>NC_051179.1:198502408-198802408 GCF_013339695.2 Rhipicephalus sanguineus
CGCGAATGACAGACACGGTCCAACGGCTAGCGCTCCTCGCTTTCGTCTTCTTCGCCTTTTCGGCTTGCCACGGCATGCTGGCTCAAAACACCAGGTGGCAATATATATATATATATATATATATATATATATATATATATATATATATATATATATATATATAATATATATATATATATAGCATGTTGCATTTTTTCAAGCTAGGTACATAAGGGATCTCTGCATTTGAACAATTTGCTGAAGTGATTGAGACATTACACATCTATTTGTCAATTTCTTACCGTATTTCCGTTAAGCAGCTATTTAACTTGTACAATAAGAATGGGGGTATTTGTAACATTTTTTCGTGATATCTGGGATGTTTGTAAAGCATTTTCTATATTACGCCTTTTATGCAAAAACTTGTGGAATCAGGTTAGTTTACCTGGCATTGCTTTTCTTTCAAGTGTTTGCGCACGGTGAGCCTTGTTGTACGCTACCTCAGAAGTAAAAATAAGCCAACAGCATGGCGGTGGTATGGCCTTCTCTACCCTTTTTTTTTCCCTTGTGTCTTACGGTGTGTTCTGTCCATAATAAAGTGCTAGTGGAGGCTAATGAATTGTTGAATAAAGCGGTGTGCATATGGCTAGCAAACCACTAGGGACGATGAGTAAAAAGCCGGTAGTGTGAAGCGGTTACTGCGCGTAAGTATTTCCACTAACTGCGCATGTAACTTACTTTTTTTTATTACTCTTAATTCTTGCATGCGTGATGCTATTGCTCGATTACTTATGCGAAGTTTCTTTTTCGTTCTTTGCTCGTGCGTGTCCGTTTTGCACGTTTTTACGCACGCACCAACGTTCTCGAACTCTGTGACCGGAACTACGCCACGCTGAGGCCGCTTGACACACCATTTTTTGGATTCTGTTGTTGCCCCAGCACTAACACAACGCTTAAAGATGGATAAGGTCCATTCCGCACCGCACTATAAAAAGTTAAGTATACTTCAAGTTCCCTGTGCGGAAACTAGGCGCGAAACACTACAGCGCGTAGCAGACGCCCCTCGCTTTCCGCGCGCTTCCCGAGCTCGGAAAGCCCACGGGACCGGCGCAGCAGCGGCGCGGCGCGGAAGTTCACTGCAAAAGGCCCACGTGAGAGCGGGCGCTTTGGACACTCCCCCTATTCTAGGTCACTCTAGCGCAGACCGGCGGTGGCGAGTCGCGCGCGGCGGTGGCGGAGTCTGCGCGCCAGTTTTTCTGCCGCGGTTTTTCTACCGGTGAGCCAGCTGATCCTCGCGCATGCGCAGCACGGCTCATGAGGATCCACGCAAAATCCACTCCGGCTAGGCAAGTGTAGCTAACGCTACAAAACTTCTTCGGCGATGCTTCGGTCCATACAAGGTGCTTCGACGTCTCGGCGCTCTAGACTACGAGGTTATCCCGGACGGCATTACGAACTCTCAGCGGCGCAGTGCACGACCTGGTGTTGTCCGTGTCGCGCGTCTTAAGCTGTTCTTTGTGAGGTAAGGAACCTCAGTGCTGTAGTTTTTGCTTGTTTTATTAGTAAATGCGAAGCATTTCTCAGCTTACCTCAGACAGTTTGGCCATTTCTATCTACGTATTTATCTATCTAGTCGCCTACGTCTTGGCGCTCTCCTGGTCGCCTCGATAACTTGTGGTATACCAAAATTGGCATAGCAGGGGATCAGTGTATGACGAACGCGATTGACTGGTCATGACATGAATAAAGCAAAATACCGGTCGCGTACGTCATGAAACCCTTTCTCTCAGTCACGTGTGGCACATACCCGCTTATCAGAGTTCATGTAATGCGGGTATGTGCCACAGGCGATACAGAGTCTCAACTAACACGGTAACGGCTAACACACACATTCACATGCAAGGAAAGTGATGATAATAATTGTTGGGGTAACAGTACTGAAAGTTGGGCGAGTTGGTACTCGTTCATGACTTCTTTTGCGCAAAAACGTACACGGACACAAGGAAAAAAAGAGGCAGACAACACAGGCGCAAACTCACAACTGATTTATTTTGAACAACGAACTGTACTTTTATCTTCACGTATAACAACGCCCGGCCAAGTTAGGGCAATGGTGAATCCGTTCCACGTGCTTCGATTACAGTGGCTTTGATTAGGCTGTATGTTTGCTTTTTATCTTCCTTTTCCTCGCATATGTTTTGCCACTTTGCAAAATAAAGTCAGTTGGAAGTCAGCGCTCTTTCTGTCTACTCTGTCCTTTTTCCTATGTTCGCGCGCTGCAAAACCCTGCAATTATGAACACTAACCAACTAGCCCAGGCCTCTACACTTATGAGCTGCAAAATTACCCTCAACCCACCACCGCTAAAGACCTTCGCCGTTTCCTCGGCATACTGAACTTCTACAAGCGTTTCTTGCCACACGCAGCCGACTACCAGGCTCCCCATCATGATGCTTTGGCTGGCTTACGAGGAAACCAACCCGTCACGTGCACACCGACGTTATCGAAAACTTTCGAAGATTGCAAAGCCGCCCTCTCCACCGCCACGCTTCTCACCCATCCCGTGCCAGACGCTCCCTTGGGACTCTTCGCGGACGCATCTAGCTTGGCCATTGGCGCCGCCGTCATGCAACGCGTGGACAAGATCTGGCATCTCTTGGCGTTCTTTTCCAAGAAACTCGAAGCTCGGAAAACGACCCCTTCAACCGCCTGTTCCACTGACGAAACCACGACCATCGCCCCGACAAATTTACCGGCCTACTACAGAGAACTTCTGGCGATATACGAAGCAGTGCAACACTTTCGCCATATTCTCGAAGCACAGAACTGCACCATCTATGCCGACCACAAGCCTCTTACCTACGCCTTTTCTCAGTGTCGCGACAAACTCCCGCCTGTACAGCAGAACCAACTCTCGTTCATTGCACAGTTCACCACCGACATCCAACATGTCAGCGGGAAAGACAACGTGGTTGCCGACGCGCTTTCACGTGTAGCAGCCATCAGCTCTGTGAAGATGACAGCGGACGTCCTCGCCGAGGCTCAGACTACGCACACCGAACTGCAGGAACTTCTCAAGGGCAGGTCCTCACTACAGCTGCAACAAGTCCCCATTCTATGGTCGACAATCACAATCTGTTGCGACATGTCGACAGGACGAAGCAGACCCTCTGTGCCCTTGACCCGTCGCCGTGGCCTTTTCAACCAGCTCCACAACCTCAGCCATCCTGGCATACGCGCCTCGACACGCCCCGTGGCTGACCGCTATGTCTGGCCCTCCATGCAGCGGGATTGTCGCACCTAGGCGCGCTCCTGCATTCAATGCAAACGTGCTAAAATCACCAGGCACGTCACGTCACCACTCGGAACATTCCCTCAGCCCTCCGGTCGGTTTGAGCACGTCCACCTCGACATCATAGGACCCTTTCCCCCGGCTGGATCCTATCGCTACTGCCTCACCGCCATCGAGCGGTACACTAGATGGCCCGACGCATGGCCCCTCGAGGGAATCACCGCAAAAGACGTCGCCTCGGCCTTCTTCACCGGCTGGATTGCTCGTTTCCGCGCCCCCCAACGTGTGACCACCGACCAAGGACCACAGTTCGAGTCGCACCTTTTCAGGCTCCTCGGGCTGGCCATCAGTTATGAACGCTTGAGGACCACCAGTTACCACCCTTGCGCCAACGGAATGATCCAGCGTTTCCACCGACAGTTCAAAGCAGTTATTATGTGCCACTCGGACTCAACCTGGCTCGAGGCCTTCCCAGCCGTCATCCTCGGTCTTCGCGCCACCTTCAAGCCGGACATCCACGCTACACCAGCCGAGCTCGTCGTCTACGGGGAACCACTCCGTCTCCCAGGTTAATTTCTCGCTGCACTGCCATCCAGCACTACGTCAGATCCCACCGTCTTCGTCGCCCGGCTCCGACGCACCATCGTCGCCTTACGCCCGTCACCTGCAGCCCACCACTGCAAGCCAACACCTTTCGTCTTCATGGAGCTAGCATCGTGCACGCACGCTTTCCTCCGGGACGACACTGTCCGCAGGCCTTTCCAGCCGCCCTACAGCGGACCTTACCTGGTCGTCCATCGCGACAACAAAAACTTCACTCTGCGCCTCAACGGGAACGACGTCTGCGTCTCGATTGACCTGCTCAAGCCCGCATACATCGCTTCGAACGAACTCGGCAGCGGCACTCCATCCACGGCATTTATCCACAGCCGCCGACGTCGCAGCCCGCTCCGGTCACGACACGCTCTGGACGTCTGGTGCGCCTCCCAGATTTCTACAGACCCTGAGGGCTGTGCACTCCGCGGAGGGGCGGGGAGGGGGGAGGGGTGTGATGTGGCGACACACTGCGCACAAACCGGCGCAGCCTCCGCCTCGTCACTATCTAGCCCGGCGTGACACGGCTGCATGCTACACCACGCCTCCGATAAGGGACAGCGCCACCGCAGCGTCACCGGAGGCTTACGTGACCGATGGTGGCGCTGTCAGCACCGAGCTGTCAAGCACGGAAGTGATCCTTTCTTCGCGACCCGACTGAGCGCAGCGTCGGTATGCTCGCCCTGCTGCTGTTACTACACAAATAAACAGTCGTTATGTTTTATGCTGGGATGCGTCCTTCTATCGACACGGCATCCCACAGTGCTTTGAACCTTTCAGTTTCCGGGCACAAGTTCGCCCAAATAGAAAGTTTCGTCTTGAACACACCGACTGCTGCCTTCGTCAACGTCATGACCATGTGACAAGATCAAAGGCCATATAACGAACTCCTGTGCTTCTACCTATCTTTTGTTCCCTTAATCCCCCAGCGTAGGTTAGTGAACCGGACGCGCGTCTCGTTGACCTTCCTGCCTTTGCTTCCTCTCGCTCCTCCTCCTCCTGTGGTAGGCGAGAATTTAAAAAAAAGAAAGAAAAAGTACTCAAACCAGGTGAGAAGATGAGCGTCTATATTCCATTTCCTTAAACAGAAGCTCTTGTGGAACCTCGGCTTTGTGATTCTGTCGCGTAGAGTTATTTTGACGGGCTTATATGTCATTTTCAGCACATAATGAATGGCGCGGCCTCTAGATGAGGTAGTCACATTTGACGCCTGATAACTTGCTAGCAACTCGAATAATGCAACGTCGTTTACGCATAACGGTGGCAAACGCCTTTGACTTGAATGAGAGAGACTTTTTCTAGTGAATAATCGCCTTTCAGATAAAACATTTTTCAAACTTGAGCGCTTTTGGTAAATCACCTACGTATCGGGACAGTTTTGAAGTTCAGTAAAAGCTCATTAATTGGAACTCGGTTAATTCGAACTTACAGTTTATTCGAACTCACGCCTTGCTCCCGACACAGTGCTGTGTATTTCTATGGGGGAAAACTTCCGGTAATTCAAACGCGTCGGCATGCATAACGGTTAATTCGAACTGAGAGCCCATGGTTTTCATCGCTCCTCGCAGACGTCAGACCAAAGTGATCACAATGTGTTGCAAGACCGAACCAAATTTACTACAGGTGCAAAACAACGAAACAGCAGCATTTCTCAGCAGATGATAATTCGAACGCTGCGCTGAACCTCTTGGGCAACCTGCAGACGATGTTCATGGACTCGCGACAGAAGAAACGGAAGCAAATGCAAATTAATGATTACTTTGATTTTGATTGCGTAACCTCTGTCATGTAAATAACTGTTTTGGAGCATAAATAGCGTCATATATTTGATATTAACGCTGACTGCTCACATGAACGCATGTCGGTGCTTATTTCTGCCGTATCACAGGCGGGTGACTTCTTAGAATAACAAAGAGCTGAGCTAGTTGGTAAGTATTCTTTCTGAAAAGACAGGGAGTGCAAACACGGAACAAGAAAGAAGTCGGGACACCACAAACGCTGACTAACAACTGAAGAGACGCACAACGGCGGAAAAGAAAGAACGCACTAAAACTTATCTCCGCAGGCCCGAGCAATAGGCGAACCGATCAATCCGGCACGCGTGTGGGTCTACTTGGAAGATAACTGTTAAGGCATTTGATTTCATCTTTATGGAAGGTAATCGACGGTTGGCTCACGCATGCGCTACCACTATTCGCGATATGCCATGCCTCAATCATCAGGCGCGTTTCTTCATTTGTATGCCGGTACAACACAGCGCAGGCACTGTCGAAACAAGTTCAGTACGTTAGCAAACGTACTGAACTTGTTCCGACAGTGCCTAGACCCTTTGTCATTACGCATGAACTGCCTACTAATGATGAGAAGCTCCGCTTCCTTGATATCAAGTTCACGTTCCTTGATAATCGGACCTGCTGGCAGTATGATCCTAGGGGCAACAAGCAGTTTTTGCCGTTCAGCTCATCTCACACCAAACTCGTTAAAAGAAGCATCGTTAGACGCTGCGCAGATAACGCTATCAGCAAATCATGTGAACACTGTGTAAAGGACAGTCTCTGGAAGCAGCCCTCCCGCCTCTCGGAAGCTAGCTACCCCGTGCACCTCCAGGTGTCAGTCGCCGAGGCCTTGATTAAGAAATACCGGCACGCTAGCACGCTAATCAAGGTCGTCGTTCGAACGCTGATGCCGCGCGAAACAAGATAGCTGTTGTGCCGTACATGGACAGAATCTCGCATAACATAAAACTGGTGGCGTCACATGCTAATGTGCAGGCAGTTTTTTTCCGCCCCGTGCAAGCTTAATTCTGTTTGCAGACTGAGTAGTCCAGCACCGCAAAACGCCTCTCCTTGCAAGATGAGACATTGGACGCAGTTCGTGGACTGCAGAGAGGCGGTGGTGTATCAGGTTCCCCTCTCTTGCGGAAAGCAGTACGTAGGACAGACGGGGCGCTGTCTGAATGACAGGTTACGAGAGCACTGCAACCTTGTAAAGAAGGGTAACGATGGCTGGCTCGCATGCATTGCAGAGCTTGTGGGTGCACCCAGGGCTTTGAGAACACCGAGGTGTTATTGACTAACCGTGATCAACTAACGAGACTAATAGCAGAAGCTGCCAAAATCGCAAAGTTGGGTAGCGATTGTGTATAAGCACGCCGTCCCTGTCCCTGTCAGAAAAAGAATTGCATTTTCTGAACATGCGTTAGTTTTGTGGTTGGTGCGTATATCTTGTATAAAATGTTATGATAAGAAAATATCACTTCTCTGCATGTCTGCTGTTAAATTCAGAATGACAAAAAAGTAGTTCTCTGCGCATGACATCTGGCTGTAGCGTTTCAGCATCACCACTGTAGATATTCGTGCTTCGACTAAAAGAAACCATTCTATTGAAAGTTAGCGGACGTGTTGTGTCGGCCCTTCTCGTCCTTGTGTCTTTTTGGGCTAACTTTTTCCTAATGTCTTACCAGCAAGGTCGAATTTCTCCCCTTGTGCCTAGCCTTAGGTCCCAAATACTGTTTTAAGCCGAACCTGAAACCAATAGACGTTTTAAGTTTGCTGCGTACAATCACTAGACTAGTTCCTGAAGAAGAGCGCTCCCGCTGTATTTCAGACTGCGTTGCTAGTATCAAGGGATCTAATATGCACCTCAAGTGAGCTGATCCTATCCAGCCTTTGGTTAATTATTGTGTGGAGAAGAAATACAGTAATATATACAGATTCCTTAAGCGTGGTGAAAGCTTTAAAAACCCTCAAAACATACAGAAATCCTGTTATTGTATCGCTATACTCACTCCTGTGCACCGTATACTCGGCCGAACAGCATGTTGTAATATGCTGGTTGCCAGGACATCGTGATATAAAGGGAAATGAGCTGGCTGACGTGCTCGCCATATCAACACGTGCAAACGCTACTGCATCGTCCACAGCTGTCCCTGTAATGAACTTAAAGCCCCTATTAAGGAAAAAACTCAAGGCTTACTGGCAGCGGTTATGGGCCCGACAAGTAGAAAATAAGTTACACGTGATCAAGCCACACCTCGGTAACTGGCCACCCACATCCAACATACGTCGTACAGATGTAACACTCTCTCGACTTCGAATAGGACACACACACAGCACACATGCACACCTCTTGTCCGGTGGTGATCCACCTGTGTGTGATAAATGCGGTGAGCCACTCACCGTGCTCCACATTTTAATACAATGCAAGGAATTGGATGCTATTAGAAGAAAACATTTTCCGTTTCCCTACCGACGTCAAATACCATTGCATCCATCTATGTTCATAGGTAGGGAACCGCTTTTTACATACAAATCATTGTCCGCGTTTTTAAAGGATGTAAATAGTTTGCACGTCATGTTCTCCGGCAACCCGTAGCACTACTTCTGAGAAGAGGCTGCTGCTGCGGTGGCTACAAGAAAATAGCATCTGCCTCGCGGCCCTTGGACACAAGGGCTGTGGACGAGGCATTCGTGTTCTGGCCATCTGTGTATCGTTCATTATCACGACTCCTTGTAATTGATCCTCACTGCATACATCACGTCACTCTCATAATTTATTACCTATATGTTTTACCCGCCCTAGGGCGCGGAATCTTAGGTCCATATACAGCCGTGTAACATTATCATAGCTCACATCCCTTGCATATCGTAAATCACGGATCATTGTTACATTTCACCTCTGTTCATGGCGCTCTTTGGCCAAGCATGGCCCTTGCGCCATTAAAACCCAGATATCATCATCCTCCTGCAGTAGACACTTCCCGGAATGTCCACAGGAAGTTGCACAGCGATGGCGAAATTCGTGGCCCGCCGTGAGGCGTATACGCTGGACCTTCCCTGCACCGAGGTCGCACCAGGGGCCAACTGTAAAAGTTACACGACCTTGATTAGCACCTGACCGCTTGCCACGGCTGCCACTGCCGAAGTGAACGAAAGCCAACGCCCACAAGATGAGGTTGATAACCAGCTTTGGCCGAGCCGCTCACAGATGGCGTCGGTGACAACCACTTGACAGGTAGAGGAAAGCGCGCCCGAACAAAACTTTCCGTCCAAGAGCCTTTCGTTCCTGCAGTAGACACTTCCCGGAATGTCCACAGGTTACTGGCTAAGTTGCACCGCGATGGCGAAATTCCTGGCCCGCCGTTAGGCGTAAACGCTGGACTTTCCCTGCACCGAGGTCGCACCGGGGGCCAACTGTAGAAGTTAGACGACCTTGATTAGCACCTGACCGCTTGCCACCGCTGCCACTGCCGAAGTCAGCGGCAGCGGTGGCAAGCGGTGGTTCCGCCGTTGTGCGTCTCTTGAGATGCTAGTCGGCGTTTGGTGGTGCCCTGACTTCTTTCTTGTGTCCGTGTTCGCACGCCCTATCTTTTTAGAATGATCAATTCTGTTCTCTGTTAGAGCTCCATGAACTTAATTTATGAAATCACCTGCCACAAACGTATAGTAGCGCCTCGTTCGCGATAACGAGTCCAGAGATGGCTTCTTTTGGCTCTGCCCGCGCAGTGTGGTGCGATTCCAATTCAAATTCATTTATTTACCAGACAGAAACTGGAGGGTCGCCAAGACTAAGAGTCGTGAGAACGGTTTGACAAAGACCCTGGTGACATGTACATACACATGGCAGTAGTGCGGAAATGATTTGAGGTGCATAATGCGCAGCTACAAAAGAAAACACGAACTATACGTACTAATTCATAAGTCATTTCACAAGTGATTATTTTCCAATGCATAATATAAATGTGTAATAAAAAGGGTTTCCAGAAGTCAGAGTACATTACGCATAGACCATCGTATATATTCACCCACTTATATGTTCGTATATATACATTTATGCATGCACACACACATAGGCATTGCTAATATAGCAAAAGATAACGTTATGTGACATGATACAATGTATAAACACTAGACCACATTATGAAAATATGAAATCGACTATGAAAATAGTTTGTTGCGAATGTTCTTATGAAGCCACACAACAGAAATGTAAGCCTAACGGTTTCCTATTGCTAGGGACCCTACTTTCGTGCGTTTTAAATGTTGTAGGAACGTTGTAGGCCAAGGCTTGGTATTTGCATGTAGTGCGGAAACTCGGTATGAGCCAAATGTCTGTATTTCTTGTGGGCACCTTGCAGGACCTCAATAAAATTTTGCAACCAACCAACCAACCAACTGTAATGCCACGACGCTCTAGGCATGACAGTGACCAAATGAAATTGGAGAGCTTCCTACTTGAAAAATAAAGTGTG
The DNA here is from genome assembly GCF_013339695.2 of Rhipicephalus sanguineus. NCBI lineage: Eukaryota > Metazoa > Arthropoda > Arachnida > Ixodida > Ixodidae > Rhipicephalus > Rhipicephalus sanguineus. The sequence goes on from NC_051179.1 coordinate 198,512,524, forward strand.
TGCAAAAAGCGAATTCTATAAAGGTTGTCAGTTCGTATTATATTGAATTCTTGGAAAGCTTCACGCGTTGTTCCGAAAGGGTCAATATTTCCAATTTGGCAAACTATCTTTTTTTTTTGCAGAGCAATAACTTTGTATGCTTTGCTTGTCGTGGCCCATACTAGGGTGATCACATCAGATGGGAATTAAACCGCGAGTAATATATGTAAAGTTTGACCTTCAGCGGCAAAAGGTTACGACAACTAAACACTCCTGTTACCGAAGAAAGCTTCTTACAAGTAAAATTTACATGTTCATCCCACCCTAGGTTTGATGAAAAATAAGCTCCAAGTGTTTTGGTCAGTATCAACAATATCTATCGGCACTGATTCAGGATCTAAAGGCCGATGGATAGTGACTAGATTAGGACAGTGACCACTTTATTTTTGGCACGAAAAATAAATGCTTTGGATTTATTTAGATTTATTTTAAGCCGGCTCATTCGACACCACGATGAAGTCTTTGAAAGTATATCATTTGCTTTAGATATAATATGATTTCAGTTAACGCCATCAAGGATTACTGTTGAATCATCCATATATATGAAGTATTTAACTGTCGTGCCTAGTTTTACAATTTCATTAATGTAAGCATTGAACATCTGCAGTACCATTATACTCCCTTGCGGTACACCACGTGTGCGGGGCAAAAATGTCGAGCTATTCTTAATAATGTAAACACTTCGGCACCTATTGCTAATCTTTCATTCAATAAACATTGGCTATCACCACGAATATCATTTGATTCTAATTTCTCTAATAATATTTATGAAGCGGATCAAATGCTTTACTGAAATCTAAAAAGATGCCGAGTGTGAATTTATTTTGTTTAAAGTTATGAAGTATAGCTTCTTTTCATGTCACCAATGCAATTTCAATGGGCTTGCCGCTCCTAAAGCCAAACTGTGCAACTGTTGACTCATTTTGCTTTGCTAAAACTGCTGCCTGGGCGAGTTGGTTCATGATTAAGATAGATTTACCAACGCCAAAAAAAGACGGAACATTTAGGAAGGACAAACAGACGCACAGCGCTGAACTCAACTGATTTATTACTTCGAACGCAGGACCTTTTTCTAGGCACGCGTCGAAGCAACACAAAGATAACATGAAGAAAAGAAGCAATGAAAACCACGTAACAAGTGCTTGCCGAAAAGACAATCAACCGAAGGTAACCACGCAGTCGAAAATTCTTACGCCAGAAAGTACGCCCCGATATGAAAGAAGTGAAAAGTACAATTTATCCTAAAACCAACTGGCAAACACGTTAAAGCGAGAAAAGCCAAGGCAGCCGCACGAGAAAGATAAAAAAGATCCAAAACGTTAAAAACTTAAATGAAATATAAGAAATGTGTAAAGCATGGGGTAAACACTATTGAAAAGGCATGCGCCGTAAGTAGCTTACGTCCTTATTTGAGAGGGAAATGGAGGGCCTGCTGACACATCTGTCACCCAGCCTCTGAATTTCGGCTGCCTCTAAAATCTCTCTAACAATTTACTCTGCATGCCTGGCTAAGACAGCGTAACTCTCGAAAAGCGGGGAGCAGCCGCAGTCTCGGCAGTGCATCGCTAAATGACTGTAGGCGACCACTGACAGGTTCTGCCGGTGCTCTCTGAGACGGACATGGAGACACCTGGCCGTTTGTCCAACATAGTACTTGCCGCATGAGAGTGGCGTGGAATACACAACTCCTTGCTCACAAGACACAAAAGGATGGCGGTGCTTTGTTTTGCACATGTCCTTGTTCCCAAGGGGAGCGTTCACCGCTCGGAACAACCTGTGGAGCTTATCAGGGGCTGAAAAATGCCACCCAGATGTTGCAACGCTGGGCTATCTTTTTCAGGTTGTGTGACAACCAGTGCATGTACGGCGCCACCACGGTCCTCTTCTTTTTGAGTTGGCACCTGCTCCTGCAACCGGTCAGCACTTTTCACGCCTTGAGCATGCTTTCCACAACGGCTGAGGGCACGTGGGATGGGTACCCTGCCAAAGCCAGGCGCTCTGTTTGATTAAGAAAGCTTGTGCCAATAGAGTGCTCGCACGACTTTCGCAAGGCGTTTGTGAAACAAGCCCTCACCAATGCCCTCTAAAGTTTGGAGTGTGCTGAGTCAAACAACAAAGGTTTCCCTGTGCGTGGTTTGTACGACCAACAGGCATGTTCGGGCTCTAGTTTTAGCTTGAGGTCCAGAAAGCGGATGCACGAATCTTGTGGCACTTCACACGTACAACAAGAGGCGCTAGACATTCACGGAAAATGGTCAGCACATCATTAAGAACTGGCTCAAATTGTGTATGATCTGTATCGAACAGTACCAGATAGTCGTCTATGAATCTAAATACTTGTGCGACCTTTGTCTTCTATAACCGCTCGTGCAACACTCTGTCTAGGCTGGCTAAATACTAGTCGCTGAGGACAGGCGCTACTGATGAGCCTATACATACACCAGTCCGCTGTAAATACAAAACATCTGCACATATTGAGAAAGTTGACTTTATATAAAACTTCAGCAGTTCCAGAAAACCGACATTGGAAATAACCGTTTCATTATGAAAGGCAATTGGCCTCGAAATCTTAGAGTGGCGCCCTCTCACGTGTGACGTCAGAGCGAGGACTCCGCTCTCAACCGCGCTGCAGCAGCCGCTGTTCCTGTATGCGGATCGGCTGCTTCAGGCGGGAACATTGTCGAACGAACAGCCTCGCGTCGGTCAGCTAACGCTACAACGAATGTTTTCGAGTGTAATCTTGAACTTGTTTTAGTTGCGGCCCAATCGGCAGGGCCAAGAAATCCCCCGGATGGCCGACGAGTGCGCCGATGCCACCGACCGCATTGCTGGTAAGAAAGTGAAACCATGTGTGAGTGTTCTCGCTCGTTATCGTGTTTCTGCCGTACGATACTAATTAGTTTGGGTGCTTCTTTCGATATTCCAGTAAGCGTGCCGTTCTCCAGCATCTACAAGTATGTAGATAAAGCTTGTGAAAGGTCGCGGTGCCTCATCAAGGGTGAGGCGGTGTACGGCGCAGGCCACGTTGTTGAATGCGCGGTCGAGGCCATCAACGGAGATCGCATCCCCGTCGCAGCTCTCGTCCTGCAAACAAGTGCGCAAGTGCCGCCTTGTTGCACATCCTCCTGCCGATGATCGCAGTTTGTCCCGTAATGTTGGTTCAGTGAGAACGATATTACGTCGTAGTTGATATTATTAACACCGCACAGGGCCGTCGCATGGGTATTAGAATATAACAAATAGTTAATCGCTGATTATACCACGCACAGGGCCACAGAGATTAACGTGGCATAGGCAAGCTGGGTCCAGTTTCACGCCACGTAGCCTAACGAAAAGCTTAAAGAGCTCCGCTTTTAAAAAAGTGTCTGCACTGCCTCAGGTGAAAACTTTTAGAGAATGTGCACTACACAGCAGCAACAGGTTTCGCTTATGACTTTATGATAAGCACTCTGCTAGGCGCGCGCTTGTCTTGATAAGTAAAATACGTATGTACACCATCGAAATGCAGCCGTAGTCTCAGATATCCTGCGCCGCTCAGCTGAGCTCACGAGGCGCGCTTACGTGCGAGGCGATTCGGAGGCCGCGTCGTCGGCTCCTTGTAGAAGAACTGATAGTTGGGCCAGTTGGTGATAATACTTGAACATGTTTGACTTAGCGCAACGACGACGAGGACACAAGAGGAGACAAACCACAGCGCTGACTCGCAACTGAATGTTTTATTAGGGGCCTTCGCGGCAGGTTGTGGGACGGCACCGCACCTGGTGTAAGTCGCCTATGCTTATAGCCTGCGTGCAATAAACGGCGTAAGTATTGGCGAGGCGCTTAAACTTGGTCACAAGCTTACGTAAGAGTGGCGCGTACGGTGAGTAGCAGAAGTCACTGTCCGCGAAGTGATTGCTGCACACGGTCCATGAAGGCTTGGGGCGCATTCCTATTCTTAGCATGACGATCCACTCCTTCCTCACCTTCGTGTCCTTAGAGTAGTTGTGAAATCTAACGCCTCTTTCACGAGCGGACGAAGTACACTGAGGCACAGAGCAATACTTCACCATTGCGCAGCACTCGCCGCGGAGACAAGCGGCCGCAGTTCTAAGAAACAAAAAGCTGAAGTTCTAAATGAATGTTAAAAAGCAGTACCGTGGTTGTTCGAACAGCATCTGTATAGCCACCATACGCAAGATAACAATTGTACTGTATTTTGTTGAGATTTACCACAACGGTGGTTTCAACACGGCGCTGGGCCTACGTAGCAGACGAAAGCGCGCGAATCCCCGCTCTGACGTCATACAGGCGCCGTTCGCAGCGCCGCCATCTGTCGCACACCAGGCCAATAGCGCCATAGCTGTCAATGCTGCTTTCGATACAACCAAGCAGTTGTTCGTGCGGCAATGAACAATAGAGGTCCTTAACATCAAAGTAATTGTGTCCGAAAGTGGAACGTGGCAGAAAGAAGTAGCTAGGTTCTTGCAAAGCAAGTTAATTCTGCTTTAAGTAGATGACCCGTTCATAATGAGGAATTGTGAACAAGTGATTGCTTATTTGAAAGAAAAAAGTGAGAAAGGATACCTGGCCTCTTCCTTTTCTTTCAAATAAGCAATCACTTGTTCGGAATTCTTAATTATGAACGGGTCATCTACTTCAAGAAGATTTAGCTTGCTTTGCAAGAACCTAGCTACTTCTTTCTGCCACGTTCCATTTTCGGACACAATTACGTGTAATGGGCAATCTACCTTGTGTGTCTAGAGCAGTTATTCTAGAGCAGTTATTAAAATTGGTAGATTCTAAGAAGGACGTTCGCTCAGTGATATTTTTAGTGCCAAGACACACAACGAAGATTGCCCATTACGTGTGCTTGTGTCCGAAAATGGAACGTGGCGGAAAGAAGTAGCTAGGTTCTTGCGAAGCAAGTTGAATCTTCTTGAAGTAGATGACCCGTTCATAATTAAGAATTCTGAACAAGTGATCGCTTATTTGAAAGAAAATAGTGAGAAAGGATACCTGGCCTGTTCCTTTGATGTTAAAGACCTCTATTATTCATCTCCCCACGAACAACTGCTCGGTTGCATCGAGAGCAGCATTGACAGCTATGGCGCTATAGCCTTTTATAGTGAAACGGGTGTTTCCAATGTTCGTTTTCTGGAGCTGCTGGATTTTCATATAAAGTCAACTTTTTGAAAATGTGCCGATGTTTTGTATTTCCGGCGGACTGGTGTATGTATAGGGTCATCAGTAGCGCCTGTCCTCAGACTAGTATTTAGCCAGTCAAGACAGAGTGTTGCACGAGCGGTTACAAAAGACAAAGGTCGCACTGTAATGAAGGTAGTGGACATGCGGCTGAGGTAGTGGACATGCGGTTTGACCAAGAGAGAAGATAAAGACGACGACGATGAGCGATCGCTACCCACGCTGCTAGTTAGCCCTTGTCGTAGTAAAACCGGTGTCCAGTTGTCGCGACTCCTGCCTTTAACACACCGTCGTTTGAATTGGCGGAGGTGCGGGGTACGCCTGGTCTCATCCTGGAACTGCTGAACGCGTAGCCGGACACTACCGCGAACCCGTCACGATGGCTGATGCGGGACCGTCGCAGGGCGCTCCCGATGCCGCACCAAAGCCTGTTTTCTGCCCTGGCGCACACAGGTAGCGTGATCCTCCGTATTCAGTGGTACAGATGAGCACAACGTGCAAGACTCGCTTGCCGAGTATGAGCTGGTGGCCGCTTGCAATAAGTGGGATGCCAGCGACAAGCTTGACTAACCTGAACTTCTAATTGACCGACGTTGCAAAACTCTGGTACAGAATCACCGAACCGATTGCACCACCTGGTCGGTTTTCACGACAACGTTCACGGGGGTCTTTGGACGCCCTGCTGTACGCCGGCTTCGAGCTGAACAGCGCTGCGTGGCAGAGTCCAAAGGCAGGGTGAAACGTTCACGAGCTACATTGAGGATGTGCTCTCGCTTTGCAAGCTCGTAACTCATCCCTGGAGGAAGCAGGCAAGATCAAGCACATCCTGAAAGGCATTAATGACGATGCATTCCAGGTACTTGCTGCGAAAAGTCCTCAAACGGTCGCCGATGTCATACAGCTCTGCCAGAGTTACGATGAGCTGCGCAGGGCAATGCGCTTCCACACGTGGCGCTGCTGAGATATGCGACATTTCATATCTAGGCATACGCCGTGACTGCGCCGATCACACGGCTTTGCTTCCACAGATAAAGCAGTTCATTCGTGAGGAAGTCGCACGGCAACTCTCTATCATCACGACCAGATCGGAGCGATGGCGTCCTTGACGCCTTCTGTTCGTCAAGTCATCGAGACGCAAGTAGCCGAAGTATTGCCCTCTAGTTCGACTCCGTTGCCTGTTGCTGCTCCAGTCACTTACGCTGCCGTGGCTGCTCGAGCGTGTGCTCCGCCGCCCCCTGCCGCCTACCAAGCTATGGCAGAGTTTACACGTCTCAGCCACTACCGAATCGTCCACCTTCAGTACCTTATTCAGCAAACGGTGCCCTGTCCTCAACCCATGGCGCACGCAGGATAATCGGCCCATTTGTTTATTCTGTGGCATTCCTGGTCACGTCGCTCGCCACAGCCGCCGGCGCAGCTTTCCTCTTCGTGACAGTGCAGGGGCCTCAAACTACGTTCAGCCTCAGCCTCCATATGCCGCAGCCTCCAACTACGTTCACGCTCAACCGATGCACGCCGGTCAACTTCTCCTCGTCGCCGATCCATCTCCCCAATGCTACGTCACCGCAGCCCGCCACAAGGGGAAAACTGACAGCCGCAGGCCCGGCGGCAAGAGCTGCGTTACTGTCGAACATTTCAAGAACCTATCTTTGTCATCCGAACGAAATTCAAGTATATGTAGATGGCGCCAATGTACGTGCCCTTGTCGACCCGGAGCAGCTGTATCTGTTATTAGCGAAAAAACTCTGCCGCAATTTGAACAAGGTGACCACTACCCTTACCTATACCTCTTTGCGAACGGCTACGTCACACCACATTCAGCCGTCAGCATTGCTGCACCGCGAGAGTCGTTATTCAAGGTGTCAAGTATGTCGTCGAAAGTCGTTGTCCTGTTTCCGTTTCCCCGCACGACGTTATTCTTGGATGGAATTTCCTATCGTCAAATTCTGCTCTAGTGGACTGCGCCCGTTCTGAACTAACATACCTGTGCCGTGCTTCGACCCCGAAGACCGCCCATCTAGTAAAGTGTTTGCAGCTCGGACGTCACCATTGCACCGTTCTCAGCCTGGTCACAGTCGTGCGACGATGCATTTCAACAGCTTCGGCGCCTTCTCACTGCTCCGCCAATACTACGACATTCGATCCGTCAGCACCAACAGAGCTTCACATGGACGCTAGTGGCGTCGCGCTTGGTGCCGCACTTGCCCAACGCAAAGGTGGCTTTGAAGAGTACGTCGTTTCCTACGCCAGCCGCACGCTCACGAAAGCTGAGAAAAACTACTCAGTCACAGAAAAAGAGTGCCTCGCCATTATTTGGGCCATTGGAAAATTTCGCCCATACCTGTACGGACGTCCCTTTGACACTGTGACCGATCATCATGCCCTATGCTGGCTATCTTCGCTAAAAGATCCGACTGGTCGGCTCGCTCGCTGGGCATTGCGCCTGCAAGAATTCGACATCCGTGTTATTTACCGCTCTGGTCGGAAGCATTTTGACGCGGATGCCCTATCGCGCTCACCTTTGCTTGCGGAGCCCGTCTGCTCATCTACTTCCGTGGGCGGTGCCTTTGCTATCAACATTTCCGACATGCCTTCTGAGCAACGTAAAGACCCCTGGATCACCTCGCTTCTCGACTTCCTCTCGAACAAGACGCCTTCTCCAGTCTCTCGGACGCTTTGGCGCCAAGCCCAACACTTCGTCAACGTCGCTATGCCCCATTCTGACCGAACACTTCGCCGTTCGAGATAACCTGCTATACCGCCGCAGCTACAACTCTATTGGCCGAAAGTGGCTGCTTGTTGTTCCTCGACATCTCCGCTCCGACATCTGCGCCACGGTTCACGATGATCCACAATGGGGTCACGCTGGTGTTTTAAAGACATACACACGCCTGCACCTTCGGTACTACTGGCGCGGTATGTACCGTTTCGTTCGCCAGTACATCCGGTCGTGCCCTACGTGCCAACGACGCAAGACGCCACCTCAACATATCGCCGGCACGTTACAACCGCTACCGTGTCCAGCCCGACCTTTTGAGCGCGTGGGAATTGACTTATACGGTCCCCTTCCTTACACTCCGAGCGGCAACCGCTGGGTTATAGTAGCCATCGATCACTTGACGCGGTATGCTGAAACATCAGCGCTGATTTCTGCTACCGCAAAAGACGTCGCTGGCTTCATACTTCGGAACCTTGTCTTAAGGCATGGAGCGCCTCGCGAATTACTCAGCGACCGCGGCCGTGTTTTTCTGTCCGATGCTATTACAGCCTTGCTGAAGGAGTGTCGCATCATACACCGCACTACCACGGCATATCATCCCCAAACTAATGGGATGACGGAGCGTTTCAACCGCACCCTTGGCGATATGTTGTCCACGTGCGCTTCATCGGACAGCAATTAGGACAGCATAATACCTTTCGTCACGTATGCATACACGGCAACACAAAGCACCACCGCATTATCACCTTTCTTTCTTCTTTATGGACATGAGTATTCTTCCACAATTGATAATAATATTAATAATAATATCGGGAGTTTAGCGTCCCAAAACCAGGATATGATTATGAGAGACGCCGTAGTGGAGGGCTCCAAAAATTTCGACCACCTGGGGTTCTTTAACGTGCACCTAAATCTAATCTTCCACAATTGATACAATTCTTCCGTACCGGCCTGACTCCTCCAAGTTCACAACCGTTTCAAGAGCAGCCGCATATGCCGACGATTGTTGCCAGCTTGCTCGTTCATTCACATCCCACGACCAAAGTTGTCAGAAACATCGCCACGATTAATCGACTACTGCGACATACTTTGATCCCGGCACACTGGTATGGCTGTGGGTCCCATCTACTCCTGCGGAGCTATTGTCAAAGTACTGCCGCCCTTATCGCGTACTGCAACAAACGTCTGCAGTCAATTAATTACCTCGTGGAGCCGCTTGACGTGTCTTCAGACAAGCGTCGCCGCGGACAACAAATTGTGCACATTTCCAGGCTCAAGAAGTACTACGATCCCCTTGTGTGCTCTAGCCCTTAGGTCGCCAGGATGGCTCTTTCATTGCGCGGGAGTGATTGCAATGAAGGTAGTGGATATGCGGCTTAGGTAGTGGACATGCGGCTTGACCAAGAGAGAAGATAAAGACGACGACGACGAGCGATCGCTACCCGCGCTGCTAGTTAGCCCTAGTCGTAGTAAAACCGGTGTCCAGTTGTCGCGACTCCTCCCTTTACCACACCCTCGTTTGAGCACAAGTATTTAGATTCATAGACGATTATCTGGTACTGCTCGGTACAGATCATACACAATTTGAACCAGTTCTTAATGATGTGCTGACCATTTTCCGTGAATGTCCAGCGCCTCTTGTTGTGACGTGTGAAGTGCCACAAGATTCGTGCATCCGCTTTCTGGACCTCAAGCTAAAACTAGAGCCCGAATATGTTTGTTGGTCGGATGAACCACGCACAGGGAAACCCTTGTTGCCATTTGACTCAGCGCACTCCAAACTTGTAAAGATGGAATTGGTGAGGGCTTGCTCCACAAACGCCTTGCGTAAGTCGTGCGAGCACTCTATTGGCACAAGCTTTCTTAAGCAAACAGAGCGCCTGGCTTTGGCAGGATACCCATCCCACGTGCTATCAGCCGTTGTGGAAAGCATGCTCAAGGCGTGAAAAGTGCTGACCGGTTGCAGGAGCAGGTGCCAACTCAAAGTAAGAGGACCGTGGTGGCGCCGTACATGTACAGGTTGTCACACAACCTGAAAAAGATAGCCCAGCGTTGCGACATCTGGGTGGCATTTTCAGCCCATGATAAGCTCTACAGGTTGTGCAGAGCGGTGAACGCTCCCCCTGGGAACAAGGACATGTGCAAAACAAAGCACCGCCATCCTTTTGTGTCTTGTGAGCAAGGAGTTGTGTATTCCACGCCACTCTCATGCGGCTATGTTGGGCAAACGGGCAGGTGTCTCCATGTCCGTCTCAGAGAGCACCGGCAGAACCTGTCAGCGGTCGCCTGCAGTCATTTAGCGATGCACTGCCGAGACTGCGGCTGCTCCCCGCATTTCGAGGGTTGCACTGTCTTGGCCAGGCATGGCGATCAAACTGTTAGAGAGATTTTAGAGGCAGCCGAAATTCAGAGGCTGAGTGACAGATGTGTGAGCAGGCCCTCCATTTCCCTCTCAAATAAGGAAGTAAGCTACATACGGCGCATGCCTTCTCAATAGTTTTTACCCCATGCTTTACACATTTCTTATATTTCATTTAAGTTTTTAACGTTTTGCATCTTTTTTATCTTTCTTGTGCGGCTGCCTTGGCTTCTCTGGCTTTAACGTGTTTGCCGGTTGGTTTTAGGAAAAATTGTACTTTTCACTTCTTTCATATCGGGGGCGTACTTTCTGGCGTAAGAATTTTCGACTGCGCGGTTACCTTCGGTTGATTGTCTTTTCGGCAAGCGGTTGTCACGTGGTTTTCATCGCTTCTTTTCTTCGTGTTATCTTTGCGTTGCTTCGACGCGTGCCTATAAAAAGGCCCTGCGTTCGAAGTAATAAATCAGTTGAGTTCAGCGCTGTGCGTCTGTGTGTCCTTCCTAAATGTTCCGTCTTTTTTTGGCGCTGGTAAATCTATCTTAAACATTATGCTTCTTAAAGAACTTCGTTATGCGAACGTAATGTTTTCTAGACATTTGGAGAAGACGGGGAGGACCGATATAGGCCTGTGATTACTTTCCATGTTACGGTCTCCACCCTTAAAATTGACTCATACTCAAGCTTTCTTCGTGGCTTCTGGAAAAACACCATGTTCAAGCACTAAGTAATATATATATATAGGTTAGTACATGACTAAGTAAAAGTAAAACGTGTTTTATTGGTGTTATCTGCAAATCATCGGCGTCAAGTATAGATGCCTGAAGACTTCGCATACTTCGTTTTTGTTCGTTGGGTCAATAAAGATACTTTGTCTCGCGTTACTACATCAGGTGGCAAAATCCAAGTTATCGTTGCACAACGCAACTGTACTTATGAAGTAGTCATTAAAATGATTTGCGAGTGCTGCGCCACTTAAATCTTTACCCCAAAGGTTATAGACTCAGGCAAAGCATTTTTATTATCCTGACCTAGTAGGTCATTATTTAGCTTCCACGCTGCGTTAGGCCGTTGCCGATTGGTATGTTCAGGAATACGGTGATGATAAGGTTTTTTGGCACGTTGAAGTTCATCGTACAATTTATCGAAGTTTTTTAAACCCTTTTACCGTTTCAGCAGAGCGCGCACGTAAAAAAGTGTGATGACACATATTTTTATGCTTTATCATTGTAAATGCTTGCGAGTGACCAAGGGTTTTCTTGCCTTTCTTGCATAATTAACGTTTTGAAAGGAAGATGTTTTGCTTAAATCCGCTGAATATTTTGGATGAACTCATCATCTGCATTATCGGCATTTTTCTTTTTTAATAAAGAAGACCAGTCTTCATTGGATATATCAAGTGTAAAAGCTTCCAGACTTCAATATGTAATATGTTGTATAGTAGGCAGCACCTGCCGCGTACCTTTATCGAGAGGTTTGCAAAAGTAGTTCATATATACGGGCCAGTGGTCACTAATATCAGACGTTATTGCGCCAGCGCTCTAAATTACTGTGCCAATATTGGTAACGATAAGATCCAGTGCTGACGCAGTAAAGCATGTAATCCGAGTTTGCATACTAACTAGATTTGTAAATCCACTAGAAAGTAAAAGGTTATTTAGCTCGCAGGTGACTCAATTTTCCTTCAGCACGTTAATATTAAAATCTTCTGCAGAAATAAGGAGGAATTTATTACAAGAAGCATACTCCAAGAAATTCTCGTAAAACTGCATGAAGTTTGTCATGCTTCCATTAGGCAAATAACGGAGATAAGCTCATCTTTAAATTGGACTGTAAGTGTTTCGTAATCTATCTTACTGAATTTAGGGACGACATGGAAATTCTTTTTTGTCGTAACGAGCAAAGCAACCCCTCCTCCTCGCTTATGTGTTCGACTGATGTAGAATGTAATGTAACCATCCAGAATAAAAGTTGGTTCATCATTTGTATCCGAAGTTTCAATCAACACAATGAGGTCAAGTTTTAATTGGAATTGTTCTGAAAAGAGCGCGACGTCGTCGCTTTTGTGGTTGATTGACTTTGTGTTAATATGTAGAACTGAGTTGCTTGTTTGGTTATGTGAGCAGATATCACGAGGAAAAGCAAGCTCTAGATAATCTATAGTGAACAAACTAGCAAGCGCAGAACCACTCTGCCCTCCGAAAATCCTGTCGATATCACGCAGCAGGTGTTTGGTTAGACTGTTGAGCGTATATATTTCAGTTGAAAGACCACAACAATTTCCATTTCATTTCGTATTTGTTTACAGCAGTCGCGAGCAGTTTTTTCAACGTCGGACAGAGATGCTCATTCACATACACAGGCGGTGAAAAGGAAGTTCAGTTGCCAATGCCTAAATGTGCGCTTGTAAGGCTTTGCCGTCGTTTGCACACGCGTTTGATGCGAGACCCAAGTTGAACAACCATGTTGCTATTGTTCTCCGCTCTACTCAGCACACGGTGACACGCCTCTATGTCATCCTTGTCATCCCGATAACCACGCCAAGTTTACAAAGCAAATCACTGACAGCTTCGTTGTCCCTTTTCACAAGGCCTTTTATCTCTTTATGTTAACATTCCTAGAGTAATGCTCTCAGCCGGTCAATCGATGCTCCAACTCAAACACAGAGGTTTTCAAGGAGGCGTTGTTTTCTAGGCGAAGAGAAGCGTTATCACTTTTCAGCCGAGCATTTTTAGAGACAGCTTGTTCTAATTTTTGCTTCAAATCCTCAATAGTGTCGTGAGCATATTCAGTACTTGTAGTCATGTTCCTTTGCTCTGTTTTCAAGTCTCGAATTTAATTCCTGAAATCCCTTTCCACAGACTCACGGAACATCTTAAGTTCCTGCTGCATCTCTTCCTTCAGACATTCAGTCCTCACTTCCTCTCTCAATTGAGCCATAACAAATCAATATTCACTTCCCTAATAATGTACCAGAAGCAAGAAAGCACCACAGAAAATTTAAAACAATCGTCCGTTTATTCTCGCGCCCGCCCACAAATTCCAACTCCGCTTAATTCAAACAGTTTTATTCGAGCCCTTCGACCTCGAATTAACGAGCTTTTACTGTAAAGCGATCTCCGCAAAATCCACGATATTTTTTGAGAACGCGAAAGTATCAAAGTCAATAGTTACCGAGTTTTATTACCCTTAGTTTAACCTGTCTGCAGCAATAAATTCCTGAAAGACGGGTATTTTGAGTCGTTTACAATGTTTGTGATTTTTTTCCTCAAAAGCACTTGGACAGCTAATGAAATACTCAGTAGGTCGCGTTTCACTTGCTCTTTAATGGCAATAAATGTTAGGACCCAGATGTGCACCGTTTCTTTGCTAGGTGCGCTCAAAGTTCAGAAATCGTAAAATTGGCGGAAAAGTGTTCTCGTTTGGTTTTTTCCTTTTTTTAACCAGATATTGTATATTTGTTGGCGATAAAAAATTTTTCCCGCGAAACTAACTTGCAAATCATTGTTCTCGGTCTAGAACCTCCACCTAGAATAAATTTAATGAAGATCGGGAATGCTGACCAGGACCTCGTGTCACCCACGGCATGTGTTAACAGGGCTCGAGCAGCAACCTTGAACTTTGGTCATCAGGGTGCAGGTCGTGTTATCGGGACATACATCAGTCGCCTTGAGACAGCACGACAACCGTTTCGCTCCCCGGGTCGGCCGTATTCGCTTAAACCTGCCTTCTCCAGAACTACACGACATCGGATCCAAAAAAGTGACGTTTTTTCGTATAATATTCCAATTTCTTGCTATGGCATTCCTTGCTTCGCCCTTGCGGCGAAACTGTGATGTTATTTTTATCTTAAGTGTCCAACTACCAGTTTTCTTCAAAGAGCCATTGTGTCTTTCTTTGTGTTGCCGCAGATGGGTGGAGCTATCATCACGTACACTGTGATCTTGGTGCAGACAAGTCAAGGCCTCAGCCTTTGAGATGCCGTCAAGCGCAGCTTCTTCACGGCGCACCTTTTCTTATTGCCTGATACTTAAAGTACGCACACTTGCTCTCTTTTACACACACACGCACGCCCACACACACAAGATCTCAAAGTTCTGCTACTCAGCGACTTCAGTACACGGAAACGGGAGCATGTAAGACCAACGAACATTTAGATTCTATGCCGTTGTGTATGGGCACCTCTTTGTGAAAACAGGAGTAATCAGATTGTGCTTTTTGAAGTACCTAATCGAGTAAGACCACCTACCTCGTCTTGAGCACTGTAGAAACCGTCGCTGTTTGCACCAAAGTGCAGACTGGTTGGCACTTGTGCACTTGGTACACATGGTGCCCTCATGCTATATGTCCGGTTGAAATAAAGGAACAATTTAAATGATCTTTCACTTACGCTTTGCTGCATCCGTGGTGCGCATTCAGCGATTGTCTTGAGAACTTTCATGTCTTCTTCAAATACATCCGCTTTCTTGACTGCATGCACTAGAAGGACCACTGTTTAAGGGTTATCCTGACACCAACCAGCATTTGGCGCACTGTATTTTGTTGCCTTAGCTTTAGCTATTTATGGAGTAGAACGACCATGTTCTGCTCACATGACCATTTACGTTTTGCTGGTGCCTGTTTTGCGTATACACACTCCATGTACCTTTATGCAAGGAAAATATTGTTATAAAGGAATGGTTTGGTTTACAGATGAGATGAAATGATATCGAAGCAGGACGAGCGTAACGGCGTGCAAAGACCTGTCCGGTTCGCCTAACCACACAGTCTAAGCGCCGGCTCCACTACTCTGCTTCTGCGTTCCGCACACGCGCGCATTTCCGTTACATTTTCTCTGGGGGCGGACGAAGCTCGCCGAGAGAGCTAAAGACGCCTATGCTGGTACTGCTTGAGGCGAGCCACATGGACAACTTGTGTAACGCGCCAAGGCCGGTTATTGGCCGTCACTTCGGCCACAACGTAGTTTACGCCACTTAGACGAGCGACTACGACGAATAGGCCCGAATAGTTGGTAGAAACTCCCGTTACAGTTCTTTTTTACGAACAGGAGTCCACAGCCAAATGTAGTCACCAGGAAAAAAATTTACAGGCATCGTAGTGACTCTTGCTTTGATCTTGCGAGGACAACGTTCTAAGGCGCGCAAGTCAACGTGCTTCGTGCGTAGTGTGAGTGCGGACTACCAGGCCGTGGGACATATCCCCGAGCAAGAGATGCTTCGCATCTAAGAGGACGCCGCACCTAGGATATTTTGGAGCCACATAAAGGCGCTAGGTAGGAAGTCTGTCACAACGCAACAATATAATATAGATGAAGGATGGCATCAATTCGAAGGGTAGGAAGCGCTCAGTTACATCCGAAACGTAACAGCTGGTTCGTTAAAAAACGTCGGACTTGTTTGGGGCAGCGCTAAAGAACACACGGACAAAGACACATAGTAGACGCCACGGGCGCTGACTTACAACTTACAAAGTTGTAAGTCAGCGCCCGTGGCGTCTACTATGTGTCTTTGTCCGTGTGTTCTTTAGCGCTGCCCCAAACAAGTCCGACGATGAACCAGCTCGCCCAAACCAAAGTTTTGCTAGAACATCGTTAAAAAAGAGCGTCCAGGGGTTTTCGCCGGTGTGTAAAAGTGTTGACGTGAACAGCGCGTGTAATACACAAGGACGAAGAAACGACGAGGACTAGCGCTGACTTCCAACTGAAATTTATTAACACAAACATAGAAAAACGAGAACAAGTAGGCACACGTGATCACTGCTCATTTGAATTGCGCATGACGGCAGGCATGGAGAGGGAACCGAGAACCAAAAAGAATTAGTAAGCAAGAGCCACAAAACCGCGAAAAGACGTCAGGAGAAGCAACCGGAGTATTTCTAGGTTATCTGGCCGGATGAACTTGGTTCCCTCTCCATGCCTGCCGTCATGCGCAATTCAAATGAGCGGTGATCACGTGTGCCTACTTGTTCTCGTTTTTCTATGTTTGTGTTAGTAAATTTCAGTTGGAAGTCAGCGCTAGTCCTCGTCGTTTCTTCGTCCTTGTGTATTACACGCGCTGTTCACGTCAATATGGAATACCAACTAGCCCGGTCGCACACCTTGCTTCAGTAAAAGTGTGGCGGAGAGAGCAACCGAGGAAGAGCTAGTACTTGAGAAATTCAACTGGAAAAAGGGCGAAGGAAAAATTCCAAAGCGCACTGCCGCGGGCTTAGTTGGGATTCCCGTTGGCCTGAATAACAAACTAGGGCATAGCACTAAAGGAGCACTGCTGAGAGCCATCGAAAAATGCTTAAAGGACAGGCAATTACCGGATAGTTGGCGAAAAAGTAGAATGAACTTAATCTATATAGGCAAGGGAGAAAAGGATAACATTGGCTCGTATACACCACTAACCATTACTTCGGTACTATACAGGTTGGCGATGCAAGCAGTAAAAATGAGAATAGAAACGTGGGCAGAACATAACGATATTTTGGGAGAACCCCAGAATGGATGTCGAGTCGACAGGAGGTTAGACGATAACCTGTTTGTTCTCACTCAATGTATCGAAATATCTAAAACAGAAAATAGGCCCTTGTACGTGGCTTTTCTAGACATCAATGGGGCGTACGACAACGTCAATCAGGAAATTTTGTGGGGTATATTGAAAGAAATAGGCACAGGCGACGACTGTATACAGCTTTTGAGGGAGATATACCGAGAAAATACAGTTTGCATAGAGTGGGAAGGAATGAGTAGCAAAGAGAACGTTGAGATTAGGAAGGGGCTGAGACAGGGACGTCCTTTGTCCCCTCTGTTATTCATACTGTACATGGTGAATATGGAAAAAGCGCTAGAAGGTAGCAACATTGGTTTTAATCTGTCACACAAACAGGGCGGCGTGATGATTGAGCAGAAGCTTCCAGGATTGCTTTATGCTGACGATATTGTCTTATTTGTTGACAGTCGAGATGATATACAGCAGCTGGCGGATATACGCGGAAGGGAAGGTGAAGCCTTAGGACTAGGATTTCTTGTAACAAAGTGTGGATTGATGGTATTCAATAATCCTTGCGATCAGGCGGTGGGAATACAGGGCCAAGAAATACCGAGGGTGAGCGAATACAAGTACCTCGGAGTATGGCTAAATGAGAGTGATAGATACGTGGAGGTACACGAAAAAGCCTCGCCAGCAAAAGGAAAGAGGAATGCTGCTATAATGAAGCACAGAGCGTTATGGGGATACAATAGGCACGAGGTGCATCGAGGACAGTGGAAATGTGTAATGGCTCGGGGCTTAATTTTGGCAACTCAGTGGTGTGCATGAGGGCAGAGGTGCAGTCGGGAATGGATGTAAATCAAATGACTGTGGGACGTCTCGCGCTGGGTTCTCACGGGAAGACGACAAAAGAGGCTGTAAATGGCGATATGGGATGGGCGGGATTTGAGGCGAGGGAAGCTCAGAGCAAAATAAGGTTCGAAGAAAGGCTGAGGAATATGAAGGAGTGTAGATGGGCAGAGAAGGTGTTCCGTTATTTGTATAGGAAGAGTGTGGACACACAGTGGAGAAAAAAAACTAGGAGGCTCACTAGTAAATATACGGCTGGTAGTGTAAGCAATATGTCAACAAAAAGCGTTAAGCGAAAAGTCAGAGAGGCGGAGAGGATTTACTGGACGGCAGCTATGGAGAAAAAACCGGCTTTGAGTAACTGCCGAAAGGGCAAAAATGAAATAAGGAGGGAGGCATATTACGATAATTCAAAGGGAAGCGCTTTACTGTTTGAAGCGAGATCGGCTTGCCTTAGAACACGTAGTTATAAAGCGAGATTCAGTAAAGAAGAAGAACAATGCACGTGCTGCGGGCAAGATAAGGAAACGGCGGAGCATGTTCTGATTGAATGTGGAGAAATCCACCCAGGTGTACGTTTGGGCACGAGCCTACATGAAGCCTTGGGTTTTAGAGACGGCAATGGAAAGCTGAGCACACCCGCTATTGAAATAAGGAAGAGACGGTTAGAGTATTGGTGGCAGAAAGTTATAGAGAAAGGACAAAAATAAATAGTGGAAAAAAATCATGACATTCTGCCGAAAAGGGCAGAGAACTGGGCTGAGAATTTAAGTTTTTTTTTCTGCAGTAAGATAGATTTAATTGAAGTAGAGACACTAGGCCAGCACTAAGAAAAAGAAGAGTAAAGGGATTTTTTTTGTCGAGCCTGGTGGCACACTTGTCACCACCCCGTTATAAAGGGGACACTCATAGCATCCAACCATCCATCCATCGTGGAATTTCTCCGCGGCGGAAGCCGCGTCAAAGTGTCGAGCGTCTGCTACGCGCCTGATATTTTGGCCGCTTTTAGCCACGATTGCGGGAATTTGGGCAATATTTAATACTGCGTCACTGCAACATAATACCGCAGTGACTCATCACACAGAGAACGCGTTTGTGTGTTTTGAAACGGGGATTGTGTATATTTCCTTTCAGCTGGTTTGTCACCGCAATGGTCCGCACTTGAGCGGCTGTTCGAGGAACGCATTCTGCGCGCACTTCATCGTGATAGAAGGCGCTTAATTTGCTTTCGTATTTACAAACGATAACTTGCTGCAGGAGAGAATCAACTGGAGATAACCAGAAGAACCTCGCAGGTGTGCACGTAGTAAATGGCTAGCTCATTCTAACGCGTTTGCACCCTCCATATGCTTTCTTTTATTTCGTGCATTCGATTTGTTTTACGAGGCTGCCTCCCGCGCTCTGCTGTTTCAAGCTTTTTCATGCGAAGCCGAATATATCCTTCGGCATGGCCGCGGTACCAAAAGTAAAATATTGCCCGCGTAACTGGCGTCTCGTGCACTTAATTGGTGCACACGAAAATTGGCATGATGGAGCACGAATGAATGCCTAACATGACCGATATGTTATTGCATCACTAACTTTACATGCTTGCGATTTGCGTAACGACTAACAATAATAACATGGAGTACGTGTGGCGCGCAACCCCGCTTTCTTCGGCCAGAAATATTTCTGACGGTGTGTGGTCTGATGATTTGTCTCCGTCAGCTGTTAAAAACGTGGTGGTCACCAATATCGATGTCAACATGTGAGACTTACCCATACATTTTGAAGAACTGACAGCATAAAAAATATGTATGCGAAAAAGAAATGAAAAAAACACGGTCCCTTATGCATTCGCCTGAGACGACTCGGAAACGGAAGCCATTTTCTTCTTCATCATTCGATGCACTGATCCTCCCTCGCCCCTCTCCGAAAGCTTTCTGCACATAACGTGGTTTCGGACTGCCAACAGGTTCTAGGGCATTGCAAGCTTTCAGCACCTCACCTGCTTTTGCACTGCCTCCGTGATCGGACCCAGATCACGGAGGCTATCCAAAGCGATCTTGTCATGTGATGGCATCATCACATGACATCTCGTTGAATGACGCCACGATGACGTCACAAATTGTGTTGATCTCTGACGTCATGACATGAAGATTTTGTGCGCCACTCGTGTTGGCGACGCGGGTTGCCGATGGTCACTTTGCGTGTTTGATGACGCATTTAAGGCTTTTTTGCCTCTAAAAAAAACAAACCAAAGTAAATGAAACAAGAACAATGCAACATTATATATGCCTCATTTCATGTTACGAGCGATCGCCCGAAAACAAACGTGATTCTCAGCTCACCGCAGCTGATTACACGCGTCTGCGGGACAAAAGACGCTTGCGTTATCCGTCTGGTCATCTCTCTATATTTATTGAACAGATGACCAGACACGCTGTTTACGTACTCCGGAGCTTCAGCACGAAAGCATGGTGGACGCTAATTGAGCTCACCAGGAAAAATCGGGAAAATTCCGTTCGGGTGCCCTGTTGACGCGCACTCAATTGCCGCGGAAACAGTTCTATTTCATATAACTACTCGTCCACATATTTTTGTAGTCTCTGAAACGCGCGAACAGCCGACAACCGCGAAAATATCTGACGTTGAGAATCAGTTGCTTTAAACTGTTTTCATTTCGTATGGTATATATATATATATATATATATATATATATAGATATATATATAGATATATATATATATATATATATATATATATATATATTTAATCGCATGTTCCATTTTTTCCAGGCTAGGTACATAAGAAATCTCTGCATATGAAATATTTTCTGAAGTGATTGAGATATTTCACGTTCATATTTGTAAGTTTCTTGCCGTATGTTCGTTCACGCAGCTATATAACTTATACAGCAAGAATTTGGGTATTTGTAACAATATTTTAAGATATCTGTATAATTGTAAATCATTTTCTATATTACTCGTTTTATGCAAAAACTTGTGGAATAAAGTTAGTTTACCCGGCATTGCTTTTCTTTCAAATGTCGGAATTGAACACAACTTTGCGCACGGTGAGCCTTGTTGTACGCTTCCTCAGAAGCGAAAATAATAAGCCAACAGCACTGCGGTCGTATGGATTGCCGTCTCTACACTTTTGTTTCCCATACGTCTTCTCGGTGTGCTCTCTATAATAAAGTGCTAGGGGAGGCTAACAAATTGTCGAATAAAGCCGTGTGCATATGGCTAGCAAAGCACTGGCGACCATGAGTAAAAAGCTGGTAGTGTGAAGCGGTCACTGCGCGTAAGTATTTCACCTGACTGCACGTGTATTTCAATATTTTTATTACTATTAATTGTTGCATGCGTGCTGCTATTACCCAATTACACGTGCCAATCAGTTCTTTTCGTTCTTTCCTTATGCGTGTTCGTTTTGCGCGTTTTTACACACGCACCAACGTTCTCGACCTCTGTCACCGGATCTAGGTCATGCTTATACCGCTTGACGCATGATTTTTTGCGTTTTGTCGTTTCCCCAGCACTAAATCAACGCTTAAAGATGGATACGCTCCATTCCGCACCGCATTATAAAGTTAAGTAGACTTCAAATGCCCTGTGTAGAAACTCAGCGCAAAAAACTACAACGCGTAGCAGACGCCCCTCGGCGCGGCGCGGCAGTTCACCGCAAAAGGCCCACGCTGGAGCCGGCGCTTTGAACACTCCTCCTATTCAAGGTCACTCTAAACCAGCCGCAAAAATGCGTTTGTCTAATCATAGCCTCCGAGATCAGTCGGCGGCGCGCCCTTGCTACCATGAAGGATAGATAGATAGTTAACTTTATTCAGGTCCGGAAGAATCTACACCCCGTTTTTATAGGGGCAAGACTGCGGGCCGCTCCCACGTTGGGACAGGGAGGCCAAGCCTCACCGCCGCATCGTGGGCCTTCTGGACAGCCCGGAGCTGATCAAACCAGTCGTGGCTCGTGAGGAAAGTAGAAAAGGCTTCCTCCGTCAAGCCGTGGTCTGTGTGGTGCTGCAAAGAGGGGCACGCCCAGAGCATGTGCTTAAAGTCGCTAACCGCCCCACAGTCGGGACACAGAGGGGAGACCTCTGTGTACCTACTGAAGACGGAGAGTGTGGGATACGACTTTGTCTGCAGAAGCCTGAGAGTCACGGCCTGGGGCCTCGTGAGATTTCGATGTGGCAAGGGGAAAGCCCTGCGGCTCACCTGGTAGTGGCTAGTGATCGCGTTAAAGGTGGAGAGAATGTCCCTGAAGCGGGGTGGGTCAGCCTCCGAAAAGGTCGGACCAAGCCCGTTGCCGGTCCCACCCGGCACACCGGCTTCCCAGTGCCCGGCGCGGCCGGCAAGACCTCGCGCCTGGGCATGGGCCAACTCATTAACGTTGGCCAACCCCCCTACCTCGGCGCCCTCGTGCGCCGGGAACCATGTAATGACGTGATGAGTGAGCACCTTACCCTCAAGAGCCCTAGCAACCTCCTCACAAACAGCCCCAGTTGAGAAAGCTCGAAGGGCTGATCTCGAGTCCGTAAAAATCTCTTCCCTGTCCGACCTAAGGATTGCCAGTGCAATGGCCAGCTGCTCTGCCTTACAAGCCGAAGACGTGCTGATTGACGCAGCTGATAATACGCGTCCCTTTAGGTCCACAACGTTAGCAACAAAGCGATTGGAGTCGCCTTCGTACTGGGCAGCATCTACAAAACACGACTCTGCCTCATGCGCATGCGCGTACCGCAGAAGCGCGGAGGCGCGAGCAGTCCTCCTGCCAGCGTTGAAAGTTGGATGCACGTTCCTTGGAATAGGGCATACTGTAATAGTCTTCCGCACACTATCCGAAAGCTGAATGTTCCTATCCCTTAGCGCCGTCGGACTGAGCCCCACTTTAGTCAGGATTCCCCTTCCCGCCGTCGTAGACGAGAGTCTAGAAATATGTGCGGTCTGCTGAGCTTCAATCACTTCTTCCAATGTGTTGTGTATGCCAAGTCTTGCTAGGTTCTCTGTGCTTGTGTGCATTGGGAGTCCGAGGACTCTCTTAATACACTTCCTGATGAGCGTGTTCAGCTTGTTAATTTCGTGTTTCTGCCATCTATGCATGGGGAAAGAAAAAAAATAGACAGGGAGCACGCCTCGCGTTCACAAGCCAACCTCCTCTGAACTTAAGCAGCTTGCTCCTCGCGTTCGAGGCTCATTTCCCATGATGCTCCTGTTTCATTTCCTTTTTTGGTGGGCTCATGAACAAAAACAAAAATTGACGAGCGCGCGCGTCTAGCGTCCACAAGCCAACCTCCTCGGAAGCCGCCTCCCCCCCTCTCACCGCTTGCCTATCCCATGAGGGAGCTCATTTCCCAGCATACCCCTGTTTCATTTGTTTTGGCTGGGCTTCAAAAATGTCACGTGACGCTCGATCCCTTCTGGTTCTTTTTCCTCCATGGTTAGTACGGCCGCCCCATTCGGCGCGTCGCCCAGCGGAGAAGCGTATTTTAGCATAACTTTTGTTGGGCCTAGTTGGTACATAGCATTTAGGAACAGAACTTCAGCGCAAATGAAGACGGACCACGAATTTTCAAATATGACAATGTCTGTCGAACACTGGCATCGATTCGGCGTGAAGTCTGCTTGGTTGCAGTCTTATCCAGGCTCTCAACACCTTCAAGCAAGCAACGTTCACGTACTTCATGCTGTGCCTTGGAAGCCACACATCTATTAATAGCCACCAATTCATGGGCGGGAACACTAGAAAACATACAAAACTTGGGACCTTTTGACAACAAACCCTATGTCGTTGCTCACAGCTGTTGCCGAAGCCCTGTTTCAGAAAAGAAAAGCCAGTAATAGGGCGACCTGTGAACGTGAACCGTTCAGGCCTGTTGTGGTGCCTTATCTCCATAAGGTCACACATCAACTCAAGAAAGTTGCTAACAGGCACGATGTCCCCATGGTTTTCTCTGCGCCCAACAAGCTCTCTAAGCTGTGCTCCCGCACATGCGGTGGTAGCAAACATGGGTGCGAAATTAAACACGGTATCTGCTATCTCCCATGCAGCACCAGTGTGGTATATGCCATACCTCTGGTTTGTGGCAAGACCTACATCGGGCAAACTGGGCGCTGCATAAACGAGCGACTTAGGGAGCATGCTCAAAAAGTAACTAACAGCGTCGACAAAGGAGCACATCTTGTTGCTCATATTAACTCCTGCCACAACTGTGCTCCGCGATTTCGCGAGACGTTGATTCTCGGCAGAAGTAATAATGAGCATGCGCGACTTGCATTGGAAGCATATCACATCAGGAAAAGGGGAGCTGATTGTATCAGTGACACCTCTATTTCTTTGTACTCATCAGAATATGAATTTATGCGTGCGCATTTTGGTTAGACATCTGTGTTTTTACGGTAGCAACACGACGCTACGCGTGCGCATTCAAGGGTTGTGGGTGTGGCGTATCTTGTTTCAATATCTATGTTGTTACGTATGCAATACGAAGCTACGCGTGCGCATGCAATGCTTGTGGTTGTGGCATATATATGCCATGCTGTGAGAAGAATAAAGCAGTTGTTAGTAAGCGCCAGTCCTTGTCTTACTTGTCTTCGTGGTCCGTCTTCATTTGCGCTGAGGTTCTGCTCGTAAAAGCGTAATTTTGTCGCCTCCTGAAGGCGCCGCGAGATGGCTTTGTTTCCCCAAGATGGGGTGCAGACCGCGAGGTACTGTTGATGAGAGACTTCAACGGTGGGGTGCAGACCGCGAGGTACTGTTGATGAGAGACTTCAACGGTGGGGTGCAGACCGCGAGGTACTGTTGATGGGAGACTTCAACGGACACATCCCGGCCACCGACGCGTACTTAGACTACAACGGCAAGCTGTTGTTGCGGTGCGCGGAGCAGCTCTCCTTAGAAATCGTCAACCTTCGTACTGATTGTGAGGGATGCTTCACCTGGTGCGCTCGTAGCAGCCGCTATACCACAGGCTATGCGCTGGGCACTGTAAAACTGGCCGCTCGCATAGCACAGGTACATATCGATGAAGACGGCCAGTTACGCCTCGGAAGCGACCACAATCGCATACGGCTGTCGTTTTCCTAGGGCGGCTTTCGTACAGGCTGCAGGACGCCTCCACCGAGGCGTGGCATGTACTTCCCGAGCAAGTCAGTCGAAAGGGTCGCCGAGGATTTTGAAAATTTTCCTCAACGGC
This sequence comes from Rhipicephalus sanguineus, assembly GCF_013339695.2. Taxonomy (NCBI): domain Eukaryota; kingdom Metazoa; phylum Arthropoda; class Arachnida; order Ixodida; family Ixodidae; genus Rhipicephalus; species Rhipicephalus sanguineus. Next base: position 198,537,333 of record NC_051179.1, read on the forward strand.
GGGAATCCCACTCAAAGAGTGAGTTTGTGTGCGCTTTGGACGCTGTAATGCGTACCCTGATGGTCCAGGAAAGGCGTCCGGCACACAGACCACAGAACCCATGGTGGGACAGAGAAGTGGAAGTGGCGTGGAAAGAACGCCGCCAAGCAAATCGGGAACATCGGAGGACCGTCAAAGGTCTCGACACTGAGGTATGTGCAGAGAAGTGGGCTCTGTATCTGGACTAAAAGCAGAAGGTACAGGCCCTGGTTCGATGCAAGATAGCAGATTACATCCTTAGGCTGACCAGTCCATCAGACAAGAAGGAAGATCTGCAGCACACAAAATGGATCTTTAGTGCTTGCCCTGTGCACTGTCTTCTTCTCTTCTCCTCATCTCAGCCAGTCCGTTCTTTTTCTTCCTGTTTGCGCTAAAAAATATGACGTCTGGGATGCAGCACACAAGTTTTGGACATACGTCAGGTCCATGGACAGAGCCGCCCCGCCGCCACCTCCGCTCGTAGATGCGGCAACGGGGCAGCCAGTCACCGAATAGTGTGAATACATTACACAGCACTTCTCTCCCGGAATTTCGGGGCCTCAGGCCTGACTACGACCACCCCCCTTACTGAAGAGGAGGCAGCCAGTCCAAATACTGAACAGTCTCCAAGCTAGGAATAACCACCCTGGGCCTTCTCAAGGCTCACAATTGAACAGGCTTTGAAGCGGGTTAGGGCTCGAACGGCCACTGGCCCCGACGGCATGCCAGCACGCGTTCTAAAGTGCTTGGGAGAGGACTCGAGGGAACAGCTCGCAGATATCCTCACGGTCATCATGGAAGGCGAGCCCATCCCCAAAGAATGGCATGAAGGCAAGGTGATCCTTGTCCCCAAAATGGGTGATGATGCGAGAAACATAGAGGACTACAGGCCAATAACGGCGTTATCTATCGCTTGTTCGCGGGGGTGATCAAAGCATGGTTGAGTGGCTGGGCGAAGACCAAGGGACTACTTACCGAGCTCCAGAATGGCTTCAGACCAGGCAGACGGCTGGATGACAATCTGTTTGTCGTCACCTAATGTGCAGAAATAGCCCGAAAAGAGGGGAGGACGCTATTGTGCTGCTTTCTGGATGTTGAAAAAGCGTACAATAACGTGCCGCATGGTCCTCTGTTCGCATGCTTATCTGACCTTGGACTACCACAACTCTTAATCTACACTATACGACGGATGTACAGCGACAATATAGTGAGTGTGCAATTGGGTGACATAATGACTGGCCCAATTTGTGTAAATAAGGGTCTGAGGCAGGGTTGCCCACTGTCGCCATTGCTGTACATTCTGTACGCATCCAGACTAGAGATGACCTTGCTGAACTCAAACCTCGGGTTCAGCGTGCGTTTCAGCACTACTAGTGCCAGCGAGAACCACCGCCTGCCTGTTTTGGCTTTTGCAGACGATCTGGTTCTTATGGCAGAGAGTCACCAGGAGCTGCAATCCCTCCTCGACATCTGCCAGACAGAAATCTTGAGCCTTGGACTCAGATTCAGATTCTTTATTTCTCTTGAATTACGCCAAGAAAGGTACAGAAGCTAAAGGTATAGCAATACCTGACAAAAGGCCTCTGTACCCGTTTTACAAAAATAATAAACAACAAATACATAGCAAATTGTTCGCATCATACCAAAAAATTGTTTAAATCTAGGATGTAAAGATATACAAAAAGCTCGATAAGTTCACAGCTCGCTAAGAATTTGAAAGAATACATAGGAATAGAACTAGTAAAGGTTCCTTTGCACGGAAGTAACAAACAATAGGCAAAACAAGTGTGGCGAAGCGATTGGTACTGTTTAACGGTTGCGTTCTCCAGCGGCTCCTAGTGGGTCGTAATCTTATAAACGCCGCTCGCTCTCGGAGCCCGTGCTTTGGCCTTGACTGTCGCCATAGCGAATTGTCGCCGAGTCCCGTCCAATAAACCGCTTAACAAATTGGTGGAGAGTGCTGTGCTCACATTCGATGCCTCTGGAGCTTCGATCCCGTACCCTACCAGCTACCATGCCTCAAGACGCCGCCCAGCAGACGCCTCCGCCTACACCGACATCATGTCCCGGTGTCCCTCGTATCCGCGACCCCCCAGTCTTCACTGGCGCAGATGGGACCGACGTGGAGGACTGGCTCGCGATCTATGAACGCGTGAGTGTCCCCAATAAATGGGACGAGGCAGGAAAATTGACCAACTTGGTTTTCTACCTCGCGGATGTGGCCGGCCTGCGGTACAACAACCACGCATCCGATTTTACGACGTGGTCCGACTTCAAGACCGCCATCATCAACATGTTTGGCCGCCCTGCCGTTCGTAAGCTGCAGGCCGAACAGCGTTTGCGAGAACGAGCTCAGCAGGCCGGCGAAACCTTTACCAGCTACATTGAAGACATCCTCGATTTGTGTAAGAAAGCCGACGCCACCATGTGGGAATCTGACAAGATGAGGCACATTATCAAAGGCATCGACGACGATACCTTCACGATGCTGCTCGCCAAAAACCCCAGCACAGTCGCCGAGGTCATCACGCTCTGCCAGAGCTACGAGGAGCTGCGCCGGCAGCGGTCGATGACCCGTCGCTCTCCATCCCGCGACGCCGAGCTCGCTGGCTTGTCGACCATATCCGACCACTCCGCCTTGCTCGCAGAGGTGAAGTCATTCGTGCGAGAGGAAATTGCGCGCCAGTTCTCTCTGCTGGACTTTGCTCAACCTCGGTACGTTCAACAGCCGTCAACCACTCTTCTCCCTCCCCTCCGTCGAGCGATTGAACAGGAAATCGCGGAGGTCATGCCTGAGTACCACCAGCACCATCCGGCTCCTGCACCACTCAGTTACGCCCAAGTTGTCGCCAGGACGTCCCCAGTAATACCTACGGCAGCCCCACACAGTTACGCCGAAGCCGCCGCTACACATCAGTCCTTCGAAGCGGCTGTGCCGGCTACCTACGCTGACGTCATGCAGAGGCCACGACTGCAGCCCACGGTGCATTCATATCAGTCGCCATCCCGTCAATCACGTCCTGCGTCATGGGCGGGCCCTGCTCCAGCAAACCGATGGCGCACACCTGACAACCGCCCTATATGCTTCGCATGCGGTTACGCCGGCCACGTGGCGCGTTATTGCAATCGCGTCCAGCCGCCTCAAGTCGTGTCGCCCGTCACCAGCCAGTCAAACCGCACATTTTACGCCCCACCTACGCCTCTGTCGCCGACGTCACGCCAAGCTCCATCTACTCGGCGCTCTCCGTCTCCACGACGTCGCTCACTGTCGCCGATGCGCCCACGTCCGGTCGCACGCGACCAGGAAAACTAGTCGTCGCAGTCCAGAAGGCAAGGGCTGCGACGCTATCGAACTGCGAAAGCCCTCAGCGAAGCCCATCGAACGTGATAGACGTGTTTGTCGACGGTGTTCCCGCATCTGCCCTTGTCGACACTGGAGCCGCCGTATCCGTTATGGACCAAAAAATGAGCCGATTACTACGAAAAGTGAGGATGCCGCTTTCTGGGATGTCTCTCCGTACAGCCAGCTCCCAGAGTATTCATCCTACAGCCTATAATACCGCCCCTCAGAGCACTACTGGTTTTTCACCCTTCTTCTTACTGTACGGAAGGCACCCGTCGCACACCATCGACACGATACTTCCATACAAGCCGGATCCATCTGAGTGTGCGCCTATTTCTGACACAGCCAGGCTTGCTGAAGAGTGTAGCGAGCTTGCCAAGACATTTACGACGCAGGAACAAGAGCTGCAGAAGAGTATTCGCGATGGCACCACCACTTCTCTGAGCCCACGTTCCTCCCTGGAGCGCTCGTATGGCTCTCGGTCCCTACCACTGCAAGTGGCCTCTCTTCAAAACTGCTGCCGAAATACGAAGGCCCATACCGGGTCGTCGAGCGCACATCCTCGGTCAACTACTTGATCGAACCCATCGAACCAGCTTCGGACATGCGCCGTCGAGGGCGCGACATAGTCAACGTGGAGCGCCTCAAGGCCTACCGTGACCCACTCATAGTGACGAGCTGTTAGGTCGCCGGACGACTCCCTTTTCGTACCCGGGGTAATTGTGGCGAAGCAATTGGTACTGTTTAACGGTTGCGCTCTCCAGCGGCTCCTAGTGGGTCGGCCTCTTATAAACGCCGCTCGCTCTCGGAGCCCGTGCTTTGGCCTTGACTGTCGCCATAGCGAATTGTCGCCGAGTCCCGTCCAATAAACCGCTTAACACAAGTAAATACATGCTAAGTACACTTTGTTTAACACAACATTTGTGTCCAAATATAAATAAATGAAATAAGTAACTAACAAAGAAAGCAAAAATGTAAATGCACAAGTGCTTCTAAAGAAATGCACGGTAGGTCATTATCCACAAGGAGAGAGAGAGAGAACAACTTTATTGGTTCGATCCGCCAAAACAGGGGAGGGGATAGGGATGGAGACTCTTGCGTGCCCGCTTGCCCTACGGAGGCGGGGGCCGTACTACAAGCCCGAAGACGAGCACTGGCCGCCTCGCGCTCCAAGGAAAAATGCATACATATACACAATAAAGGACGTAACATGTATTTTATTGTGACAACCTGAAAGTGAATGCTTTATTGATCAACGCCCTATTTAGTTGTTCCGATTCACCATTTAGGAATCAGCGGCTGTCCGACTAGCTGGAGGGAGCACCGATGCAGCGGCGTTGACCTTGGGAGGAGAACCACTGGCCACACGCAAGGAGTACAGGTACCATGCAGTCACGCTGCGTGTGGATGCAGCAAAGTACAGTCTGCACGAGATTCGACAGGCTGCGCTATAGGCTCAACTAATCCTCCGTCGTCGATGCCTCTGGGGTTGCAACCGCTTCCAAATTATCCGCGACCTATGGAAAATGGTTCGCGTGCCGGGCCTGACGTTTGGAAACGCCGTTGTGCGCATATCGTCAACGACACGGGATTGGTTGGAGCGTCAACAAAGAGAGGTCGGCCGTGCAGCGCTCGGTGGCCATGGTCGAGTTGCCAACGAGGCGGCACAGGGGGATGTCGGATGGTCCAGCTTTGAAGTTAGGGAAGCCACCAGCTAGATTGCCCACCGGGGTCGCCTCATGCTCATGCGACGCATTCGGTGGGCGCGCCGCGTCTTCGAGTATCTTTCGGCGACATGCATGAGGACTGTCTGGAGACGACGAATCTACCAGTTGAAGAAGAAGTATGGCTTCTTTGCAGAGGCCATCCCTACTAAAACTGTGGCTAAGTGGGCGGTCGAGGTCCGCCTGCGAGTCAGGGAAGCAGAAGACACCCGATGGAGAAAGGCTATGGAGGCCAAGTCTACCCTCAAGTGCTACAGGAAACAGATATTGAAGCACTAACACTGCGCGACCGCGGAAACCTTTTCTGTGTTATCTACCGCCCACCCTCCGGCGATTTTAATCTGTTTCTGAACTTCATCGGCAAACTTTTCAATCATGCTGCTGAAGAAAATTTAAACCTTTTTATGGGAGGGGATTTCAATGTCGACATGCTTGCGCATACGCGCTATAGGCAAGAACTACAAGACCTCTTGATCGCAAACAGTCTGAACAATGTTATGGCAGCGCCAACACGAGTCACTCAAGAAACGGCAACGATGTTAGACCTCTTTATTATAAACGCTTACTTTGATGATGTGATAGCAGATGTTAATTATACGGACATTAGCGACCATTTAGGTATATTTATGTTGCCGTTTGATAAAAAAGAGCAAACCTACACGCTACGTTCAAGACATCACACCACGTTCCCAGATGAATTTCGTAGCTCTATTAGTTTGCAGCAGTGGAACAATGTTTTTAGTTCAAACAGCAGCGATATTGCATACTCCTCCTTCATCGTGACATTTAAAAAGATATACCATGAACATTTCCGATTAAAAAAGCTAAAAAGGCCTTCTAAAGCTCGTAAACCTTGGGTTACTTATGAATTAATAAACATGGTCAAGCATAAGAACGCCCTATACGCCAATTTTATTAAACATAAAAACCCAGGTAATTTTGAAGAATATAAGTCATATCGAAATCAACTGACTAGTAAGAACAGCAAAAAATACATATCTACAAAACTTATCTTCAGAACCTGCGGCTTCTCGATCAGACGTTATATGGAAAAATTTGAACTCGCTGCTATGCCCAACTAAACCTCATGTTATTCCCGATATCTTTCACCCCCAAGGTGAACTGTTATCTGGCGAAACACTAGCTGATGCTTTTAACAATTTCTTTGTTAAACAAGTAACTCCTGACAATGATTTACAGTAGTAGTTATGATGCTCTCGCTACACAAAATATCAGTGCGAAATCATTTTTCTTCAGTCCCACTAACTGCGCTGAAGTTTTTTCTTCGATAAGTTCAGTCAAGAATAGCAAGTCCCAGGATACTAATGGTTTTCAAATAGGACCTATAGAGTATGTACTAGACATCATATGTCCGGTCCTGACTCACATTTATGACGTGATTATATCGTCTGGCCAATTTCCGAAAGACATGCAAATAGCTCGAGTACAGCCGGTGTTCAAAAAAGGTGATAGAAATGTGCTAAGTAACTATCGTCCAATTTCAATACTACCGGCATTCTCGAAAGGTATTGAAAAGATTATTCATGCTAAGATATTATCATATCTTGAAAAAAACAGTTTACTAGCAGATCATCAACACGGCTTTAGGAAGCAACGTTCCACAGAGACATCTCTTTTAGCTCAAAAAGAAACAATCCTACAAGCTTTCAATGATAAAAAATTGATTATAGGCATCTATATTGATTTCTCCAAAGCATTTGATCTTGTGAATCACAAAATTTTACTCACTAAGCTGCAAGCCTATGGTATACGTGGGATAGCTTTAGAGCTCTTTGAATCTTACTTATCCCACCGATCACAATATGTGGAGCTAGGAAATGAAAAGTCCAATTTTCATGGCGTAAGTGTGGGAGCTCCGCAGGGGAGTATCCTTGGGCCACTCCTGTTCATAATCTATGTAAATGACATGCCAAATAGTTCAAATCAGGCAAAATGTATTTCTTATGCGGATGACACAGCGATGTTCATCACAGCTATAACAGAAACGGAGCTTGAGCTACAAGGGCACAGAACGCTAAGAGAATTTAAACAGTGGGCTGATGCAAACTGTTTGCGAATAAATTCCAGCAAAACAAAAGTTGTGGTCGATATGCAAAAAGGCAAACAATTAAACGTTCAATAAAAATGAAAATGGGTACGGATGATTTAGAAATTGTAAACACAGTCTCCACAGTGGGTGTACATTTTCTAAAGACCTGAGCTGGAACGATCACGTCGAACAGCTCAGTAAAAAGCTCTCTTCTGCTGTGGGAACCATAGCTCGCTTGAAATATTTTCTTCCAATAAAATTAAAATTTTGCTTTACAATGCTCTGGTGTTTTCAATTCTGCAATACTGCAACCTTGTTTGGGGAACCACTACCAAGACAAATCTTATGAAATTGCATTTGCTCCAAAAAAGAGCTGTACGATCCATTGCCAATGTTCCGAGCTCATTTTATGCAAAAGATCTGTTCGTAAAGTTTGATATTCTACCTGTATTTTTTCTGTACGATTATCGCTTAATTTTAGCCTACAAGTCACACTTAAAGTCAAACAATTCTACTGTATTTTCGCTGGCTGATCTGAATGTAAACCGTAGCATCCGTTTTACTAGGCATAAGGAAAAATGGCATGTGCCTACTCCTCAAAGTAACCATGACAAACAATCCTTAACACGCACTGTGCCTATCTTACATAATAAACTCGCAAAGGAAGAGTTTGATCCTCTGCGAAATTCTAATCATGCAATAAGAATATTCTGTCAGTCGTACCAAAGAGATGGCTGATGTTCTATATGAAATTTTTTTGTCACTTGTGTTAAAATTGCGTGCACCGTGTTAGCAAAGAACGTGTACATGCGTGTATATAGACCAGTGTACATAGCATACTTGTGCATGGGGTAAGGAAATGTGTGTATGCATAGTGTACATTTTTTTGTAGGTGCACATTTTCATTTGTGTATGCATAAATAATGTCACGTGGTCGTGACGTCGACGAAGACAGCAGTCAGCACGTCCGAGATGAAACTGTTTATTTGGCCGAACTTGTGGCCGGGAAACGGAAGGTCAAACTACAGCAATACACTGACAGCGTCGAACAGAGCGTCGACCGTCGATCAACTGACAAGCGGTCAAGCGTGTCGGCTTTTATACAGGCGCTATCGAACTTTCCAGTGATATCGCTGGTGGCGGCGTTATCTCTCGGCAAAGCTGCAACATTCGCGTGCGGCGCGCAATCTTAACAAAACGATCTACAATGATAGGGAAGCTTCGCGAACAATGTGGCGCGGTTTGCGCTGAGCGTTGCTGACAGTCTTGGGGGGTGTAGCTTCAACTAATGAAGCATAAGGCACGCGGCAATGCCCCCCTCTGAAAAAGCATCGTCCCGATGCTTAAAAACCGGCTCACCTTGCTGAGCTGGCTGCCATACGTGACGGATTGGCAGCACTGATACCTTTTCTTATACCTGACAGATGCTCTCAGCTCATCATTCGTACGGACTCGACGCAAGCTATCCATGATATACGACGAGTGTATCGGTCAGCGTCACTCTCGGATAGTATTCACCATCTTGCTGCCTCCGCATCTGTGCGGATACGTGTTCAGTGGGTGCCTCGGGCCGCATTGCCGGACCTTGTCCAAGCTGATTTGGCAACCCACCCACAAGTCACACCGCACCCACTACCGCATTTTCCTGAGGACGCTCAAGGACAGATGCTACGGGAAAAAGAAAGCCTCCGACGTACCACACGAGCTCTTATACCTCCGTGTGGGTCAGACCTCCCTGGTGGTTTAACCCGCCGAGAGGAGGTTACGTTGCGGAGGCTTCGTGTTGGGGTTGCGCTTACCCCATCCGTGACCACCCTTTGGGCGCAAAAGTACCGCGGCCCGTACGGTACATCGTGCCCATTTTGCGACGCCCCAATCAGCGATGTAACTGTCACACACCTATTGTGGACATGCACCGGTCTACAATTAAGCCGTCGCCGTCACCTACGTGCAACAGGCCTCAGGCCTGGCCGACCACCCGACCTTGACCGCTGGATTAGTGGACCTCACCACCGCTCGTTACTGGACTTCATACACGAAGCAAATTTATATGTGTATTTCTGAATAAATATTATGCCTAAGGGCAGACTTTCGAAAAAAAAAACATTACATGAATACATGCAATACTAAAGAAAGCTAATAAATAAAGCAAACATTAGAGTCCTCTGGTGCGTTAACGTGCACAGTACGGTTTAAGGCGCACCACATGCACGACCTCGCGTCGAGCTCGGCGCCTCTGAGAGTTCGTGATGCCATCGGGGACAACCTCGTAGTCGAGTGCGCCGAGACGTCGACGTACCCTGTACGGTCCGAAGTATCGTCGTAGAAGCTTCTCGCTCAGTCCGCGTCGTCGTATTGGTGTCCAGACCCAGACACGGTCGCCGGGCTGGTACTCCACGAAGCGTCGTCGAAGATTGTAGCGACGGCTGTCGGTGTTCTGCTGGGTCTTGATGCGCAGGCGGGCGGGCTGTCGAGCTTGTTCGGCACGTTGTAAGTAAGCGGCGGCGTCGAGATTTTCTTCGTCGGTGACGTTCGGTAGCATGGCGTCGAGCGTCGTCGCCGGGCTCCTTCCGTAGACCAACTTGTACGGCGTCATCTGCGTCGTTTCTTGGACGGCAGTCTTGTAAGCGAAGGTCACGTACGGAAGGACGGCGTCCCACGTCTTGTGCTCAACGTTGATGTACATGGCCAGCATGTCGGCGATGGTTTTATTTAGACGCTCGGTGAGGCCATTGGTCTGCGGGTGGTAGGCGGTGGTGCGACGGTGGCTCGTCTCGCTGTATTTGAAGATCGCCTGAGTGAGGTCCGCAGTAAAGGCGGTACCTCTGTCTGTGATGAGGACCTCTGGGGCGCCATGTCGCAAGACGATGTTCTCCACGAAGAACTTGGCTACCTCGGCGGCACTGCCTTTGGGCAAGGCCTTTGTCTCGGCGTAGCGGGTGAGGTAGTCAGTTGCTACGACGATCCACTTGTTGCCGGAGGTCGACGTCGGGAACGGCCCCGGTAGGTCCATCCCGATTAGCTGGAACGGCCGGTGAGGTGGTTCGATTGGCTGCAGAAGTCCCGCTGGCCTAGTCGGCGGTGTCTTCCGTCGCTGGCAATCTCGGCAAGTCTTAACGTAGTGGGCGACGTCGGCAGCAAGGCGTGGCCAGTAGACTTTTTCCTGTATTCTGGCGAGCGTGCGGGAAACACCGAGGTGTCCAGCCGTCAGGTCGTCGTGTAGGGCCTGGAGGACTTCTGGTCGCAATGATGAGGGCACGACAAGAAGGTAGTCGGCTCGAAGTGGCGAGAAGTTCTTCTTCAGGAGAACGCCGTTCCGCAAGACATACGACGGCAGTCCTCGCTTGAATACCTTCGGAACATCGGCGGTTTTGCACTCGAGGTACTCCATAAGGCCGCCAAGTTCCGCGTCGACTCGTTGCCTTTCGGCGAAGTCATCGGCACTTATAGTTCCGAGGAAGCAGTCATCGTCGTCGTCTTGCGGCGGCGCGTCGACGGGGGCACGAGACAGGCAGTCGGCGTCAGAGTGTTTTCGTCCGGACTTGTACACGACGGTAATGTCGAATTCTTGCAGTCGTAGGCTCCACCGTGCGAGGCGACCTCAAGGGTCCTTCAAGTTAGCTAACCAACACAAGGCGTGGTGGTCACTCACAACTTTGAAGGGCCGGCCGTAGAGATAGGGGCAAAACTTCGATGTAGCCCAGATGATGGCCAGGCACTCCTTTTCTGTTGTTGAATAGTTGACTTCTGCCTTTGATAGCGACCGGCTAGCATAACTGATGACCCTTTCCAGCCCGTCAGTCTTCTGCACGAGGACGGCGCCGAGTCCTACGCAGCTTGCGTCGGTGTGGATTTCCGTATCGGCGTCTTCGTCGAAATGCGCTAGTCTCGGAGGCATCTGAAGGCGTCGTTTAAGTTCTTGAAATGCTTCGATTTGCGCCGTTTCCCACTTGAATGGCACGTCGGTCTTCGTGAGGTGCGTTAGTGGCTCGGCTATTCGTGAAAATTCCTTGACGAAGCGTCTGTAGTAGGCGCACAAGCCGAGAAAACGCCGTACCGCCTTCTTATCGGTGGGTGGCGGGAAGGCAGCGATGGCAGCTGTTTTGCGCGGGTCCGGGCGAACACCATCTTTGAAGATCAGGTGACCCAAAAACAAGAGCTCCTCGTACGCGAAGCGGCACTTTTCAGGCTTCAGGGTGAGTCCGGAGGTCCTGACTGCTTGAATAATAATAATAATAATACTTTATTAACATTTGGCACAGTAACAATGTGATACAAAATTGGCCTGCCAAAGCCTCATTGGGCTTGAAGGGCAGAGCCGGCAGACAGCAGACAACAGGAATTCATTTGTCTATAGGACCACTTAAATGCAGACACCTTTTTTTTATCTTTTCGCGCATACATACAAACAATAGACGCGCGTGTACAGCAGTGCACGAAGAAATGAAACTAATGGTAATACATATAATGTCACCTAGCCTTACATGAGTTGACCATTCGTACATGCAATGCCAAACATACAATAATAGAAGACCATCAGATTTTCGGTGATGTAAATAAAAAAATAAGCGGGAAAACCACGAAAAACGAAAGAACACATGATAAAGCAATGTAACATCATTCAAACCTGTAGAGGAAAAAAAAGAAAAAAAATTAAATGCCTTTAATACACCCACAGCTATGCGCAGCCTGAAATACTATGGTTACCTTAAGGTTTTGATACCGCAGCGGCATTTACCGAAGGAAAAGTAAAGACATCACGAGGTAGTTAAAGGTTGATACGACGGAGAAGTTGCTTAAGCTTGAATTTTGTTTTTGCACGGAAGACACTCGGGGGTAGTTGATTAAGGCGAGACGGTATAAAGTCGCTACGAGTGCGCTGACCGTATCTGGTGGAGCAGCGAATCACTCGAAAACGGTTTTTAGGTAGGAGGCAGCGTGTAGGGACGTAAGGAACTTTAAACTTGTTAGACCAAAAATGCCTTAGGACAGCTGTCTCAGTCAGAAGGGCATCAAAGTTAGAGCATCGTAATGATTTAAAAAGGTCTGTGCCTGAGGGCAGTCTTAAATCATAACTAATCACTTTCAAAATTGTACGAAGTATAGAGTTTATTCTATTTTTCCAACGAATCGCGCAGTGACAGAACGCCGTAACACCATACCGAAGAACACTATAACCTAAGGCTTTCAGTATCATTTTGCGAACAGATAGTGGCGTATAGTATCTCATAGTGTATAATGTACGAGAGACTGCCCTGAGCCTTGAACAAACATACGCCAGGTGAGAATTCCAGGCGAAGTCACTGTCAAGAAGTACACCAAGGTATTTAACAGATGAAACATATGGAACAGGTGTACAAGAACACGGAGAACAAGACGAACAGTGAGCCAGCAATGGGACGCTTAAACTAACTTTTTTTAGTGGGTTATGGAAACAAATGAGCTGTGTTTTAGAGACGTTTACATTAATCACATTATTGGCGAACCAGTTCATCAAATGTATCGTAGAATCTTGCAAAAGGGAAACTGCTTCTGGAAAACGGGAATGCCGAGACAAAATGACAGTGTCGTCAGCGTATTGAAATATGCAAGTAGATACAGCCGCGGCGAGATCATTGACATATAAGTTGAAAAGTAGTGGGCTTAATATTGATCCCTGGGGCACTCCGGCTTTTATAGAGGTTATATTGCTGCGGTACTGTCCTATGGATACTAGCTGTGCTCTACCGTCCAAAAAATTGGTAAGTAATTTTAAAAGGGGCCCACGAAATCCAGTCAATGAGGGTTTTGTTAATAGTAGACTATGACACACACTATCAAAAGCTTTGCTGACATCCACGAATAGAGCACATACAACCTGGTTGGCTTCGAAAGCAGAATTTATAAGGTCTCAAATATCCTCTAGGAGGTCCTGTGTGCCTTTACCTGGTATAAAACCATATTGCGCATTTTATATAACGTTATTGGCGTCAAGGTACGTGAACATAGCTTGCAAGATGTGTTTTTCCAGTATTTGAGAGATGCAAGGTAAAATAGAGATGGGACGGTAATTTTCATGCTTATTTCGTGCAGCACCCTTGAACAACGGTATCACGAGGGCCTTTTTCATTTCTGCTGGGATAATTCCAGTGTCAACGATATGGTTGAGCAATGGTAATAATACACACTTAATAGCATTAAAGTTTCTGCGTAACTCATCTACTGATATTCCGTCAATGCCAGGTGATTTATTAGATTTTAAGTTGAAAAGGATTGATTTGAGGTCACATTCTGAAATAGAAGGAAGATACGCAGATTTGCATGCGCTGTATTTTAGAGTACATATTTCGGGGTGTGGTTTAACAATACCAGAGACGCGTGAAAAGAAAGTATTGAATTCATTCGCAACAGTGATTCTATCATCTGCAAAGTGCGAGAGAAGCGATAACTGATGGCCGTCACGTTTAGATACGCCTCTTAATTCATTTATTAGAGACCACGTCTTTTTCATGTTCGAGTGAGCTTCGCTAAATTTTCCACGTAGGTGATTTCTCTTGGCCCACCGGATCATGGCGTTCACTCGATTCCTACATAGCTTAAATTTTTGGTGCAACTCAGGTTGGTTCGGAGCCCGTTTCGCTTGGGTCCACAAAAGGTCTTTCTCCTTGATTGCGGCTAATATTTGTGGCGACAGTCATCTGTTCTCTTCTCGGCGTAATCGTATCTTTACACAGCGGGTACATTTTTTCCTGTAGTTATCTAGTATCTGAACAAAATCATCGTATAAATTGGCTGGGGAGACAGTGCATAATACAGAGTGCCAGTCATGCTTTGTAATACAGTCGTCGAAAAGCTTTGGATGTACAATTTCTTTTTTTGTACTGCCTTTTTTTGGAGGTTTCGAGCAGTTTACAAGACTACAGCAGATAAAATAATGATCAGCGACCTTGGTTTCAACGACAGCTGCCTGTGTAATAAGATTAGAACAACGGACATTAATGTGGTCGATGCACGATTTCACCAGTTTTCCCGATAGAAATTCTTCACGTGTCGGTAGATGTATAGCACCTTCCAAACCCCATTTCGATAAAAGGTCAAGATAATCAGCAACCAGTGGCACAGCAGGGCGAAGGGTATCAATATTGATGTCGCCCAGCACAAGCACGTTGTCGTCAAGAGAATGGGATGATAGCGCTGCATCAAGTTCTGATAAGAACAATCGGACGTTGCAGCATGGGGGCCGGTGGAGCGACAATATAGTTGCCGATAACTCAGCAGCGCATAGGCGCAAAGCGACCACTTCTGCTTGCGAAAATGAAAGCGTTAACCTTGATACCGACCATGCGTCTTTTACAAATACGGCTACACCCCCTCCCCTGCGCAGCGAGCGCGTGTATGAAAACAGTTGATAACCGGGAATGGAGTACGACGAAATGCAATCAGCGGAGGCATTAATTTCAGTCAGCACAATTATGTCACAAATAGACACGAAAGGAGAGACCAGCGCACAGAAATGATTCCAGTGTTTCCGGATGCTGCGGGTATTAACATGGATAGCTGTGAATGCATTATTAGAACTCAAAATGAAGTTATGGGCTTCTGAAAAGCTACCAAATGAGGGTGTGTTGGAAGTGCCCATATTTAGATAAGTTCCTCGAAATAGGACAGACGGGCCGATGCATTAACCAGAGATTGTTGGAACATAAGAGATCGCTAACAGGAGGCTCACTTTCTAATCTATCTTTACATTGTCGAGATTGTAAGTGCACGCCAAAATTCGATGAATGCGCAGTGTTGTACCGGCATAGAAATGAAGAAACGCGCCTGATGATTGAAGCATGGCATATCGAGAATAGTGGTAGCGCATGCGTGAGCCAACCGTCCATTAACTTGCATAAAGATGAAATCAAATGCCTTAACAGTTATCTTCCACGTAGACCACCTCGCGTGCCGGATTGATAGGTTCGCCGATTGCATGGGCATGCGCAGATAAGTTTTCGTGCCTTCTTTCTTTTCAGCCGTTGTGCGTCTCTTCAGTTGTTAGTCGGCGTTTGTGGTGCCCTGACCTCTTTCTTGTGTCCGTGTTTGCATGCCCTGTCTCTTTTTAGAATGAATACGTACCAACTAGCTCAGGTCTCTGTTATTCTAAGTTCCTCGAGATCCATTAGAGTATCGATGCGGACGAGAGGAGAGCCTTCCATCTTTCTCGCCAGCACCTTTCCATCGCGTGTCCAGACAAACTTATATTCTTTTTCCCTTCCTCTCATGCGAGCTTGACGAAACAAATCCCGATTAAAACGAGTCAAATTATCATTGAAATACACGCGAGTACTCGGATCCATACCATCCAACACAAGTTTTGGGAGACCTTTGCGAGCATCCAGCCATTTTTGTTTGATTGCAACTGTGTGTGCTTGAACAATGATAGCCGGAATGCTATCCCTGCGAGCTGGCAGCCTGTGAACAACTGCGACATCCGAAGGCTGAAATTCTATACCTAGCTTCTATGCCACCCTGCCAAGTATAGACATGAGGTTCTCGTTGCGCTCGATGGGTAAACCATGTATCTCAAAGTTGCATCTTCGGGTATATTGTTCAAGGGCATTGATCTCGGTGTTCATGATGTGGATGGTTGCATCCTGAGCAGAAACGGTTGTGGACAGTGACTCGCACTGAGCCCGAAGTTCACCAACTTCAGCTTGGTTATCTGATACAGCGGAGAGAACGGAGTCATACTTCGCAGAGAGGAATTCAATAGACTTTTGTACTTCTCCTACAGTCTCAGCCAGCCTTTCTGCCGTGGATTTGAACGATAGTAATTCCTCTACTTTAACCACAAGCGCTCCGACTGTTGTTGTAAGCTGATCGAGTTTTTGGCTTACTGATGTCAATTGATGGGAGAACGAAGCATCACTTGTCGCCGCTCCAGATTGTTTGCAAGCCTGACACGACCAAGCTTCACGCGTCTCAATTGACATCTTAGTGTAGGTGCCCTCAGCAATCGCGGAACAATTTTTGCCAAGGTGATACCCTCGCTTACACAACGTACACGTCACAAATTTGCCATCCGTTGGCAGCAACTGGGAGCACAAGGCGCAACTATTTGACAACTTGGTGCAGTCAGCGGCAAACAAAGATATGTAAGGCAAAATAGAAACAGGTCGATACCAAAAGCTCACCTGCCGATTAGAAGAATAAAAAGTGGTTAGCAGCAGGTCACGGTTTGCCGCTGACTGCACAGGGGTGTGGCAGAAGCAGGGTTTAAGTACACCACGGTCGACGCCAGGAGGACGAAAGCTTCAGCATCGGCGACTTCAACGGTAATGGGGGTGGCGGCACACAGCTTAAGACGTCCACGATAGCAGCCCAGCGCATGCGTCGACGCCTATTCCGAGACGAAAGTAGGCTCCGTAGATGGACGATCCACCACGCACTGATACGAAGGTGACGGGGTATCCTGCCGATTAGAAGAATAAAAAGTGGTGAGCAGCAGGTCACGGTTTGCCGCTGACTGCACAGGGGTGTGGCAGAAGCAGGGTTTAAGTACACCACGGTCGACGCCAGGAGGACGAAGGCTTCAGCATCGGTGACTTCAACGGTAATGGGGGTGGCGCCACACAGCTTAAGACGTCCACGATAGCAGCCCAGCGCATGCGTCGACGCGTATTCCGAGACGAAAGTAGGCTCCGTAGATGGACGATCCACCACGCACTGATACGAAGGTGACGGGGTATCCTGCCGATTAGAAGAATAAAAAGTGGTTAGCAGCAGGTCACGGTTTGCCGCTGACTGCACAGGGGTGTGGCAGAAGCAGGGTTTAAGTACACCACGGTCGAGGCCAGGAGGACGAAGGCTTCAGCATCGGTGACTTCAACGGTAATGGGGGTGGCGCCACACAGCTTAAGGGGGTGGCGCCACACAGCTTAAGACGTCCACGATAGCAGCCCAGCGCATGCGTCGACGCGTATTCCGAGACGAAAGTAGGCTCCGTAGATGGACGATCCACCACGCACTGATACGAAGGTGACGGGGTATCCTGCCGATTAGAAGAATAAAAAGTGGTTAGCAGCAGGTCACGGTTTGCCGCTGACTGCACAGGGGTGTGGCAGAAGCAGGGTTTAAGTACACCACGGCCGACGCCAGGAGGACGAAGGCTTCAGCATCGGTGACTTCAACGGTAATGGGGGTGGCGGCACACAGCTTAAGACGTCCACGATAGCAGCCCAGCGCATGCGTCGACGCGTATTCCGAGACGAAAGTAGGCTCCGTAGATGGACGATCCACCACGCACTGATACGAAGGTGACGGGGTATCCTGCCGATTAGAAGAATAAAAAGTGGTTAGCAGCAGGTCACGGTTTGCCGCTGACTGCACAGGGTGTGGCAGAAGCAGGGTTTAAGTACACCACGGTCGACGCCAGGAGGACGAAGGCTTCAGCATCGGTGACTTCAACGGTAATGGGGGTGGCGGCACACAGCTTAAGACGTCCACGATAGCAGCCCAGCGCATGCGTCGACGCGTATTCCGAGACGAAAGTAGGCTCCGTAGATGGACGATCCACCACGCACTGATACGAAGGTGACGGGGTATCCTGCCGATTAGAAGAATAAAAAGTGGTTAGCAGCAGGTCACGGTTTGCCGCTGACTGCACAGGGGTGTGGCAGAAGCAGGGTTTAAGTACACCACGGTCGACGCCAGGAGGACGAAGGCTTCAGCATCGGTGACTTCAACGGTAATGGGGGTGGCGGCACACAGCTTAAGACGTCCACGATAGCAGCCCAGCGCATGCGTCGACGCGTATTTCGAGACGAAAGTAGGCTCCGTAGATGGACGATCCACCACGCACTGATACGAAGGTGACGGGGTATCCTGCCGATTAGAAGAATAAAAAGTGGTTAGCAGCAGGTCACGGTTTGCCGCTGACTGCACAGGGGTGTGGCAGAAGCAGGGTTTATGTACACCACGGTCGACGCCAGGAGGACGAAGGCTTCAGCATCGGTGACTTCAACGGTAATGGGGGTGGCGCCACACAGCTTAAGACGTCCACGATAGCAGCCCAGCGCATGCGTGGACGCGTATTCCGAGACGAAAGTAGGCTCCGTAGATGGACGATACACCACGCACTGATACGAAGGTGACGGGGTACCCTGCCGATTAGATATAAAAAAGTGGTTAGCAGCAGGTCACGGTTTGCCGCTGACTGCACAGGGGTGTGGCAGAAGCAGGGTTTAAGTACACCACGGTCGACGCCAGGAGGACGAAGGCTTCAGCATCGGTGACTTCAACGGTAATGGGGGTGGCGCCACACAGCTTAAGGGGGGTGGCGCCACACAGCTTAAGACGTCCACGATAGCAGCCCAGCGCATGCGTCGACGCGTATTCCGAGACGAAAGTAGGCTCCGTAGATGGACGATCCACCACGCACTGATACGAAGGTGATGGGGGATCCTGCCGATTAGAAGAATAAAAAGTGGTTAGCAGCAGGTCACGGTTTGCCGCTGACTGCACAGGGGTGTGGCAGAAGCAGGGTTTAAGTACACCACGGTCGACGCCAGGAGGACGAAGGCTTCAGCATCGGTGACTTCAACGGTAACGGGGGTGGCGCCACACAGCTTAAGGGGGGTGGCGCCACACAGCTTAAGACGTCCACGATAGCAGCCCAGCGCATGCGTCGACGCGTATTCCGAGACGAAAGTAGGCTCCGTAGATGGACGATCCACCACGCACTGATACGAAGGTGACGGGGTATCCTGCCGATTAGAAGAATAAAAGTGGTTAGCAGCAGGTCACGGTTTGCCGCTGACTGCACAGGGGTGTGGCAGAAGCAGGGTTTAAGTACATCACGGTCGACGCCAGGAGGACGAAGGCTTCAGCATCGGTGACTTCAACGGTAATGGGGGTGGCGCCACACAGCTTAAGACGTCCACGATAGCAGCCCAGCGCATGCGTCGACGCGTATTCCGAGACGAAAGTAGGCTCCGTAGATGGACGATCCACCACGCACTGATACGAAGGTGACGGGGTATCCTGCCGATTAGAAGAATAAAAAGTGGTTAGCAGCAGGTCACGGTTTGCCGCTGACTGCACAGGGGTGTGGCAGAAGCAGGGTTTAAGTACACCACGGTCGACGCCAGGAGGACGAAGGCTTCAGCATCGGTGACTTCAACGGTAATGGGGGCGGCGGCACACAGCTTAAGACGTCCACGATAGCAGCCCAGCGCATGCGTCGACGCGTATTCCGAGACGAAAGTAGGCTCCGTAGATGGACGATCCACCACGCACTGATACGAAGGTGACGGGGTATCCTGCCGATTAGAGGAATAAAAAGTGGTTAGCAGCAGGTCACGGTTTGCCGCTGACTGCACAGGGGTGTGGCAGAAGCAGGGTTTAAGTACACCACGGTCGACGCCAGGAGGACGAAGGCTTCAGCATCGGTGACTTCAACGGTAATGGGGGTGGCGGCACACAGCTTAAGACGTCCACGATAGCAGCCCAGCGCATGCGTCGACGCGTATTCCGAAACGAAAGTAGGCTCCGTAGATGGACGATCCACCACGCACTGATACGAAGGTGACGGGGTATCCTGCCGATTAGAAGAATAAAAAGTGGTTAGCAGGTCGTCACGGTTTGCCGCTGACTGCGGTTTGCCGCTGATTGAAGTACAGCTTCAAGGCGCCGAAGGTGTTCGTCGAAGTTTGAGGAAAACAGAACGACGTCATCCAAGTACACGAGGCACGTCTGCCACTTCAAGCAGGCCAGTACTGCATCCATAACGCGTTGAAATGTCGCAGGTGCCGAGCAAAGACCAAAGGACATGACCTTGAACTCGAACAGGCCGTCTGGTGTTATAAAGGCAGTCTTTTCTCGGTCTCTGTCATCGACTTCGATTTGCCAGTACCCGGTCTTCAGGTCCATCGACGAAAAGTACTTTGCGTTGTGTAATCGATCCAGGGCGTCGTCTATCCGGGGAAGGGGATACACGTCCTTCTTCGTCACTTTGTTCTGGCGACAATAATCGACGCAAAAACGAAGAGTTCCATCCTTCTTCTTCACTAGCACCACGGGGGATGCCCACGGACTCTTCGTCGGCTGGATGATGTCGTCGCGTAGCATTTCGTCGACCTATTTCTTAACAGCCTCGCGTTCTCGCGTGGAAACTCGGTACGGGTTCTGACGGATTGGTCGGGCACCTTCTTCTGTTATGATGCGATGTTTCGCGACTGGGGTCTGTCGAATTCTTGACGACGACGAAAAGCAGTCCTTGAATTGCAGGAGCAGGGCTTGAAGCTGGTCTTGCTTGTGGTTCGGGGGAGCTCGGGTTGACGTCGAAATCTGTTTGGGGATCTCGATCCTTCGAAGCAGGTTCCGTAGCATCGTAGAAGGCGAAAGCATTGCTGGCGTCCACGAATTCGTCGATGTAGGCGACCGTCGTACCAATGTTTAGGTGCCTATATTCGTGGCTGAAGTTTGTCAGCACTACCTTTCTTTTGCCATCGCGCAGCTCGGCGATGCCTCTTGCGACACAAATCTGACGGTTCAGAAGCAGGTGCTGATCGACCTCGACGACGCCTTCCAGGTCTGTTGATTTGTGAGTGCCGACGGAAATGATGACGCTGGAGCGAGGGGGAATGGTGACCTGGTCTTCCAGCACATTCAAGGCGTGTTTTTCTGGCGGCGTGTACGGCGGTAGTGCTTTTTCTGTGGATGGTATTATCGACTTGGATCTCAGATCGATGACTGCACCATGAAGGCTTAAGAAGTCCATACCAAGAATGACCTCTCTCGAGTAACGCTGCAGGACTACGAAGTTCGCGGCATAAATCCGGTTGTTAATGGTGAGTCTCGCTGTGCAGATTCCCTCCGGTGTTACTAGATGACCTCCAGCTGTCCGAATTTCGGGGCCTTCCCAGGCTGTCCTAACTTTCTTCAGCTTCGCGGCGAACGGTCCACTGATGACAGAATAGTCGGCTCCGGTGTCGACGAGAGCTGTGACGCTGTGGCCGTCGATAAGGACGTCGAGGTCGCTAGTTCGTCGTCTTGCATTGCAGTTAGGTCGTGGCGTCGGGTCACAGCTACGTCGGTTTGTTCCGCTGCTTCCCCGCTGCGTTGTCAGGTCCGCTTCGGTCCGCGAGGCTTCGTCGTCAGGGCTCTGTCTGGTTCGCGTCGGGTCTTCAAGGTTTCGTCGTGGCGTCGTCGTCGGCGGCGGAGGATCTTCAATGTTTCGTCGTACAGCAACCGCACCTCCATCGGTTGCTGCCCTTAGTTTTCCGGATACGGGCTAGGCGACCGGCCCCGGAATGGGCCAGTGTACTGGCGGCGTTGGGGAGAGGCGTAGCGGCCTGGCGACGGCGATCGGGAAGGTCCTCGGGGGGTCCACTGCGCTCCTGCCAGATAGTCGGCGATGTCACGTGGTCGTTCACCCTGCTGTGGACGCGGCGCGTCGATGGCGAACCCGCGCAGTCCCATCCGTCGATACTGGCAGCGGCGGTAGGTGTGGCCGGCTTCTCCGCAGTGGTAGCAGAGTGGACGATGGTCGGGGGCGCGCCAAACGTCGGTCTTCCTCGGCGTGTATCGCTGGCCGGTTGGCGGGCTGTATGGCGTCGGTGGTGGCGGCGGTGGTGCCTGGCCGCGGAACTGCTGGGGCGGCGCGGCGTCTTGACGCGGGCGAGGAGGGGGGGCGTTGCTTCGGGCTGCAGCAGCATAATTCATTGTTTGAAGCTGCGGCGGTGCCGGCTGAGGAACACCCAGTGACTCTTTGATTTCCTCGCGGACAATGTCTGCGATCGAATCCACTTGAGGCTGCGGCGAAGGTAACAGCTTCCGCAACACCTCCCGCACGATCGCTCGGATGGTTTCGCGCAAGTCGTCGGTGGCTAGTGAGTGCACTTCGGAATAGGTTGCAGACAGCGGCGAGCGGTTGTACTGTTTCGTCGGCATGTCCAGTGTCTTTTCAATAGTCGTAGCCTCGGCGAGGAATTCGGCGACCGTCGTGGGCGGGTTGCGGACAAGTCCCGCGAAAAGTTCTTGTTTGACACCCCGCATGAGCAGGCAAACTTTTTTGTCTTCCGCCATCGCATCGTCGGCCTGACGGAAGAGTCGAGTCATCTCTTCCGTGAAGATGGTGACGTTTTCGTTTGGCAGCTGCACCCGGGTCTCCAGCAAAGCAGCGGCCTTTTCGTTGCGGACGATGCTCGCGAAGGCATTGAGGAACGTCGTCCGAAAGAGGTCCCAGGATTGAAGGCTCGATTCATGGTTTTCGAACCACGTCTTCGCGGCGTCTTCTAAGTAGAAGTAGACGTGGCGCAGCTTCTCTTCAGTGTCCCAGTGGTTTAAGGCGGCGACTCGCTCCTACGTCTCCAGCCAGCTCTCCGGCTCTTCAAACGACGATCCACGGAAAGTTGGTGGCTCCCTTGGCTGTTGCGTCACTACCGTTGTAGGTGGCAGGGGGTCTGTCATCGTCTCGGCGGTAGATGTGACGGTCTTCGGCTGCCTGGCGTTTTCGGGAAGGAGCCCGTACTCTGGTTGTAGTCCCTTCTGCCGGCGGCTGGTTCGAGGATCCGGGTTGACCTTAGAGTCGTCTTCTTCGCGGCTTGGGCTTGGGTCAGCGCTCCGCGGTGGCGTCCGGATCATGAAGCAGCACCTCCACCAGATGTCACGTGGTCGTGACGTCGACGAAGACAGCAGTCAGCACGTCCGAGATGAAACTGTTTATTTGGCCGAACTTGTGGCCGGGAAACTGAAGGTCAAACTACAGCAATACACTGATAGCGTCGAACAGAGCGTCGACCGTCGATCAACTCACAAGCGGTCAAGCATGTCGGCTTTTATACAGGCGCTATCGAACTTTCCAGCGATATCGCTGGTGGCGGCTTTATGTCTCGGCAATGCTGGAACATTCGGGTGCGGCGCGCAATCTTAACAAAACGATCTACAATGATCGGGAAGCTTCGCGAACAATGTGGCGCGGTTTGCGCTGAGCGTTGCTGACAGTCTTGGGGGGTGTAGCTTCAACTCATGAAACATAAGACACGCGGCAATATGTATGTATACATACTTTTTCTTTTTGATTTGAAATTGTATCTTTATCTCGCGTATTATTTTGTCTCAAGTGTTGTATTTATTCATGACATTTCTGCAATGTGCTGTTGTCATTTGTTAAAGGGGGCAGGACCCCTGTCAAGCTTCTGTAGCTTTTAGTCCTGTCTCCTCTTTTTCAATGTGAAAATAAAATAAAAGTGATTGATTGATAAGCAGAGCATCCGTGGGTCGCACTTCTAAGACAACAGTATTGGCAGCAGCCTCCTGTTCGAGGCGAGAGCTGGGGCTCTTCGCACTCTTGAGTGCCGCAGAAAGTTCGACGCCGATGTAGTCAGCAGCCTATGCAGAGGTTGCGGTGTAGTGACGGAGACGCAACAGCACCTCGTTTTTCGATGTAGGAGTCTCCCAACTGCTCCGGTGGAGGGCGCAACCCTCCCACAGGCGCTGGGGTTTCATTTGCTCGATGAAGATGCCAGCAGTGACAATGGGGTGGGGCGATACGCGGTGGCAGTCACGAAAAGGTTATCTGAGTGGTGGGCAACTGTACGACGAACTTAGGACCTAGGCTGCTCTGTGCGCGTCTCCTGCCTTTGTCGTGTGTTTTTCATACCGTGTTTTTTTTTTCTTTTTCTTTTTTTTCTTGAGGCCAGGACACTGAGGGTGTTCCCGCGTTACAAAGGGGCAGGCCGCCAACACATCATCATCATCATCATCATCGAGCGTCGCTAGTCTGGCTCCTCTGCCTGGCACAGCGTGCGATTTCAGTGATTTCAGTCCCGACATCAACCGAGTTGGTGCGTTGTTACCTTTTGTTACCATCAACCGTTGTTACCATCAACCGAGTTGGTGCGTTACGCCTTTTGAAAATCTTTTCAGCGCGAACGGGACGGAGCACAAAGAAGAGGACACAAGACGAGCGCTCGTCTTGTGTCCTCTTCTTTGTGCTCCGTCCCGTTCGCGCTGAAAAGTTTTTTTTTTCAAACTGCATCAGTTCCAACTCGCCCACCTCTCTATTTACTGCACCTACGCCTTGCTGCAGCTACAGAGAAGTTCAGGTACGTTATTAAAAAGTTTCTCCTTGCTTTTGCGTGCAACTTTAGTGGTCGTCTAAAAGCCGATTCGGGCAACAGAGGCTGCTACCGCTGAATATTTCATCTAGGTTGCATGTAAGCTTGTCGAACGGAGTTTTCCAAGTTGTCGCGAATTATGACATGTAGGTATGCTTTTTTTAATCATTCCCACGCAACTACGAAAGTACTGGGGCAGCTACATTACAGCATACCTCTCTTTGGCTCAAACACCATAAATGCTAGTATGCTACCGCGCTAGAAGACAGCTTTGTCTCTCGCACTTCAAGCGAAATTCTTACAGCGGAGATGTTTATATAGGTTAACTCTTCCGAACTGTTTCGAGTCCGTAACTCAAAAGACCGTTCTTTGTCTTTTTTTTCTTTTTCTGGTCGGCCGGAGGCTCGTGTACATATAATTAGGTGCACGTGGAAGAACTTCACCTGATCCTCCCCCCCCCCCGAAAGGCATGAACACACAAAATTTGAACATTTATAGGGACTACAGGTAGTTTAAGGATGGATGGATGAATCAATTGAGACAATGACAAATTCGCTATATTCTCAAAAATATCTCTACATGCGGTCTACAAATTGCTGCTCACCTTGTGTTACTGCGAAAAGCTGTTTGTTTTTTTTTTTGCTTTCACAAATGGTTATGCATTGAAAAATGTCTTATTTTTTATACTAACGTGGGTATGTGGCTTTTCAGTGAAGCGGCCACCATCTACCATAGCAAATGCCAGCATCGCTTATATAGCAGGGTTTGTGGCTAGAGCAGTTGAGGAACGAAAAAATTGGCCGCGTATCTGCGTGCTTCGCTGCAAATGTCGTGTAAAGACGATAGAAGAGGCGCTGTGTGAGATATGGACGCCATCTGGCAATACGTCGGGAAACATGAGTGCTGTGTTGCGTGCTGGTAGTCCCGGCGCAGCAGCAGGCGAAGACCGGCGGTGACCAACGCGACCGGCGGGGACGCCAGCCAGCCCGAAAACGCGGCTTGGCGCGAAGCGCTGAAGCAGAGAAACGTCCGCACTCAACGAGTACTCTCCACACACTCTTTTATTTACACGTCACCTGGGTAAAACAGGAACGCCAGAGCGGCGCCCACAACCGGCAGCCTGAAGGCCGCCCACAACGCTGCTTTTTCATTTTTTAAATATTTTTTTCACCTTCTTGGCCTTCTCAAAACTAAAGTTTTTCAACACCAACCCATGGCATTCGTACAGTGCAACAGAACCGAAACCGAAACACAACAATGAGCTCGTGCGAAGGGCACGGAGGAAGGCAAATTTCAGCGCAGTCGCATTTTCAGCTTTCTTGAAACAGCGCTCACTAGACGACGACGAAGTAAAAACCGAAACACGGAGCTCTCGCAGACACGGAGGAAGCCAAGTTTCGGCGCAGTCGCATTTTCAGCGCAGCTTAAGAAACTAGGGTCTCTAAAATTACGTATCTATGTATTTTCTATTAAAGGAACACACCACCTAATACTTACCTAGTGATGTTGCGCCTCAGATATGCGTAATGTTTGCTTTTTGATCAACCATGTACACAAGCATGAACCTAGTGAGCTGTTCACGATGGCTGGCCCTTGTGCAAGTGGTTCAACTTTGGCCGAGTGGCTGAATCGAGGGGCGTGCCGACAAACAGAAAGACAGACAGACAGAAAGACAGACCAAAATTTCTGCGTTTAAGTTCCCCAAGAAAGACTATCGTCTTTAAAATATGCAGCTTCTGCCCTTCTCTCCACCAGTCAGATGGGTCCGGCCCGGCGCTGATGGGGCTTAATAGCCTGCAATCAAGGGGAGGGCTAACTTTCCCAAAGCCGCAATTTGTCACTATCCTTGTGGCCGCTAAGAAGGCTGTTGACATAGGCCTGCCGCACATAAAGAAGAGCAACGTGCGTCAACAGCTGGCTGAACTGCTGTTGCCTCTACTCGAGAAATGCACCATTTTCATTGGTCCATCAAGAGATGACCACGCGACGAGCACAGTATCTTTTGTGTTTGATAAATTCATAAGGCCTCTATTAACTAACGTGGGCAGCACCGTGATTGATCGAGCAGCCTACCGTAAAAAGCTTGCTGGCAAGCCACTTCACAGAAAAGTGCTCACAGTTTAAGTTGTCTTTGTTTTTGTATATGCTGAAAGTCAAGGCTCTGGCTCTTGTCTGTGTAAATAAAGTGTCATATTTTCTCAAGCCTTGTGGCTTTGGTGCATCAAACCCCTTCCTTGCTTGTCCAGGACGTAAACTAAACAGGTTACTACGTTCAGCTCAATTCCATACATTATGTCAAAAACCTTATGCATTGCAGGCTGTTGAGCACAGCTCTGCCCAGAACACTATATTAAGGTCGCCTCATGTCTTCCTTCTTCCTATGTTTAAGTGGCAAAGTAAATGCCAGATACAAATGATACACAAGACATCTGGCAAGACTATTTGATCTCCTTATAAAAAAATGTAATTTCAGATTTAAAACATGCATACAATAATTGCAGAATGAAAATTCGCTACTGCGCGAACCTGCTAACAAAAATCGCATTATTTTTTTTGAACAATGCACGACTACACAGGTAAAGGAAATAAGGATTGTAGCGAATTGAAGCCTGTTGCTTGGGCATCAGGGACGCTTTGTACCGCGAAAAGCACAGACAGAATAGACACGAGCTCTGGACGGTTTGTAGCGCAGGAAAAAGGGGGAAAAACAGTCACAGTACAACACGCGAAGCCAACGACCAGCGCCTATTAGGTGTGTTTGTTTTTTTGTTACAAACTGTCCCCGAGAGAAAATTACCCGCGCGTGGAAAACGTAACGTATGCCACCAGCGAACAGTCTTGTGGAGATGTGCCTCTCCCCGCAGTCCTAAGTATGTTCTGACGCATAGAAAGAATTGAAGAGGCAATAGCCCAACCGGGTCAGTATGCGACATTTTGCTTTTAGTCGGCACATGTGTGTGTGTGTGTGTGTTTTGATACAAACCGTCCCCGAGAGCAAATTACCAGCGCGTAGCAAAACGTAACGTATGCCACCAGCGAACAGTCTTGTGGCGATGTGCCTCTCCCCGTAGTCCTAAATATGTTCTGGCGCATAGTCAGAATTGAAGAGACAATAGCCCAATTGGGTCAGTAAGCGACATTTTGCTTTTAGTCGGCACATGTGTGTGTGTGTGTGTGTCTGTGTGTGTGTGTGTGTGTGTGTGTGTGTGTGTGTGTGTGTGTGTGTGTGTGTGTGTGTGTGTGTGTGTGTGTGTGTGTGTGTGTGTGTGTGTGTGTGTGTGTGTGTGTGTGTGTGTGTGTGTGTGTGTGTGTGTGTGTGTGTGTGTGTGTGTGTGTGTGTGTGTGTGTGTGTGTGTGTGTGTGTGTGTGTGTGTGTGTGTGTGTGTTTTGATACAAACCGTCCCCGAGAGAAAATTACCAGCGCGTAGCGAAACGTAACGTACGCCACCAGCGAACAGTCTTGTGGCGATGTGCCTCTCCCCGTAGTCCTAATTATGTTCTGGCGCATAGTCAGAATTGAAGAGGCAATAGCCCAATTGGGTCAGTAAGCGACATTTTGCTTTTAGTCGGCACATATGTGTGCGTGTTTTGTTACAAACCGTCCCCGAGAGAAAATTATCAGCGCGTAGCAAAACGTAACGTATGGCATCAGCGAACGGTCTTGTGGCGATGTGCCTCTCCCCGCAGTCCTAAGTATGTTCTGACGCATAGAAAGAATTGAAGAGGCAATAGCCCAACCGGGTCAGTATGCGACATTTTGCTTTTAGTCGGCACATGTGCGTGTGTGTGTGTGTTTTGCTACAAACCGTCCCCGAGAGAAAATTACCAGCGCTTAGCAAAACGTAACGTATGCCACCAGCGAACAGTCTTGTGGCGATGTGCCTCTCCCCGTAGTCCTAAGTATGTTCTGGCGCATATTCAGAATTGAAGAGGCAATAGCCCAATCGGGTCAGTAAGCCACATTTTGCTTTCAGTCGGCACATATGTGTGTGTGTTTTGCTACAAACCGTCCCCAAGAGAAAATTACCAGCGCGTAGCAAAACGTAACGTATGGCATCAGCGAACGGTCTTGTGGCGATGTGTCTCTCCCCGTAGTGCTAAGTCAGTATGCGTCAGAATTGAAGAGGCAATAGCCCACTTACACCAGTAAGCGAAATTTTGCTTTTAGTCGGCACATATGTGTGTGTTTTGCTACAAACCGTCCCAGAGAGAAAATTACCCGCGCGTAGCAAAACGTAACCTATGGCATCAGGGAACGGTGTTGTGGCGAATTGCCTCTCCCCGCGGTCCTAAGTAAGTTGACTCATAGTCAGAATCGAAGAGGCAATAGCCCAATCGGGTCAGTAAGCGACATTTTGCTTTTAGTCGGCACATAAGTGTGTGTGTGTGTGTGTGTGTGTGTGTGTGTGTGTGTGTGTGTGTGTGTGTGTGTGTGTGTGTGTGTGTGTGTGTGTGTGTGTGTGTGTGTGTTTTGCTACCATCCGTCCCCAAGAGAAAATTACCAGCGCGTAGCAAAACGTAACGCATGACATCAGCGAATGGTCTTGTGGCGATGTGCCTCTCCCCGTAGTGCTAAGTCAGTATGCGTCAGAATTGAAGAGGCAATAGCCCACTTACACCAGTAAGCGAAATTTTGCTTTTAGTCGGCACATATGTGTGTGTTTTGCTACAAACCGTCCCAGAGAGAAAATTACCCGCGCGTAGCAAAACGTAACCTATGGCATCAGGGAACGGTGTTGTGGCGAATTGCCTCTCCCCGCAGTCCTAAGTAAGTTCTGACTCATAGAATCGAAGAGGCAATAGCCCAATCGGGTCAGTAAGCGACATTTTGCTTTTAGTCGGCACATATGTGTGTGTGTGTGTGTTTTGCTACAAACCGTCCCCGAGAGAAATGTACCAGCGCGTAGCAAAACGTAACGCATGACATCAGCGAACGGTCTTGTGGCGATGTGCCTCTCCCCGTAGTGCTAAGTCAGTATGCGTCACAATTGAAGAGGCAATAGCCCACTTACACCAGTAAGCGAAATTTTGCTTTTAGTCGGCACATATGTGTGTGTTTTGCTACAAACCGTCCCAGAGAGAAAATCACCCGCGCGTAGCAAAACGTATCCTATGGCATCAGGGAACGGTGTTGTGGCGAATTGCCTCTCCCCGCAGTCTTGAGTAAGTTCTGACTCATAGTCAGAATCGAAGAGGCAATAGCCCAATCGGGTCGGTAAGCGACATTTTGCTTTTAGTCGGCACATATGTGTGTGTGTGTGCTTTGCTACAAACCGTCCCCGAGAGAAAATTACCAGCGCGTAGCAAAACGTAACGTATGGCATCAGCGAACGGTCTTGTGGTGATGTGCCTCTCCCTGCAGTCCTAAGCATGCGTCATGATTGAAAACGCAATAGCCCTATTGCACCAGTAAGCGACATTCTGCTTTTAGTTGTCACATATGTGTGCTGCGATTTTCTATTACGCGTCGCACAGAGGCTGCGATTGCCAAGCTTTAGCCCTACGCGCGTGCCCGCGTCGGGGTGGTGATGGTGGTGGTGGTGGTGTCTTCATTGCTCCCAGAAGAAAAAAAAAATATAGAGAGGGGACCAGTACTAAGACTGGTTGCGCTATTTCAGAGGAGGTCGGAGGGGATCCCTTGGGATACCGCAGCCTCCACCGCGTGCTGGATGAACCGGCGTTGGTCTTCTGGCTCGGAGGCACGCAAGAGGGACTGCGACGACTCTGGGGTGCTTCTGCTGTCTGTGTTGTAGTGCGTGCACGTCCAAACCATATGTATGAGTGTCGCCGGATATGAGCAATGTTTGCACCTTGGCACTATCTGTTCAGGAAAAATTCTGTTGTATAAGAGGCGGTGTGGGAAGCTGCCTGTCTGTAGTTTGCGCCATGGGTCTGCCTCACGTCTTCTTAGATCGTGGTGTGCAGGAGGGCATACGCATCCTCCGAGCCGGTAATACTGGGGGATGTCCGTATAAGTGGCGAGTAGTGAGTCGCACGGCATACTTGTATCAGGGGAAGCGGCGCGGTGAACCCTACACTCGGCTCGGCAGCTAAGATCTGGGGCGAGTGTGTGCACCTGGGCGTTTCCGCTCAGCGACTCGTGGGCTGGAGCCCAAAGCAGTAAATGGGGTGTAAAAGAGGGTGGAGCAGAAAGTATACTGTGTAATGCCTGGCGACAGATGCGGCCGGCATTGTAGTTGCGGATGGCTTGTTGAGAGTCACTGATGGCAACTTTGGTAGTAGGGTCAGCTAGCGCAAGCGCGATGGGTAAGCGATGATGATGATGATGATGTATGTGGTCTTCCCCTTTATACTGGGGGGGGGGGCACCTTTAGGTGTCCTGACCGGAACGAGAAAAAAATAAATTAAAAAAAGAGAGAGAAAGAAAAATCACACCAGGTCCATGAACATCACAATTGTTCACTGTCTCCCTGACCACCACTGTAGAAGCCTTGCTTTTGTTATTGCTGTCGCTGCCAGCGGGTGCACGTTGGTATCGAGGCTGCCGCCTCCATCCGGTACGCCACAGTCTTTCACAAAGCCGAGTGCCTCCGGTAGTGTGGCGCCATCTGTCTGACGAGGACACAGGCGTTCGCAGCGAAGCACCAGGTGTTCAATGCTCTCCTCCAGGGGCGTAGCCAGAAATTTTTTTCGGGGGGGGTTCAACCATACATTTTGTATGTTCGTGCGTGCGTTTGTATGTGTGCGTGCCTATATACGCAAGCAAAACTGAAAAATTTCGGGGGGGGGGGGGGGGGGGTTTGAACCCCCCTTGGCTACGCCCCTGCTCTCCTCGTCCTTCCCGCATGTCCTGCACTGCACAGTGCCGTCAGCCAACGACGGGTCGAAGTGACGCCGATACACCCGAGTGCGGAGCGCTCCAGCACGGGCCTCAAACAGAAGCGCACTGCCGACACTATTATCGTATAATCGTTCGGCGGAGATGGTGGTCTTGTGGGCTCTGTATAGGGCCAGGCTAGGTTTCTTCTCCATAGCCGCCTGCCACATCGATGTCTCAGCTTCCTGCACTCTATTCCGTACTCTTACTGCCCATTTTCTCTACCTGTCCTCCTGGACGGGGTCAGTAAAAAGGGAGTACTTGCGGCACAGATTGTGGAGACACCTGCGCCATGGTGTGTTCATGCGCTTGATAGCTGTGTATCTAAATACACGACGGGCCCACCGCTCGTCGTTCATGAGGCGAAGACGGCCTTCGTAGGCCGCCTTGCTCCTTGCCTCCCGTGCCTCCTAACTTGACCATCGGAGTGTCACCTTGTACATGGGGAGCACGCGCCGCGGTGCAGCGGCGGGAGTAGTTAACCCGCCTTCTCCGATAACGCGCTCTGCGTGCGAATGGAACGGCCGTAGCAACGGCTAATCTCGGAGGCCATGGTCTAATGATGATGATTGTATTTGCAGCGCCATCTCGCCTCGTTCTATTTCAGTTCATACGCCACCACTACCCTTATTTCTGTACTACAGCGAAAGCTACATTTTCCGTTCTCTAAAGTGGTATTGGCCGCGAAATCGACCAGAGTTGGCACCTAGCGGCGAGCCGACGAAACCTCGTGGTGAGGATCGCTCCTTGCGTCGGCTGCTAGCCACACCGTGTTCGCATGTGTGCGTGCGTCATGCAGGTACTGGGAGGACAGCTTGTTCCGTTGTGCTGGCACAGATTCGAATGCTTGTACGTATGCCTACACGATATACACAAGCATTTCGCCTTCCGAGGCTGTGTGGCGACCAACTGTGCACAATCCAGCGCAACCTCCGCCTCGTCACTAGCTAGCCCGGCGTGACACGGCTGCATGCTGCACCACGCCTCCGATAAGGGACAGCGCTACCGCAGCGTCACCGGAAGCTTACGTCACCGACGGTGGCTATAAACCCAAGCTGCCAAGCTCGGAAGTTATCATTCCTTCTCTACCCGACTGAGCGCAACGTCGGTATGCTCGCCCCGCTGCTGCTACTTCGTTAATAAACAATTGTTACGTTTTATGTTGGGATGCGTCCTTCCATCGACACGGCATCCCACGTCTGGTGACCCGGAAACCGAACAAACCGCACCGCTATGGCCGACCCGGAAGCCCTTGCCGCTCTTCGGCAGCAAGTGGAACAATTTCAACAGCAACTTCAGCAACAACAGCAGCGCATGCAAAATGGACCGCATTCGCTCGACGATTCCGAACAGCCTCTTGTGGACTACGCCCCCCAAAGCTCCGTTCCAACGGTCGCTGTCAACGCAGGCGCTGCTACCACTGCGGCCGCTACCGGCCTGGACGTCTGGCGTGTCACTGTCAATCTTCCGCCATTTTGGGCGGACTCGCCCGAGGTATGGTTCGCCCAAGTCGAGGCCCAGTTCTTCCAGGCGCGCATCACACAAGACCGCACCCGCTACGATTACGTCGTCGCCCACCTGGACGCCCGCTACGCCAACGAGGTCCGGGATATCCTCGCCAACCCCCCAACAGCCAACCTGTACGAATACCTCAAAACCGAACTCATCCGCCGGCTGTCACTCTCGGAAGACCGGAAAGTGCGACAACTTCAGTCCGCAGAACTTGCCGCCACATGCGTGCTCTCGCGGCTAACATGGAAGTCCAGGAATCCTTCCTGCGATCACTCTGGCTCCAAAGACTTCCACTGCACGTTCAAGCAATTCTGTGGGCTCAGCTGACGCTACCTCTCGACCAACTTGCCGAGGTCGCTGATTGTGTCATCGCGGTCTCCTTGCCGCAGTTGTCGCCCACCATCCAGGCTGTCGCCGCACCGCTGAACACCACCGAGCTTGCACGCCGTATAAACGACATCGACCGGCAGCTCAACTTCATTCAACAACGCCTGGGTGAAGGTCTTCCTATGCACCAGCGCCGCCACTCGCAAAGCCGCGACCGTAACACCACTTCGTCGCGGCAACCCGATAACAACGGCCGCCAGTGTTATTACCACCGACGCTTCGGGGACAGAGCCCGGCAACGTCAACCACCCTGTTCCGCTGGGCATGCGGAAAACGCCAACGGCCGTTCGTAGAGACCACCGCAAGCTGCCAACCCAGAGGCCATCGCATCTTCGTCACTGACCAAATCACGAAGCAGCAGTTCTTTGCCGACAGCGGTTCCGACATTTGCTGCTACCCGCGATCCCATCTTCAAGGTCCTCGTCCGCCTACATCTTTGAATGTTTTAGAGGGTGATTCCACGTAAGATCGAACAAACGATGGCTGGTCGACCTCTCAAATTTATTGCAAAATTTTATATATTATTGCCTGATGAGTGGAAAGAAGAGATCCGCAATTTGTTTTGCCGCCAAAAATTGTTTCGAACCACAGGAAATCAATAATGACGCAGAGGTAGAGTGGAGCGCTCATCCGCTCTGCTTTTTCGGCCAACTTTCGTTATGAATTGCACAAAATATATTAAAGTTAGGTAGCTGAAATTTATTTACCTAAATGTATGCATGTGTTCGCTTCTGCTCAGGTATTTTTAGTTTTTATGTGTAGTGTAGATGTTTTTATAGAAAACCTCAAATATAGCCCAATCGGCAAAATTTTCTTTACTTTGAAGGTCTTTATCTCATAAAAGCCTCGTAGCAGAGCGACAAAAATTCTGCATTACGTTCTTCGCATGCGTGTCTACCAAACTCCCAAATCTTGTATTTATATAACTTTTCAGTAAAGAGATATGATCAGGCTAAATTCAAGAAAACACCGAACAATGAAAACTTCTAACGACAATTAAAAAAAACCCATTTTTGAAATTTCTTAAACTTTGTCCACTTATTCTCCTCCACATCAGCTTTCACAATCATTAAAAACATGTTGCATAATGTCGTTGCACTAATAGTTAAGGCCCCTCCAAAGAGGCCCTTAGGCAAGGATGGGCCAATCCGACTTCTTGCCCAGCAAGTGTATAAAATGCAGGCAGGATTGAATTTATTTTTATTAAAAGGTCAGCAGGTACCTAAAAAGGTGTCGCCTGCACTGAAGACGTTAATTTTGAAATTATTTGGTCACTGCAGCGGCCACGAGCGCGGAGCTACCGAGTAGGCGCGCGCGCACCCGAGATGCTCGTTGTAAGAGACGGCGCAGTGAGAGCTCGTTCTCGCGTCCTCAGACCGATTGAGTTCGAAACAGCAACACCTCTCGGGTGACTTGAACGCACGTGCACTGGAGCTTCGCTATTCTATCCGCCCTCTGTTCGCATCTCAGCTAGGCGCTGATAACACGGCGGAGATGGAAGCAAGATGAAAACTCTATAAGGGAGCTATGAGCGCTCGCTTCACGCACGCTGCTGCCACAGAAACTGCGCTGCGCCAATTGCGATCAGTGGAAAGCATGAACGTGGCGCTCCAGTGGCAAAGCAAAATATGGATTGTCAAAGGAAAGAAAAGCAAAACTATCGGTAACCGGATGCGCTTGTCTATATTAGATGCCGGCAGCAGACGGCGTGAACTGGCCGCGTGATCGGTGCGCTGTTCACATTTCATTCGGCGCTGATAGTTCTTGTGCTTTGCTCTTACTCTACTCCTCCTGTGCGTCTCATGGCGAGAAAGTATAGCTCTGAATGAGTCTATTTTGGAGACTACCTTTCGAAGCTCAAGGAGCTTAAAGGAGTACTGACACGAATTTAAAAAAATTTCGGATTGTTACTCTAAATAAAAATACTGGTGTCGAGAAACCTAAAACGACTATTGTGGTGCCTGGGAATGCATCCCATATTTTATTTAGCGCCACCTTAAATAGACACTTTCGGTTTCGATATCGAGGGGGTGGCTTCTCAGTGTCGTTTCATAGCAGTGTGACGTCACGGAGATACAGAAATTCGCGACGTACTAGCGGGAAATCCGTCGTCTGCTCGTGGTGCAATAGACAACGATGAGTGAATTGTCGTCCAGTGACCCTGACAGTGATTTCTACGATTTAGGCTGCATGCAGGACGCAGAACTCGCGAACTCGGAGGAACTGTCTTGACTTGTCGGGATAATGTCCTTGCAGTGTGGCTGGCTTGCAAATGCTCAGCGACGAAAACTTAAATAAAATTAAAATATTTTATACGTGTTCTCCGACTCCAGTGTGTGGACAGCGTGGACACTGCATACTAACGAAGCAAAAAATGTCCCTTTTGCGATGTCTCAAAATCGTGTCAGTACTCCATTAATTAATGCAAAGAAGCCAAAATTTCGCAGAGTTACCTACCTAGACATAAATGCTTTGAAGGAACGTTTAACGCCCGAAAGATCAGTGACTGTCAGTGAGACGGACTACTTGTGCTACGCGTGCTTTTGCTACCACTGCAATGAAAGATCTTCACGGAACGCACTGTATAACGATGACATTCTTATGGCCCCTGAAAGAGAAATCGACGCAATTAACCAGATCACTGCGACTACCGGTGCACGTGCGTTCAAGTCACCCGAGAGGTGTTGCTGTTTCGAACTCAATCGGTCTGAGGACGCGAAAACGAGCTCTCACTGCGCCGTCTCTTACAACGAGCATCTCGGGTGCGCGCGCGCCTGATCGGCAGCCCCGCGCACGTGGCCGCTGCAGTGACCAAATATTTTCAAAATTAACGTCTTCAGTGCCGGCAACACCTTTTTAGGTACCTGCTGGCCTTTTAATAAAAAGGAATTCAATCCTGCCTGCATTTTATACACTTGCTGGGCAAGAAGTCGGAATTGCCCATCCTTGCCTAAAGGTCTTATTGGAGGGGCCGTAACTATTAGTGCAACGACATTATGCAACATGTTTTTAATGATTGTGAAAGATGATGTGGAGGAGAATAAGTGAACAATGTTTAAGAAATTTAAAAAATGGTTTTTTTTTTAATTGTCGTCAGAAATTTCCATTGTTCGGTGTTTTCTTGAATTTATCCCGATCATATCTCTTTACTGAAAAGTTATATAAATACAAGATTTGGGAGTTTGGTAGATACGCATGTGAAGAACGTAATGCAGAATTTTTGTCGCTATGATACAAGGCTTTTTTGAGATAAAGACCTTCAAAGTAAAGAAAATTTTGCCGATTGGGCTATTTTTGAGGTTTTTTATAAAAACAGATACACTACACATAATAACTAAAAATACCTGAGCAGAAGCAAAAACATGCATACATTTAGGTAAATAAATTTCAGCTACCTAACTTTAATATATTTTGTGCAATTCATAACGAAAGTTGGCCAAAACAGCAGAGCGGATGAGCGCTCCACTCCACCTCTTCGTCATTATTGATTTCCTGTGGTTCGAAAAAATTTTTGGCGGCAAAACAAATTGCGGATCTCTTCTTTCCACTCATCAGGCAATAATATATAAAATTTTGAAATAAATTTGAGAGGTCGACCAGCCATCGTTTGTTCGATCTTATGTGGAATCAACCTAGAATGTTTTATTTTCATTGAAATGATTTACAAAAATTGCTGCGAGAACATCCGGGTCCGTAGCCGATATGGCTAGTTAAGGATCCGTTAAAGACATTGCATAATGTGGTCTATTTAGCGAGTACAATGTTGATATATAAGATGCAATCACAAATCACATTTTACAATACGATCATGCAAAAAAAAGAACAGAATCAATTGTACGTACACAGAGTTATTAGTTTGATATCAATATGGTGACTGGTAACTCCCCGATAGGAAGAGTTTCCTGAGTGATTGCGTCATATTTGGCAGGCATTTAATTAGGGTTGGGATACTGTTCCAGATTTTTGCACCAACAAAGGATACTGTTCGACGGCCGTAAACGTTGTGGACTATCGGCAGGTTAAGATTTAATTGTTCCGCCTGTCCAGTGTGACCTCTAGGTTTTATTAAGACTGATGAGTGAAGGGGCACGTTTTTATTCATTATTTTGTGTACTAATGTTGCGCTTTTGTATTGTCTAGCCATATTAAAAGGCATTATGTTGAGATTTCTGAAAATTTCAGTCGATTGTACATTCTTGGGTGCTGATGCAATGGTTCATACCTCTTTTGCAAAATGTTAACGACGGAGCAATATGAAGCATATGTGTAGCTCCATGATTCGATGCAATAGGTTAGGTGAGAGTGAAAAACGTTAAAGTATAATATACGGAGTGTGTGTAAGTTGACGTAGTTCCTAGCTTTAAACAATGTAAAGCATGCAAAGCTCAGTTTTCTAGACATATTGTCTATATGTGATGTCCAGTGGAATGAAGGGTCTAGAGTCACGCCAAGGTAAGTATACGCGTTTACCTTGTCAATGCGTGTTTCCCCAATGTACAGACCGCATGTTTCAGGTATCACTTTCCGGTTAGAGGCGAAAAAAACGTACGTGGTTTTTTTGTGTTTAATAATAAATTGTTTCGTTTAAACCACTGAGAAGTTGCTTGCAGTTCTTTATTGGCGAGTGATTCGGCTTCCTGAAGAAAGTAACGTGCTATAAGTAAGGCGGTATCATCTGCATATAGAGCTGCTTGCAAATGGGTTAAGGATAGAGGGTAATCATTAATAAAGAGGGAGAACAAAATCGGTCCAAGTACTGAACCTTGCGGCGCACCTGTTTCAACGAGTTTCCTGTTGGACTTGTTACCGAGTATTTGTACATACTGAGTCCGTTGCGACAAATAACTGCGAAAGAACTTTGAAGATATTCCTCTAAATCCATAGCGTTCGAGTTTGTTTAGTAGTATACTGTGGTCCACGGAATCAAAAGCTTTTTTTTATATCTAGGAAGACACCTATGACGAACTGGTTATCGTTTAATGCTCGGTTTACTGTTTCTGCCACAAAGCTTACCGCAGTAGCCGTACTGTGTTCTTTTCTAAAGCCATGTTGATTCGGAGTTAGGACACCGTATTTTCCAATAAAGTCCATCATTCTTTTGGCAACAAGCTTCTCAAAAAGAGTGTTCACGCAGGATAGAATCGTTATGGGGCGGTAATTTGCTATGTCGTCAGGGCATTCGCCTTTGTAGATTGGTGTCACCCTCCCTATCTTAAGCTGCTCGGGGTATACGCCTGTCGTGAAGGACTGGTTGAAAATAACAGCCAGAGGTATGGATAAGGTTTCAATGTTGTCCTTCAGTATTTTAAGTGGTATTTCATCATGTCCCATGGCTTTGCTTGATGACATCTGACGTACAACTGCAATAATTTCAGCTTCAGTAATTTCTCGGAAAAAGAAAGTGTTCTTGTGAACAGTAGGGAATGGTGAGTTATATCTTGCGTTTTTACAGGTTGCCGACTGCTTTCCTATGGTTACGAAGTAATCATTAAATAGTTCTGCTAGTTCCGTTCCATTACAACCTACCATATTTAAGTTTGGTAAAACAGGTTGTTGGGGCTCCGGATTTACAACTGCCTTTATTATACGCCATATTTCCTTTGCGTTACCGTTAGCTTTCGTGATAAGGTTACTGTAATATTCCTTTTTTCGTTTTCTCATCATCGACAACGACAGATTGTGCGCGTTTCTGTATAATTATTTATAATAACCGTTATCTCTATTTTGCTTCATTTTGGTCAGCCAATGTTCTCTTAATCTAATAACTTTGAGTATTTCTTCGTTCATCCAAGGGCAAACTGGTGTAGACAGGTACGCTGATCTGCGAGATTTGCACTCTACTTTTATGCATCGTGATTGCAAGAGTGATGAAAAATTTGCGTAGGCTGCGTTCACATCCGTATCGCTTGAATCTAAAAATAGCCTTTCCTGGATTGCCCGTGTACTCTTTTTGTAATCGATTCTGAATGGCTGTGCGGTACTTCGTTTCCCTGCCTGTAGATAAGCGCCAGAAACATATATAAAAGTTGGGAAACGGTGTGCCACGTTTCCGATATCACGCTGGCAGTGATAGCTTCTCTATCAATGTTTGACAAAACGTGGTCAATTGTTGTGGATGACGTTGGTGTAACTCGTGTTGGGGCTAAACTATGATTTATAAAGCCATAACTTAAATCTAAGTGCTGATAATCCGCGCTGGTTCGTTTGCTTGTGTCTATATTAAAATCGTCACAAAGGACGACTTGCTTTTTCCCACTTGTAAAATGTTGTAAAGTATGTTCTAATTTGTCAAGAAACGGCTGAATCTTCGCATCTGGTGGCCTGTACAAGACGCCCACGATGACGTTATTCGGCATTTCAACGAACAACATCTCTAGCTCTCCTAAATTTGTTTCCGTATTTTTTTCTAGCTTTTTAAAGGTTATATGTGATGATATGTACAGCGCCACGCCGCCGCCTCGGGAATGTGATTGTCTTGGAAGGGACACAAATTGATAACCAGTAATGTTTATGAATTCTCCATCTTTCAACCATGTCTCGGATAGGGCTATAACATCGTATTTAACACTTTGTCGACTAATAAGTGCTATCATTTCGTCGTAATTTTGGTTCAGACTTCGTACGTTGCAGTGTAAGAGGCGCAGCGTTGTGGAGCTGCCATATTCATTCGTATTAGGCGTAACGGTGTCCATGAGCATGCAGTTACTTAGAGTAAAAGTATTCAGTCAAATTAGACGATCTTGGACAGGTCCCCACAGGAAGCTATGTGAACTACGCTAGTATTTCCTGCTTTCCTAGCCATCCGATTGTCTTGATTGTGCAGCTCAGTGCGTCTTGATTGTGGAGCTCAGTGCGCCAAATCGCTCCACAATCAAGACGTACGGCTCGCTCCGCCTGCACGTCCAGCTCAGAAACTTACGCCGTGACCTTCACTGGAACTTTGTCATCGCCGACGTCGCCGAGCCAATCATCGGCTCAGACTTTCTGGCCCACTACAACCTCCTTCCGGACTGCCGCAACGACCTCCTCATCGACGCGACAAAGGGACATTCCACACCAGGCCAGCGAACGACCGCCCAACAGCCAAGCATCAAGGTACTCAGTGTTGACAACCATTCGCCGTACCACGCCATCCTCGCCGAATTTCCCGGATTGACGCGCCCCAGCGGACCGCCACGCAACGTGCAGCACACCACCGTGCACTACATCCGGACCACTTCAGGCCCCCCGGTTTTCTGCCGCGCCCGTCGCCTTGCTCCGGACCGCATGCGCATAGCCAAAGCAGAGTTCGAAGCCATGCTCTGCGAAGGAATCGCCCGCCGCTCTGACGGTCCAAGGGCCTCGCCACTTCACCTTGTTCCAAAGAAGACCGAAGGCTGGCGGCCCTGTGGGGACTACCGTGCCCTCAACGCGCGCACCATCCCGGACAGGTACCTCGTCCACCACATAAAGGACTTCGCCCATCGCATTCATGGCTGCCACGTGTTCTCCGTACTAGACTTGGTGAAGGCCTACACACAGATACCCGTATATCCGGATGACGTCCCGAAAACCGCAATCATCACTCCCTTTGGCTTGTTCGAGTTTCCCTTCATGAGCTTCGGCCTGAGGAACGCTGGACAAACCTTTCAGCGCATCATCGAAGAAGTCGTCCGCCGCCTCGACATCTGCTTCGTTTACCGTGACGACATACTGGTATTCTCCCGCGACGCCGAAGAGCACCACAGCCACCTTCGCCTGCTGTTCCAACGTCTCGATGACCACGGTCTACTCGTCAATACCCAAAAAAGTACGCTAAACGCTTCCGTCGTCCACTTCCTCGTCCACTAAGTTTCATCTGAGGGAATTCGGCCCTTGCCCGAACGCATCTCGGACCTGCAAAATTGCCCTTAACCCACCACCGCTAAAGATCTTCGCCGTTTCCTCGGCATGCTGAACTTTTACTGGCGTTTCTTGCCACACGCAGCCGACTACCAGGCTCCCCTCCATAATGATTTGGCTGGGCTACGAGGAAACCAACCCGTCACGTGGACACCGACGTTAACGAAAACTTTCGAAGAATACAAAGCCGCCCTCTGCACCGCCACGCTCCTCACCCATCCCGTGCCAGACGCTCCCTTGGGACTCTTCACGGACGCGTCTAGCTTCGCCATCATTGCCGCCCTCATGCACACGTGGACAACACCTGGCATCCCTTGGCGTTCTTCTCCAAGAAACTCGCAGCTCAGAAAACGACCCCTTCAACCGCCACTTCCACTGACGAAACCACGACTAGCGCCCCGACAAATTTGGCAGCCTACTACAGAGAACTTCTGGCGATATACGAAGCTGTGCAACACTTTCGCCATATTCTCAAAGCACAGAACTGCACCATCTATACAGACCACAAGCCCCTTACCTACGCCTTCTCTCAACGTCGCGACAAACTCCCGCCTGTACAGCAGAACCAACTCTCGTTCATTGCACAGTTCACCACCAACATCCAACATGTCAGCGGGAAAGACAACGTGGTCGCCGACGCGCTTTCACGTGTAGCAGCCATCAGCTCTGTGAAGATAACAGCCGACGTCCTCGCCGAGGCTCAGACTACAGACGCCGAACTGCAGGAACTTCTCAAGGGCAGGTCCTCACTACAGCTGCAACAAGTCCCCATTCCAGGGTCGACAACCACAATCTGTTGCGACATTTCGACAGGACGAAGCAGGCCCTATGTGCCCCTGTCTCATCGCCGTGGTCTTTTGAACCAGCTCCACAACCTCAGCCATCCCGGCATACGCGCCTC
Organism: Rhipicephalus sanguineus; assembly: GCF_013339695.2. NCBI lineage: Eukaryota > Metazoa > Arthropoda > Arachnida > Ixodida > Ixodidae > Rhipicephalus > Rhipicephalus sanguineus. Next base: position 198,579,071 of record NC_051179.1, read on the forward strand.
TACACGCCTCCTGTCTGACCGCTATGTCTGGCCCTCCATGCAGCGGGATTGTCGCACCTGGGCGCGCTCCTACATTCAATGCCAACGCGTTAAAGTCACCAGGCACGTCACGACACCACTCGGAACATTCGGCTTAAGCACGTCCACCTCGACATCATAGGACCCTTTCCCTCGGCCGGACCCTATCGCTACTGCCTCAGCGCCAGCGACCGGTACACTCGATGGCCCAAGGCATGGCCCCTCGAGGGAATCACCGCGGAAGACGTCGCCTCGGCTTCTTCATCGGCTGGATTGCTCGTTTCGGCGCCCCCCGCCGCCTAACCACCGACCAAAGACGACAGTTCGAGTCGCACCTTTTCAGGCTCCTCGGGCTGACCATCGGTTTTGAACGCTTGAGGACCACCAGTTACCACCCTTGCGCCAACGGAATGATCGAGCGTTTCCACCGACAGTTCAAAGCAGTTATTATGCGCCACCCGGACTCAACCTGGCTCGACGCCATCCCAGCCGTCATCCTCGGTCTTCGCACCACCTTCAAGCCGGACATCCACGGTACACCAGCAGAGCTCGTCTACGGGGAACCACTCCGTCTCCCAGGTGAATTTCTCACTGCACTGCCATCCAGCACTGCGACGTCAGATCCCACCGAATTCGCGCGTCACCTACAGCCCACCACAGCAAGCCTACACCTTTCGTGTTCAAGGAGCTAGCATCGTGCACGCACGCTGTCCTGCGCGACGACACCGTCCGCAGGCCTTTCCAGCCACCCTACAGTGGGCCCTACCTGATCGTCCATCGCGACGACAAGAACTTCACGCTGCGCCTGAACGGGAACGACGTCCGCGTCTCGATTGACCGGCTCAAGCCCGCATACATCGCTGCGAACGAACCGGGCAGCGCCACTCCATCGACAGGCATCTATCCACAGCCGCCGACGTCGCAGCCCGCTCCTTTCACGACACGCTCAGGATGGCTGGTACGCCTCGCGGATTTCTACAGACCCTGAGGGCTCTGCACTCCGCGGGAGGGGGGGGTGCTGTGGCGACCAACTTCGCACAGTCCGGCGCTACCTCCGCCTCATCACTAGCTAGCCCGGCGTGACACAGCTGCATGCTGCACCACGCCTCCGATAAGGGACAGCGCCACCGCAGTGTCACCGGAGGCTTACGTCACCGACGGTGGCTATAAACCCAAGCTGCCAAGCTCGGAAGTTATCATTCCTTCGCTACCCAACTCAGCGCAGCGTCGGTATGCTCGCCCCGCTGCTTCTACTTCGTTAATAAACAGTTGTTACGTTTTATGTTGGGATGCGTCCTTCCATCGACACGGCATCCCACAACTGTATGTACTCTAATAAGTGACTGCATGCACTTGTCGGTATGGTGCTAGGTCTAACCATCGTACCGTCCATTCGCGAAATTCATTTCAATGTGGGTGCCACCTTGTCGTTCAAGCGCATCACATAGTGCATTTGGCGCCGTCCTAAACGAAATAAGTACTAAATGTCGAGGTGTGAATGTAGAATTTTAGCGACACCTTCTCGTAAAGTGTCGGCGATTACGAAATTCTTGTGATACCGCAAAGTATGAACTAGAGTCTTCAAAGGCCAGCTAGCGGTAATAAAGACGCCAAGCCACGCATTTCTATAGCGGTACACGTATTCATGAAAACAGAAAAATCGAGTGCACAAAATTCTACTTCACCTAATTCCGCAGAAATACAGGCTCTTTTTATGTAGCCGCTAGATCAAGGAGTAACTACTTAATTGGCTCAGCCGCGCAACACTATATATATTGTGGTATAGGCAGTACACAAGTTAAACACGTAGAAATAAAGCAAGAAAAGACATCGAGCACAGTGCAAAACACGACTGTGACCGAAGGCCAGTACCCCATTGATTGTCAGATTGCGCTTCTCTCACACTTACTGGGAACGTTAGTCCGGCTTCGTGCATTAGTGAGGCAATGGAGGGCCTATATATATCACCATTAGGGTGCAGTCAACGTGTTTTATTCGCCGACAATCGATTGAAATCGCCTACGGCGAAACGCCGCTGCGTAAGTTTGCATACGCACCGCCGACCGCCTATCCACACAAACGCGGCGACGGTGCTGCCACCTATAGCCCGGTCTCGCTGCGAATAGATTTTCTCTGGTGTAGCCGAGTTAGGGTGGCTAGAATGGCGACCGCGGTGCCGCCATCATTGCCTAGCGAGGCTCCGTGCGCGTCCTTGCCACTGGGGGGAAGTTCGGCGCATCAGTCGGGGGCGCCGTGGGTATCTGCAGTTCGTGAGCAAGTGTTGCTTGTGTCTCGTAGGTCACGGAGCAGCGCAAGTTAGAGCTCGTGGTCAGTGTAACAAGGCCTGCTTTTCTTGCGTTTCCTGATACTTTATAGCACGTGATGTGAGCGGATGTCGTGCTAGCCAAGCTAGCCGCGCTAGCTTGGCATAACACACGTAAAGTATAACATGGCAGCAGCGGCAGCAAGCCGTGAACATCGGCTCAAAAACTGCTTCTTTTTGCAGTGCTCTCTGCTTCGGGTCCCGCGAGCGGAGTCCACGAAGTGTTTCGCCGGACCACTTGCTGCGAATTTCACGTGGATCTGCCCTTAGGACGAAGATTCCCCCGCAATTCGTCTCTGCACATGCGCATCCTGCCAGCTCAGCCCAAGAAAAGCGGAGCGCGGCGATCCGCCCACCACTTGGCACCAGCGGCAGCAAGCCATGAACATCGTCTCCAAAAGCGCTTCTTTTTGCAGTGCTCTCTGCTTCGGGTCCCGCGAGCGGAGTGCACGAAGTGTTTCGCCGGACCACTTGCTGCGAATTTCACGTGGATCTGCCCTTAGGACGAAGATTCCCCCGCAATTCGTCTCTGCACATAGCGCATCCTGCCAGCTCAGCCCAAGAAAAGCGGAGCGCGGCGATCCGCCCACCACTTGGCAGCAGCGGCAGCAAGCCGTGAACATCGTCTCAAAAAGCGCTTCTTTTTGCAGTGCTCTCTGCTTCGGGTCCCGCGAGCGGAGTGCACGAAGTGTTTCGCCGGACCACTTGCTGCGAATTTCACGTGGATCTGCCCTTAGGACGAAGATTCCCCCGCAATTCGTCTCTGCACATACGCATCCTGCCAGCTCAGCCCAAGAAAAGCGGAGCGCGGCGATCCGCCCACCACTTGGCAGCAGCGGCAGCAAGCCGTGAACATCGTCTCAAAAAGCGCTTCTTTTTGCAGTGCTCTCTGCTTCGGGTCCCGCGAGCGGAGTGCACGAAGTGTTTCGCCGGACCACTTGCTGCGAATTTCACGTGGATCTGCCCTTAGGACGAAGATTCCCCCGCAATTCGTCTCTGCACATACGCATCCTGCCAGCTCAGCCCAAGAAAAGCGGAGCGCGGCGATCCGCCCACCACTTGGCAGCAGCGGCAGCAAGCCGTGAACATCGTCTCAAAAAGCGCTTCTTTTTGCAGTGCTCTCTGCTTCGGGTCCCGCGAGCGGAGTGCACGAAGTGTTTCGCCGGACCACTTGCTGCGAATTTCACGTGGATCTGCCCTTAGGACGAAGATTCCCCCGCAATTCGTCTCTGCACATACGCATCCTGCCAGCTCAGCCCAAGAAAAAGCGGAGCGCGGCGATCCGCCCACCACTTGGCAGCAGCGGCAGCAAGCCGTGAACATCGTCTCAAAAAGCGCTTCTTTTTGCAGTGCTCTCTGCTTCGGGTCCCGCGAGCGGAGTGCACGAAGTGTTTCGCCGGACCACTTGCTGCGAATTTCACGTGGATCTGCCCTTAGGACGAAGATTCCCCCGCAATTCGTCTCTGCACATGCGCATCCTGCCAGCTCAGCCCAAGAAAAGCGGAGCGCGGCGATCCGCCCACCACTTGGCAGCAGCGGCAGCAAGCCGTGAACATCGTCTCAAAAAGCGCTTCTTTTTGCAGTGCTCTCTGCTTCGGGTCCCGCGAGCGGAGTGCACGAAGTGTTTCGCCGGACCACTTGCTGCGAATTTCACGTGGATCTGCCCTTAGGACGAAGATTCCCCCGCAATTCGTCTCTGCACATACGCATCCTGCCAGCTCAGCCCAAGAAAAGCGGAGCGCGGCGATCCGCCCACCACTTGGCAGCAGCGGCAGCAAGCCGTGAACATCGTCTCAAAAAGCGCTTCTTTTTGCAGTGCTCTCTGCTTCGGGTCCCGCGAGCGGAGTGCACGAAGTGTTTCGCCGGACCACTTGCTGCGAATTTCACGTGGATCTGCCCTTAGGACGAAGATTCCCCCGCAATTCGTCTCTGCACATACGCATCCTGCCAGCTCAGCCCAAGAAAAGCGGAGCGCGGCGATCCGCCCACCACTTGGCAGCAGCGGCAGCAAGCCGTGAACATCGTCTCAAAAAGCGCTTCTTTTTGCAGTGCTCTCTGCTTCGGGTCCCGCGAGCGGAGTGCACGAAGTGTTTCGCCGGACCACTTGCTGCGAATTTCACGTGGATCTGCCCTTAGGACGAAGATTCCCCCGCAATTCGTCTCTGCACATGCGCATCCTGCCAGCTCAGCCCAAGAAAAGCGGAGCGCGGCGATCCGCCCACCACTTGGCAGCAGCGGCAGCAAGCCGTGAACATCGTCTCAAAAAGCGCTTCTTTTTGCAGTGCTCTCTGCTTCGGGTCCCGCGAGCGGAGTGCACGAAGTGTTTCGCCGGACCACTTGCTGCGAATTTCACGTGGATCTGCCCTTAGGACGAAGATTCCCCCGCAATTGGTCTCTGCACATACGCATCCTGCCAGCTAAGCCCAAGAAAAACGGAGCGCGGCGATCCGCCCACCACTTGGCAGCAGCGGCAGCAAGCCGTGAACATCGTCTCAAAAAGCGCTTCTTTTTGCAGTGCTCTCTGCTTCGGGTCCCGCGAGCGGAGTGCACGAAGTGTTTCGCCGGACCACTTGCTGCGAATTTCACGTGGATCTGCCCTTAGGACGAAGATTCCCCCGCAATTCGTCTCTGCACATACGCATCCTGCCAGCTCAGCCCAAGAAAAACGGAGCGCGGCGATCCGCCCACCACTTGGCAGCAGCGGCAGCAAGCCGTGAACATCGTCTCAAAAAGCGCTTCTTTTTGCAGTGCTCTCTGCTTCGGGTCCCGCGAGCGGAGTGCACGAAGTGTTTCGCCGGACCACTTGCTGCGAATTTCACGTGGATCTGCCCTTAGGACGAAGATTCCCCCGCAATTCGTCTCTGCACATGCGCATCCTGCCAGCTCAGCCCAAGAAAAACGGAGCGCGGCGATCCGCCCACCACTTGGCAGCAGCGGCAGCAAGCCGTGAACATCGTCTCAAAAAGCGCTTCTTTTTGCAGTGCTCTCTGCTTCGGGTCCCGCGAGCGGAGTGCACGAAGTGTTTCGCCGGACCACTTGCTGCGAATTTCACGTGGATCTGCCCTTAGGACGAAGATTCCCCCGCAATTCGTCTCTGCACATACGCATCCTGCCAGCTCAGCCCAAGAAAAGCGGAGCGCGGCGATCCGCCCACCACTTGGCAGCAGCGGCAGCAAGCCGTGAACATCGTCTCAAAAAGCGCTTCTTTTTGCAGTGCTCTCTGCTTCGGGTCCCGCGAGCGGAGTGCACGAAGTGTTTCGCCGGACCACTTGCTGCGAATTTCACGTGGATCTGCCCTTAGGACGAAGATTCCCCCGCAATTCGGTCTCTGCACATACGCATCCTGCCAGCTCAGCCCAAGAAAAGCGGAGCGCGGCGATCCGCCCACCACTTGGCAGCAGCGGCAGCAAGCCGTGAACATCGTCTCAAAAAGCGCTTCTTTTTGCAGTGCTCTCTGCTTCGGGTCCCGCGAGCGGAGTGCACGAAGTGTTTCGCCGGACCACTTGCTGCGAATTTCACGTGGATCTGCCCTTAGGACGAAGATTCCCCCGCAATTCGTCTCTGCACATACGCATCCTGCCAGCTCAGCCCAAGAAAAGCGGAGCGCGGCGATCCGCCCACCACTTGGCAGCAGCGGCAGCAAGCCGTGAACATCGTCTCAAAAAGCGCTTCTTTTTGCAGTGCTCTCTGCTTCGGGTCCCGCGAGCGGAGTGCACGAAGTGTTTCGCCGGACCACTTGCTGCGAATTTCACGTGGATCTGCCCTTAGGACGAAGATTCCCCCGCAATTCGTCTCTGCACATACGCATCCTGCCAGCTCAGCCCAAGAAAAGCGGAGCGCGGCGATCCGCCCACCACTTGGCAGCAGCGGCAGCAAGCCGTGAACATCGTCTCAAAAAGCGCTTCTTTTTGCAGTGCTCTCTGCTTCGGGTCCCGCGAGCGGAGTGCACGAAGTGTTTCGCCGGACCACTTGCTGCGAATTTCACGTGGATCTGCCCTTAGGACGAAGATTCCCCCGCAATTCGTCTCTGCACATACGCATCCTGCCAGCTCAGCCCAAGAAAAGCGGAGCGCGGCGATCCGCCCACCACTTGGCAGCAGCGGCAGCAAGCCGTGAACATCGTCTCAAAAAGCGCTTCTTTTTGCAGTGCTCTCTGCTTCGGGTCCCGCGAGCGGAGTGCACGAAGTGTTTCGCCGGACCACTTGCTGCGAATTTCACGTGGATCTGCCCTTAGGACGAAGATTCCCCCGCAATTCGTCTCTGCACATACGCATCCTGCCAGCTCAGCCCAAGAAAAGCGGAGCGCGGCGATCCGCCCACCACTTGGCAGCAGCGGCAGCAAGCCGTGAACATCGTCTCAAAAAGCGCTTCTTTTTGCAGTGCTCTCTGCTTCGGGTCCCGCGAGCGGAGTGCACGAAGTGTTTCGCCGGACCACTTGCTGCGAATTTCACGTGGATCTGCCCTTAGGACGAAGATTCCCCCGCAATTCGTCTCTGCACATACGCATCCTGCCAGCTCAGCCCAAGAAAAGCGGAGCGCGGCGATCCGCCCACCACTTGGCAGCAGCGGCAGCAAGCCGTGAACATCGTCTCAAAAAGCGCTTCTTTTTGCAGTGCTCTCTGCTTCGGGTCCCGCGAGCGGAGTGCACGAAGTGTTTCGCCGGACCACTTGCTGCGAATTTCACGTGGATCTGCCCTTAGGACGAAGATTCCCCCGCAATTCGTCTCTGCACATACGCATCCTGCCAGCTCAGCCCAAGAAAAGCGGAGCGCGGCGATCCGCCCACCACTTGGCAGCAGCGGCAGCAAGCCGTGAACATCGTCTCAAAAAGCGCTTCTTTTTGCAGTGCTCTCTGCTTCGGGTCCCGCGAGCGGAGTGCACGAAGTGTTTCGCCGGACCACTTGCTGCGAATTTCACGTGGATCTGCCCTTAGGACGAAGATTCCCCCGCAATTCGTCTCTGCACATACGCATCCTGCCAGCTCAGCCCAAGAAAAGCGGAGCGCGGCGATCCGCCCACCACTTGGCAGCAGCGGCAGCAAGCCGTGAACATCGTCTCAAAAAGCGCTTCTTTTTGCAGTGCTCTCTGCTTCGGGTCCCGCGAGCGGAGTGCACGAAGTGTTTCGCCGGACCACTTGCTGCGAATTTCACGTGGATCTGCCCTTAGGACGAAGATTCCCCCGCAATTCGTCTCTGCACATACGCATCCTGCCAGCTCAGCCCAAGAAAAGCGGAGCGCGGCGATCCGCCCACCACTTGGCAGCAGCGGCAGCAAGCCGTGAACATCGTCTCAAAAAGCGCTTCTTTTTGCAGTGCTCTCTGCTTCGGGTCCCGCGAGCGGAGTGCACGAAGTGTTTCGCCGGACCACTTGCTGCGAATTTCACGTGGATCTGCCCTTAGGACGAAGATTCCCCCGCAATTCGTCTCTGCACATACGCATCCTGCCAGCTCAGCCCAAGAAAAGCGGAGCGCGGCGATCCGCCCACCACTTGGCAGCAGCGGCAGCAAGCCGTGAACATCGTCTCAAAAAGCGCTTCTTTTTGCAGTGCTCTCTGCTTCGGGTCCCGCGAGCGGAGTGCACGAAGTGTTTCGCCGGACCACTTGCTGCGAATTTCACGTGGATCTGCCCTTAGGACGAAGATTCCCCCGCAATTCGGTCTCTGCACATACGCATCCTGCCAGCTCAGCCCAAGAAAAGCGGAGCGCGGCGATCCGCCCACCACTTGGCAGCAGCGGCAGCAAGCCGTGAACATCGTCTCAAAAAGCGCTTCTTTTTGCAGTGCTCTCTGCTTCGGGTCCCGCGAGCGGAGTGCACGAAGTGTTTCGCCGGACCACTTGCTGCGAATTTCACGTGGATCTGCCCTTAGGACGAAGATTCCCCCGCAATTCGTCTCTGCACATACGCATCCTGCCAGCTCAGCCCAAGAAAAGCGGAGCGCAGCGATCCGCCCACCACTTGGCAGCAGCGGCAGCAAGCCGTGAACATCGTCTCAAAAAGCGCTTCTTTTTGCAGTGCTCTCTGCTTCGGGTCCCGCGAGCGGAGTGCACGAAGTGTTTCGCCGGACCACTTGCTGCGAATTTCACGTGGATCTGCCCTTAGGACGAAGATTCCCCCGCAATTCGTCTCTGCACATACGCATCCTGCCAGCTCAGCCCAAGAAAAGCGGAGCGCGGCGATCCGCCCACCACTTGGCAGCAGCGGCAGCAAGCCGTGAACATCGTCTCAAAAAGCGCTTCTTTTTGCAGTGCTCTCTGCTTCGGGTCCCGCGAGCGGAGTGCACGAAGTGTTTCGCCGGACCACTTGCTGCGAATTTCACGTGGATCTGCCCTTAGGACGAAGATTCCCCCGCAATTCGTCTCTGCACATACGCATCCTGCCAGCTCAGCCCAAGAAAAGCGGAGCGCGGCGATCCGCCCACCACTTGGCAGCAGCGGCAGCAAGCCGTGAACATCGTCTCAAAAAGCGCTTCTTTTTGCAGTGCTCTCTGCTTCGGGTCCCGCGAGCGGAGTGCACGAAGTGTTTCGCCGGACCACTTGCTGCGAATTTCACGTGGATCTGCCCTTAGGACGAAGATTCCCCCGCAATTCGTCTCTGCACATACGCATCCTGCCAGCTCAGCCCAAGAAAAGCGGAGCGCGGCGATCCGCCCACCACTTGGCAGCAGCGGCAGCAAGCCGTGAACATCGTCTCAAAAAGCGCTTCTTTTTGCAGTGCTCTCTGCTTCGGGTCCCGCGAGCGGAGTGCACGAAGTGTTTCGCCGGACCACTTGCTGCGAATTTCACGTGGATCTGCCCTTAGGACGAAGATTCCCCCGCAATTCGTCTCTGCACATACGCATCCTGCCAGCTCAGCCCAAGAAAAGCGGAGCGCGGCGATCCGCCCACCACTTGGCAGCAGCGGCAGCAAGCCGTGAACATCGTCTCAAAAAGCGCTTCTTTTTGCAGTGCTCTCTGCTTCGGGTCCCGCGAGCGGAGTGCACGAAGTGTTTCGCCGGACCACTTGCTGCGAATTTCACGTGGATCTGCCCTTAGGACGAAGATTCCCCCGCAATTCGTCTCTGCACATACGCATCCTGCCAGCTCAGCCCAAGAAAAGCGGAGCGCGGCGATCCGCCCACCACTTGGCAGCAGCGGCAGCAAGCCGTGAACATCGTCTCAAAAAGCGCTTCTTTTTGCAGTGCTCTCTGCTTCGGGTCCCGCGAGCGGAGTGCACGAAGTGTTTCGCCGGACCACTTGCTGCGAATTTCACGTGGATCTGCCCTTAGGACGAAGATTCCCCCGCAATTCGTCTCTGCACATGCGCATCCTGCCAGCTCAGCCCAAGAAAAGCGGAGCGCGGCGATCCGCCCACCACTTGGCAGCAGCGGCAGCAAGCCGTGAACATCGTCTCAAAAAGCGCTTCTTTTTGCAGTGCTCTCTGCTTCGGGTCCCGCGAGCGGAGTGCACGAAGTGTTTCGCCGGACCACTTGCTGCGAATTTCACGTGGATCTGCCCTTAGGACGAAGATTCCCCCGCAATTCGTCTCTGCACATACGCATCCTGCCAGCTCAGCCCAAGAAAAGCGGAGCGCGGCGATCCGCCCACCACTTGGCAGCAGCGGCAGCAAGCCGTGAACATCGTCTCAAAAAGCGCTTCTTTTTGCAGTGCTCTCTGCTTCGGGTCCCGCGAGCGGAGTGCACGAAGTGTTTCGCCGGACCACTTGCTGCGAATTTCACGTGGATCTGCCCTTAGGACGAAGATTCCCCCGCAATTCGTCTCTGCACATGCGCATCCTGCCAGCTCAGCCCAAGAAAAGCGGAGCGCAGCGATCCGCCCACCACTTGGCACCAGCGGCAGCAAGCCATGAACATCGTCTCAACAACTGCTTCTTTTTGCAGGTTAGTGGCACTGTGTTTCAATAATATTCACTTCAACAGCATTTCCGCCGCTGCTGATGCTGCCATTGGCTTTGCTTGTGTACTGTGTGACAGCGTGTTGTGGTTGCATAGCTACACTTGAAACGATGTTCGGTTCTTGTAAGACAGGTAATCTGCTCATCACTGAAGACGAGCCATTTGTGGAATGCTGTAAGTGCGAGGGCGGTTGTCACTTTTTAAAATGCGCAAGCCAAACGAAAAAGTCGTTCAAGGCAAAAAACAAGGCCGCAAGGAAATCATGGCAGTGCCCATCGTGTAGAAGTGCTGGCGGCGGCGACATCTCCAGTAAAGGTAGTAATGGTTTTGAAACAGATATCAAGCTCGCCCTCATGCCAAATAACCAGAAGTTAGAGCGGCTGATGCCCCTTACAGAAAAAATTGAGAGCACAGAAGAGTCTCTTACCTTCATATCTACGAAGTTTGATGAATTTGTTAAAAGTTCTGCCATCAAGAGGCCGATATAAAGGACATGAAGAAAGAGGATGTCAGAGATTGAAAAGAAAGAGGATCTAAATCAGGGAGCCCGTGCCCAACTAGAAAAAGAAATGCATGACCTTGAGTTAAGAAGCAGGCAGCTGAACTTAGAACTACATGGCATTGGAGAAGTAGCAAATGAGAATCTTTTGGCAACATTGAACGACGTAGTTGACAAACTTCGGGTGCCTCACTTGATGGAATCGGATGTTGCGAATGGTCACCGAATTCCTGCTAAACATGACAAGGTGCCCGGCATCACTGTCCGCTTTACGAAGCAAGCGATAAGCGACCAGTGGATCAAGAATAGAAACAACCTCAAGGATAGCCACCCACCCGTTTTCATGCAAGAAAATCTGACCCGCCGCATTAGAGAACTGCTCCAAGCAACGAAAGAATGCGCCAGAGGTAAAGGCTACAAGTTTGTTTGGTATCTCAATGGAAACGTTCTCGTTCGGAAAAGCGAGGGAGTGAATGCTGTGCATGTGAAGGGAAGGAGCGACTTAGACCACCTATAGTGCTGACCGTCGAATACTTTCTTTTCTTCTGGAATGAAATCAGGATAGAGCATACGCGTTATTATATCCCGAGTGATCTTAAACGAATTATTTCGTGTACGGCGTCGACATCGCGTAACACTATTCACTTAAACGCACGCTCTGTAAAAAACAAGACAATGTGTTTGGAAGAATTCTTTTGGTGAATTTTAATTTACGTTTTCTTTTGTCATGCTCAGTGAAACTTGGAGCACTAATGATTCTGACATTTTTACGATGACCCATTATAAAACTTATTATCTGAACCGCTCCAGCCTGCGTGGAGGTGGAGTTGTTTTGCTGGCGTCTGACAATTTTGAATGCGATAAGCTGGACTCGTACTCTCTAAATACTGAGGATTTTGACATCATATCAGTCTGCACTGGCAGTTTCGTGTTTTAGGTGTGCTATCGTCCTCCTATGGTAAATGTGGTCAAGTTTTTCGAGTTTATTATAGCTGGAGGGAATTTTAATATTGATTTGTTGAATGATAATTTTTTTGCTATGGTATTCAACACAACTCTGATTTCGAACGGATTTGTTAAGGTTGTTAAAATGCCAACAAGGGTTACACCAGAAAGTGTGTCTCTTCTTGATCTGCTCATTAGGAACTCATCCCAAGCAATAGCGGAAACAGGTGTAACATCACGCCCAATCAGTGATCACCTTCCAGTGTTCTTAAGTATAAATAAGAATCGAGCGGTAAAGTACCGGCAAGAAAAAGCTACATATCAGCGTATAACCAACCAAACCATTAGTTTATTTCACAACTCAATAACACAAGTTCAGTGGGATAATACTGGCATTGCAAATGATGCAAATGAGGCCTACGATAAGTTTCTCTACGTATTCAAGCAGCTTTACCATTCCTGCTTCCCATTAAAAGTGCGCGGATGAAAACGCAATACTCGCAAACCTTGGCTAACTATTGAGCTACGTCAAGAAATTAAAACGAGAGACAAGCTGTTCAAAATATTCTTAAATACGCGTTCAGCAGATGACCTCAGGGTATTCATGCAACACAGGAGTAGGCTAACAAAATAACTGCGCGAAGCACCTGCAGAATACCACTCTACATTGTTTGAAGTGAAAAATGGTCGCCATTATTTGCTATGGTGAAGATTAAATCTCTTAGACGTGAGCAGCCACAAGCCTTTCCACATATGCTAAAGCTAAATGATAACGATATATCTGGAGTAGAGCTGGCAGAAGCTTTTAACGACTTTTTTACAACTCTCGCTCGTAACGACCCGTCAAAGGATTTCAATAAATGCATTAATTCATTTAATAATGAAGCAATATTGATGAGCCCTGTTACAACAGAAGTAATAGCAGTAATACAAAACCTTAAAAACAACCAGAACTATGACATAGATGGCATTCAAGTAAGCCCTGTGAAGCATGTTGAAGTCATCATTGCGCCTGTTCTTGCAGACATATTTAACCTATGCTTAGATACCGGTACATTTCCTAGAAAAATGCAACTTGCATTTTTCTAGGAACTGTTTTTAGGAAACAGTTCTGTATAAGAAAGGAGATCGCAATGATTTAGGAAATTATAGACCAGTATCCATACTTCCAATATTCTCGACAGCTTTTGAGAAAGTGCTATATACTAGGTTGTCTGATTTTATTGAAAAGCATAGCCTACTATCAACAAATCAATTTTGGTTTTGTAAAAATAAGTCTGCTGAGCTAGCACTAATCCAACAAAAGGAATATATATTAACACAGTTTGAAAAGAAGGCCTTCGTTATTGGTATCTTTGTGAATTTTTCGAAGGCGTTCGATCTTGTGAACCACACTGTACTCCTTAAAAACTTAGCATGTTATGGTATTCGCGGACAGGCTCAAATGCTCCTGAACTCATATCTGTCGCATATAAAACATGCTGTTTTTATAGACAACATAAATCTGAACTAAAGTCTGTTAATTCTGGCGTTCCACAGGGCAGTATATTAGGACCATTGCTCTTTAATATGTATCTGAACGACATTTGCAATATTAACACCACTGCTAAATTTATCATCTATGCTGATGATACCAGCATCTTTTTTACTGCAAATAATCTTGATCTCCTTGTTCGGGATTGCAATGACACCATGAATGAGCTACAAAAATGGTCAGAATTCAAGTGCATGCTTATTAATGAGAAGAAAACACAAGCTGTCGTATTCCGCCCCAAAAATAAACCAGTTCATTTTTCCTTCGACATTAAGCTGAACTCACGACGTATAAATGTGGTTGAACGATTTAAGTGCCTCGGAGTGGTTTTTTCTTCCTGTATGTCTTGGGAACAGCACGTGGACCACATTTCAACGAGACTGTCTCAATATCAGGGTTGTAAGCAGGCGTTCTTCCACAACGAATAAAGTTACTGCTCTACAATTTCCTTTTTTACTCCTATTTAAACGATTACCACTTATTCTGGGGCACGGCTACTCCTGGCTGTCTTCAGCGTATCTACATTTGAAAAAAGAGATTCCTTCGTCATGTTCATAATGTACCCTGGGACTCACCGAGTGCGGATCTATTTTTGCAAAGTACCGTAATAAAGATCCAGAACCTGTACAAACACAGCCTGAGTGTCAGGTTTCAACTCGAAACTCGAAAAAACATAAACCACTTACGGTACCTTGCGGATTTGCATGCCCGAGAAGCAGCATATATGGCAAGGCATGCAGAGACTTGGGTTGTGCCGACACCCAGACTAAATTCAGGTAGAGAACGTCTGCAATTCACTCTTCCTTGCCTTTTAAATTCGTATGTGCACAATAATTTTGATCTCTTCAGTTCGTCAAACACTGCTTTGCGTGCCCTATCTGCTAACATGCAGATTCCGTTCCTTTTTTCTTTTTTTTTTGTCACCATGCCCGCGTGTATCCAATGTGAGTATTATCTATTGTATAATCTCTTTTTGTTTCTCTTTTGCATTTGTCGATCATTGTATATTTCTCGTTACACTTTCAATACTGTTGTTTCATGAGCCTTGTTGTGAAGCCGCTGCCAAAGAAACGGGTGCCGCGGCTCTGTGAAGCTGTTTCTGACAGCTTTTTCTGCGCCTCCTCTGTCTGTACCTCTACAAGGCAGAAATGAAGAATATGAATTTGAATTTGAATATCAGCGCACGTTCGCGCGAAAGAGAAGTCTTCTTCGTCTTGTTCCTCGAGCGCCTTGATGATGATATTAACGCAGGCAAAACCACATATAGCATAGCCAACTGTAGCATGCGGCGCTCGCTCCACTCCTGCGCGTGCTCTAGTTTGATAGGAGACCGCTAGAGGGCCACAACTGCGCGCTTCCTCTCTCTTTTGACAGTCGTCAGTCAGTGCTCTTCGATAATAATAACATGAAGGAAGAAGACAAGGCGGCGGAGCGGAGGGCTCGCACGGCAGCAGCAGGCGGGCTCGCCGCCAAGACCCTGCGGTGAGAGCTCGCGAGGCCGAAGAGAGAGGTCAGCGTCGCCGAAGAGAGACGTCAGCGTCGTGCGCACCCCGAGATACAAGCCCGCGAAGCCTAAGCAGCGCGGAAGCGGCGGCAAGAGAACCTCGAAGAGGTACGGGTGCGGGATGCAGCGGCCAAGCGCCAAAAGCGGTCGCTACCTGAAGTTGGTGGCGCCGACGCGCGCTTCAAGCGCGATTTCTTCGACCACGCGTTCGGCCACAGCTGCAAGGTCTGTGACCGCTTGTGGTTCGACAACAACCTGACCACAATCGCTACTATAACAACGTGTAACGTCTTTGTACGGAGCATTCACGGTTATCTCCGAGCAAGCTCCTCTATTCACATCGTGGATATGGTGGGGATTTTTTCAGCAAGCAAGAGCTGTGCAGCAACAGTGTTGTTTATGTGATGCTGCTCGCAAAAAAACACTTTGACAGTACCCTAGGCTGCAGCCAACATGCGGACCTCCCGACCGCAGCAGTGGTAAAGTGTTACGTGCTGACACCACTTCATTTTTTCGTGCAGGGTGTCAACCAGACTCGCGAGAGGTAAAACCAAGAAAAAAAAGGCTGCGCGCGAAAATCAGTCAGTGTTCATAACAATACCACAATGACCAAGCGATCATCAACTGATAACTCTTCGGAATGGCGACGAATTTGATCAGTGTTTCTGCTCACTGCAGTGTGCGCGCACGTAAATAAAGGCAGGTAATGAACTTTATTTGGAGTCCAACGAGTAATCACTGGCCCGAGCTAGGCCCCCAGGAGCCGTCGTTTCTTCCTATAGTCCGGCAGTGGTGCCAAGTGATGTTTCCTTTTGAGTGTACAATGCAAAATCTCGGCCACGGCGGCAGTATTTCGGAGGGAGCGTAATGCAAAAACACCCGGGCTTTAGGTGCACGTTGAAGGACCCAAGGTGGTCAAAATATTTCCCAAGTCTTCCACTACGGCATGGCTTGCACTCAAATGGTAGTTTTACGATTGCATGAGGCAACTATAAACAACAACGAACCCACCCGCTGTGTGGGAAACACTTCTGGTACTTTAATTGATCACGCCCTAACGAATCTTCTTACTCCTCCCGAGGCTTTTATCATTCGTGCCAATATTACTGACCACTTCCCCGTAGCGCTTCGCTTTCATCGCGTGGCCACTCCTTCAAATACTTGCTTCTCCAAGTCGGTCTTTGACAAAAAGAAGTTTACTGATTCAATAGGTGTAATAAACTGGTCCCACGTTACCTCTTGCACTGACCCTGAGACCGCTTACAGAGAATTTTCTTCCCTTATATCCGATGCGATAACTTCCTCAACGTCTAATGTTTTGTGCCGAAGAAAGCATTCATCTCCCTCGAACCCTTGGTTAACACCAGGGCTTCTCGCTTGTCTACGAAAGAAAGACAACCTATACAGAAAATCAAAGAAAAAACCTTTTAATCTGGCTTTAAAAGAACGTTGCAAGAAATACAGCAATACATTAAACCTCATATTAAAAAAAGCGAAACGAGATCACTATGAAAATTTAATAATCCAAGCTGGTAAACATACGGGAGAGCAGTGGCGAATACTTAACTCATTTCTAAATAAAAATAAATCTGCAACTTGTGTTACTGAAATATGTCACGATGGAAAGACCCTTCGCACTTCTGATGCTATTGCAAATGCTTTCAGTCAGTATTTTTCTAGTATCACCACTCAATCCGGGCAATCGTGCATTAACGACAGTCGGCGTCCATTGCAATCTTTTTATCTTTTTCCAACCTGTCCAGTTGAAGTTCGCAACACGATCTTGAATGTTAAAATAACTAGCGCTGGGCTTGACAACATATCCGCTAGACACATAAAGAACATTGTTGATGTCATTGCCCCTATTTTTGCCCATATCGTGAACTTATTCTTTAAGCACTCCATCTTTCCTTCCGAACTAAAGAAAAGCAAGGTAGTACCTGTTCATAAGAAAGGTGATAAATCAGTCATAAATAATTATAGGCCCATCGCTATTATTCCTTTTTTCAGTAAGGTTGTTGAAAAACTATTTTCCAGTCGTCTTACAAGTTACCTCGAAAATTTTCAGCTCTTATCACCCCATCAATTTGGTTTTCGTCAAGGGCTTTCCACTAATCTCGCGCTAGTTGCTCTTACTGAAAATATCAGGAATACAATTGATGACGGGAAGTTCTTTGGATCAGTCTTCATTGACTTCAGTCAAGCCTTTGATTCGATCGACCACGCTATTCTCATAAACAAGCTCTCTTCTTATGGTGTAACTGGCCCTTCACGAGAATTCATTTCTAGTTACTTACTGAACCGTACACAAGTTGTATCTATTTCAGGCGTGCTCTCGGACTCCAAAACTATCAATATAGGAGTCCCACAAGGATCTATATTAGGTCCTCTTTTATTTCTCATCTACATAAATGACCTTGCAGACTGTTTATCACCTCACACAGAATCCTTGCTTTACGCTGATGACACCACCATTTTCATTGCACATGACTCCATTCCTGCCCTAACCTCCCAGCTAAACAGTGATCTTCAGAGCGTCATTAGTTGGTGCCATAAAAACAAGCTTGTTATTAACCCATTTAAGACAAAGTATGTAATTTTCAGTTCTCGGTCGAAAAAACGTGATAACGCACTACCAGTGTATGTCAATAACCATGAAATATTCCCATCTGACAAGTGCACATTTCTCGGCATCGAACTTGACTGTTTCTTGAACTTTAATGAACATATTAACCAAATAAAAAGAAAGACCGCCTATGGCATTCGTGTTCTGCTCAGAGCCCGCCAATATTTTGCGCTCCCTACTCTAACTTCTCTCTATTTTGCGTTCCTTCATAGTCATTTCAACTACTGCATTGAATCTTGGGGACTTTCATATAAAACTTACTTAAGCCCATTAGCGCATATTCAAAAACAGGCTCTCAGTATAATAACGCACAGTAATTATCACGCTCATTCGGCTCCACTATTCTCTTCACTAAATATCTTTCCCATTTCAAATATTATCGTCTTTAACTTAGCCGTAATTGCCTACCGCATGGTACGTAATCCGAATCTGCTGTATGTCGTAGGCAAGAAATTTACGACTTCCTCTAATAATACACGTTTCTCCCTTCAAAGCAATATTTTTCCGCCCAAGGCGCGCAAACTATGGACAAAAAACAGTAAGCTTCTCCGCAATCAAGGTGTGGAACACTCTGCCTTTGGAAGCCAGAACCTCGCCCTCTTTATATGCTTTCAAACATTCCGTTCGCCTTTTTCTGAACCATCCTTTGGATATTTGAACTATATTTAATGACTGTCGTTACTTCATCGCCGCTTTCACAATGCTTCATGTATTCTTTATTCACTTTCATTACATTCTTTTTCATGTGAAATATTTAATAATATACTGTCCTAAAGATAGCATCATTACACATTCTTAGCTCTTACTTATTTTGCTACCTTTCTTGTATTTTCAGTGTCAAATAGTGTAAATTGTCTTTGCATACCATAATGCCACTCCTGTTATTTTGTGCACATTATATCCTTGTTTGGCGCTATTTCTGCTCATGATTTTATTTTCTTATGTATTCTATAACAAGAGGTCCCATTGCAGTGTTCGCACTAAGGGACCTCTTTCTGTATACTTCTCCCCATATGTAACCCCCCATTCAAATACGTTCAATAAACTGAAACTGAAACTGAAACAACGGTGCCGCGCGTAACGAAGAAAGCCAAAGCTGTCGCAGGGTGCAGACTACGACTCGTTATAGTGGTATTTTAACAAGAACCTTCAGTGTTCATAACCTTCAATACATCGATCTTCCTAATTTTTTATTCGTTCATCGACCGAGCTTCAAAGAAACTGCAGGCAGTTTTGTTTCCCCAGTTATGACTGCTTCGCTGTCGTATGCTAGTCCCTGCTTTTTTATTCGGATCGTGCGTTGCAGTTTTATTGCATTTCGTTTTGTTTTGAATGCGTGTGCGACAACACCCATTCAGAATGCTTGTCGCTGACGTGTCAGCAATTAAACACATAAGTTTATTAAGCGCGACGCATCAAAGCACGGAAGCGCATCAGAAGCAATACACGATGTGACAGGATGGATGGATGGATGCTATGAGCGTCCCCTTCATAATGGGAAGGTGACAAGTGTGCCACCAGGCTCGACAAATAAAAAAAACTTTTTCATTTTTTTTTCATGCTGGCCTAATGTCTCTACTTCCGTTAAGTCTATCTTACAACAGAAGAAAAAACACGACCAGTTGTCTGCCCTTTACGGCAGATTGTCCTTATTTTTCCCACTACTTATTTCTGTCCTTTCTCTCTAATTTTCTGCCACCAATACTCTAACCGTCTCTTATTTCTATCGCGCGCGTGTTCAGCTTTCCATTGTTGTCCCTAAAACCCAAGGCTTCACGTAGCCGCGTGCCCAAACGTACACCTGAGTGGATATCTCCACATTCAATCAGAACATGCTCCGTTGCTTCCTTATCTTCCCCACAGCACGTGCATTGTTCTTTAATGAATCTCGCTTTATAACTACGCGTTCTAAGACAACCCGATCTCGCTTCAAACAGTAAAGCGCTTCCCCTTGAATTATCGTAAAATGCCTCCCTCCTTATTTCATTTTTCGCCCTTTCGGTAGTTACACGGAGCCGGTTTTTTCTCCATAGCTGCCGTCCAGTAAATCCTCTCCGCCTTTCTGGCTTTTCTCTTAACGCTCTTTGTTGACATATTGCTTACACTACCAGCCGTATATTTACTAGTGAGCCTCCCAGTTCTTTTTCTCCACTGTGTGTCCACACTCTTATAAAAATAACGAAACACCTTCTCTGCCCATCTACTATACTTCATATTCTTCAGCCTCTCTTCGAACCTTATTTTGCCCTGAGCTTCCCTCGCCTCAAAACCTGCCCATCCCATATCGCCCTTTACAGCCTCATTTGTCGTCTTCCCGTGAGCACCCAACGCGAGGCGTCCCACAGTCCTTTGATTTACATCCATTCCCGATTGCACCTCTGCCCTCATGCACACCACTGAGTTCCCAAAAGTAAGCCCCGGAACCATTGCACCTTTCCACAGACCTCGAAGCACCTCGTACCTATTGTATCCCCACAACGCTCTGTGCTTCATTATTGCAGCATTTCTCTTTCCTTTTGCTGCAGAGGCTTTTTCCTGTACCTCCATGTATGTATAACTCTCATTTACCCATACTCCGAGATACTTGTATTCGCTTACCCTCGGTATTTCTTGGCCTTGTATTGACACCGCCTCATCACAGGGATCATTGAATACCATCAATCCACACTTCGTTAAACTAAATCCTAGTCCAAGAGCTTAAGCTTCCCTTCCGCATATATTCGCCAGCCGCTGTCCGCAAATAAGACGATATCGTCCGCATAAAATAAACCTGAAAGCTTCTGCTCAATCATCACGCCGCCCTGTTTGTGTGACAGATTAAAACCAATGTTGCCACCTTCTAGCGCTTTTTCCATACTCACCATATACAGCATGAATAACAGTGGGGACAAAGGACATCCCTGTCTCAGCCCCTTGCTAATCTCAAGGTTCTCTTCGCTACATATTCCTTCCCACTCTATGCAAAGTGTAGTTTCTCGGTATATCTCCCTCAAGAACGGTATACAGTCGTCTATGCCCATTCTTTTCAATATATCCCACAAACTTTTTTGATTAACATTGTCGTACGCCCCATTGATCTCTAGAAAAGCCACGTACAAGGGCCTATTCTCTATTTTAGATATTTCTATACACTGAGTGAGAACAAACAGGTTATCGTCTAACCACCTGTAGACTCGAAATTCATTTTGAAGTTTTCCCAAAATATCGTTATGTTATGCCCACGTTTCTATCTTAATTTTTACTGTTTGCATCGCCAACTATACTGTTTGCATCGCCAGCTGCCTATATGCAGCTTTTATCCCACCATCCTTGCTGTGTATACATGTTTTGTAACTATGTGGCAATAAACTTCAACTTCAACTTCAACCTGTATAGTACCGATGTAATGGTTAGTGGTCTATACGAGCGAATCTTATCCTTTTCTCCCTTGCCTTTATAGATTAAGTTCATTTTACTTTTTCCCCAACTGTGCGGTGTTTGCCTGTCCTGTAAGCATTTTTCTATGGCTTTCAGCAGTGCTTCTTTAGTGTTATGTCATAGTTCGTTAATGAGGCTAACGGAAACCCCATCTAAACTCGCGGCAGTGCGCTTTTGAATTTTTCCTTCTGGCTTTTTCCAGTTGAAATTCTCCAGTACTAGCTCTTCCTCGGTTGCTCTCTCCGCCACACTTTTACTGACCGGGGAAATCCCCTGGGCGCTCTTTTTAAACGAATCGGCTGTTACCTTTCGGATGTAACCTAGTGCTTCGTACCTTTCCAGTTGATTTCGTCCTTCATCTACAATATTTTGTTGCATTGTGACAGACTTCCTACCTCGTGTCTTTATGTGGCTCCAAAATATCCTAGGCGCGGCCTCCTTTTTTTCGTGAACCTCTGTCACCCAACGTTCAATTTCACCTTTAATTTTTGCCTCCACCAATTTCTGTGTAATTAATGTTTTCTGTATAATGAATATATTTCCATATTGTGTTGACTTCGTCCTGCGGCCGCTTCTCCCTTTTCGCCCTTCTATGCTTCCGTGATGCTCCACGTCGCTTCTCGATTGCTTCCCGGATTTCCTTGTGTCACCTACTTTTTGGCTTCCTCTTTCCTTTCCAAGCATATAGTTTTCTTCTCTTTCCCTATCTCTTTCGTCATTACACGTCATTACAGCTCACTATATTCCCAGTCATTGCCTGGTATTTTGCCTACTTCTTCCTCGACTCTTGCGGCTATATTTGTTATTTGTTTCTGATTCAAGTACGAGCTGCCAGACTTTGATACAGCCCATGCTCAGGTAACACCATCTCGCTGCTGTCGATACCAACTGCGGCAGCCATGGCTCCTCCCTGAACACACTACCCCATATCCTAGTACACTATAGTTGCGCGAAATGTCTCCGTGGGTAGGCTCAACTTAGCTACTGCGCGTGCGCGGCTTGGCCACGTGGTGCGGTATCTCGTCGCTAGACGACGCGATGCTTGCTTCCTCTTTCTATATTTTTTTCCTCTCTCTCTCGTTGATGTTCTCTCTGCCTCTCTGTTTCGTTCTGCATTTCTTTCGCTCTCTTTCTCATTCTTTCTGTGGTATACGTTTTACTCTCTCCCCTCCTCACTGCCACATCTCTCCTCCCCACATTGACTTTCCTTTCCAACCCACTTGTTAAACAAGGCTACGCTATGCTGTGCTAGCTCGCCTGAGTAGCCGAGTGGTACCCGGGTTCCAATCCGGCCTCGTGAAGAATTTTTTCCCCTTTTCTTTCTTTCCGCCTCTTTGTTTGTTCCTCTCTTTCTCTCTCTCTCTGTACTCGCTCTGTCACACATCAGGGTTATTACAGGCCACGCCGTAGTGGGATTTGCCCAAATTCTGTGGCCCGTCCATGATGATGATAGTTTTCGGGCACACGCCCAGCTAGGATAGCTTCGCTGTTAAAAAACGAGCGCGCTATTCTCTCGGCGTTTCTCGTCTTTTTTGGCGCACTTAGTGACCTCAGAACGGTGATTCACCTGACATCACTGGGGTGCATACCCTCGATTGTTCCATATACGAGAAATATCATTTGTGAATTGTCTCCAACCCTGCTTTACCATGCCCTCGCCCACCCGTTCTTCCTTGTCTCGCATGGCCATCGTGCGCCATTAATTGGTTTCGCTCCATTTTGTGCGTCTCCGACTGCGCAACCGGAGATAACAGGGTGCAGCCGACAAGCGCGAAATCCTGATAGGCTCAGCTGACATTGTACGCGTGCTTTATAAAGATAGAAGTGGCGAGGGGATATCTCCTGTAATACCCCTGCCACACTGGAGGTGTTAATGTCATTTGGTTCGAAGGTCATTCGGCGCAACGAATGTCATTCGATATGAGGTGGTGCTTCACAGGAAAAAGTAATGTCATTCGTTCGTGATACCAATGTCGATAATTTAGAAAAAAAGCCAGAAAAGTTGAGTAAGGTAAATGTAGCGTGGTAGAAAACGTAAGTTATTTATTTTAAAAGACATGTAGGGAGTCGCTTTGCTAAAACAAACACGCATAGAAATTTTGTATTGGAATATTTCTGGCCACTACAAGCCAACACGAGCCTTAGCTTTTAGCCGCAGCTGATAGAATGAACACAAGCAACATGGCGGACATGGCGGTGCCACTGAACAACGACGCTAAGCTGCAGCAAATAAAGCGTTTAGTTGCTGTCTACTTGGCGTTTCGAGAGAAGCGCGTTAGCCAGAGGAAGAGGCTTGAGTATGAGATAAACGAAGAATGTAGACGCAGCGACGACATTCAGCAGCGCATCCAAGCGAACGCGTTCGCTAATGCAGCAGTGGTCGCTACTGCATCGATCATTCACCGGGAACGTTGGACCTTCCAAAGGAACGAACGATGGTTTGAAGATACGCTGCCAAACCTTGGAGACCGTCACTTCAAACAAGCATTTCGGGTGTCACCCTCTACGTTTAGGTATTTGGTGGAAGCCTGCGGATGTGTGTTAGAACGCCAGACAACGCGGCTGAGAAAGCCCATCTCCGTAGAAAAGAGAGTGGCGGTGGGACTGTACCGGTTGTGTTCGAGTGCAGAAGACAGAACTATTGCACATCTTTTTGGAATTGGGAGATCCACAGTGAACGCACTCTACAAAGATTTTTGCAAGGCTGTAATCAGCCAACTAGAAAGCGAGTGGCTCCAAATGATCCGGCGGGATGACATGAAGGAACATATCAGGGAATTCTTCGCTTTCAGCGGGTTTCCTCAGGGCATAGGCGCCCTCGACGGCTGCCACTTTTGTGTGTCACCACCCAAAGAACATGCGGTGGATTATTACAACTACAAAGGATGGTAAGCATCAGAAGTTCTTTTGGTTTAAAGGCTTTTGATCAGCACAGCTTCAGCCTTGTTCTCTATGTTTTAGGGGAAACTGTAAACTTCACGTGGTCGTTTAGTCCGAAATTCGCGGATACTTCAAATTAATACATAGATGCATGAAATAAAAGTTCGACAGAAGTTTGCAATTGAAACATTCGGTTGAACTTTCTTTTTATTCTCGTTGCCTATTCAAGTTTCGCAGTCAGGATGTTTCAGTGACCGATTTATTAATGTGGAATATATTTCGTTGTTAGGACGGCGCAAAATTACCGCTTTACATTAGCGTGGAAGTCCTATAATCACTGAAGAAGTGCAGATGCTTGTATCACTCTCTTAGGAAGTTATTTTGCATGTGACTATAGTGCAAGTGCAGCATGAAAACTGGTATTAATGCATGTCTTCTTCACAGGTACAGCATCGTACTGCTTGCTATCGTCGACCATATGTACCGTTTTCGGTATATCAACATTGGAGCCCCTGGCAGGTGCCACGACGCCAACGTGTATGCAAGGTCAAATCTGTCGAAGATGGTTGACGGTGGGTGCTTCAGATTACCCGTGGCTGTGATTGAGGGCGTCGAGGTGCAGCCAATAATACTGTGTGACCAGGCTTTTCCACTGACAACAAACCTGCTCAAGCCATTTCCTAATGCGTCGCCAAACACAGAGGAAGCTACATTCAACTATAATTTATCGAGGACTAGACGTATTGTAGAAAATGCGTTCGGGAGGCTGAAGGCACGCTTCAGATTTGTAATGAAAAGAATGGAATGTACATTGGCAAATGCGAAGCTCGCCATCAGGGCATCATGTACTTTACACAACATATGTGAAGGCTTTAGGGACAGCGCGGAACGACAGTGGGAGCAAGAAGCCCGTGCCTTCGATGCTCTGTACGAGCAGCCATCACACACTACCACTGCATCCAGTGGTGCAGGTGATGTAGTTAGAGGTGCTCTTGCGCAGTACTTTTGGAAGTTGAACCAGAACCCGTAACTCTCAGACGTTGTCACAGAGGTTTGATTGATTTGATTGATATGTGGGGTTTAACGTCCCAAAACCACACTATGATTATGAGAGACGCCGTAGTGGAGGGCTCCGGAAATTTCGACCACCTGGGATTCTTTAATGTGCACCCAAATCTGAGCACACGGGCCTACAGCATTTTCGCCTCCATCGAAAATGCAGCCGCCGCAGCCGGGATTCGATCCCGTGACCTGCGGGTCAGCAGCCGAGTACCTTAGCCACTAGACCACCGCGGCGGGGCTGTCACAGAGGTTTGCGATTCTCACTGGTGTCGGAAGAGAAATATCCTACGACTGACTTTGAAGGAACGGCGCCTCGGGTGGTTTTCCACACAAGCAGCAAAAGTCACCTGTTGTGAAAGTGCACAAACCACGAAAGAATTTGGCTGCTTTGGCAGTTGACGTTTAACCAGTCAATAGTGCGGTCATCGGTGTCACAAGTCTTGTGGAGGCGGCGTTTGTGGCGTGTCCCACGTAACAAACCGAGTCGACTATAACACCAGGCACCGTCATCATTTACCTGAAGTGGCGTGACCATCTGCGGTGCCCCATCAACTCCCTTACGAGCACCACAACCTGGCATGGTCCTTACGGAACTTTTAATTGTGTGTGTGTTTTTTACTGTTTTTTTATTTATCATCGCCTGTTTCTTGCCAAGCTTTTTATTGACATGCCGTGTTGTCTGTTTTTCTGCCGTGTTGTCGTGTGTCGACATGCCGTGTTGTCGTTGTTCAAAGTGAATGCTTGTTTGTTCTCTGTACAAAGGGTCTGTCATTCAACACGAACACCAGTACACGTGCAACCCTGCATGGGTCGACTGGCCATCAAAAGTTCCAAATGCACCACTTCAAGGCAGGCCTAAGCCCGAGTCTGCCGCAGCAACGCTGCTAGACCAGCCTCACTGAAGTGTGTGTCGGACGTGAAGGTACACCAAGCTGTGGAGTCTTTACAGGTGTTAGCTAGGGCTTATATATTTGTTTAAAGTACACCTTGGTGATGTAACGCTCCCATAAAGATCACTTCGAGTAAGTGCAGAAAACATAAATACTGTTTATTTACAATGACGCATATACAATTAGCTCCCAGCCATCTTTTCGAGCACAGATATGAGCCGCTCTTCGCGATCCGCTGCTTCCTGGTCCAATTTTAGCTGTCTCTCACGCAGTTGCAGCTCTTTGTTTTTAGAACGCTCCAAAGAGAGGCGCAGCTGCCGCTGCTCCTCGATAAGCTCGGAGATCAGCATTTGCTGCGGTGACTGCTTCTTGTTGGACTGCCGCTGCTGTGTTTTTTCTGCAGCTGGTGTTGCTGTTGTCCCTTCACTCGTTCGTGTATCTGCACCTTCTGTTGGACTGCTGCTGGCTTCAGTTTCTTGTGTTGCTGTGGGGTCTGTCACCTGTATAGAAATTTCGTCGCCCCCCAAGGCATCATCCGCCTGCTCACATGTGCTGCCCATCTCCATATACCTTATGATCTGAAAAAGAAGCAATAAATACATTGAAAATGGAAGTGGTCTGCCTATATTTATTTGTGTATTCCTGATTAAAGAATTGTTAACTTTGCAAAACTAGCACAAGAAAGGCATTACATCAAAACTTACAAACTATTCTATAAAGTTAATACTCATAATACTGTAGCTATTTTTAATGAAGGAAAGAAGTGTACTTAAATTTAAGGGCTCGCTTTCTTTGTTAGACACAATAGTATGTTCTGTTGCATGTTAACACATTTTGACAATAACTTGAATCCAATTCAGAAAATAAGATGAAAGTTTTTCTGAGCAGAAAACCATTTTTTTTTAATTGTGTGTAGATGTAACCACTGCACAACCAGATTACAAAGACAACTGCCATCATTTCACTTACCTGCTCCACTGCGCTGCTGTCGCTGCATGCAGTTTCTTGCAGCAGGCTTGCATCGTTCATAGGCAGCGCTTGCAGAAATCTGTTGATCTCCCAGTAGTAGGGCCACGTAATCTTTCCACATCCAGTACCCTTTTTCTTGTTGATGTCTCTGCAATAACAAGGGTAAAACTCAGTCATGTTTACACTACACTGTCAACATAAACGAGTGAACATTTTCAATCAGCTGTTACGCACTCGAGTCGCTCGCTTCGACAATATTTATTCTAGCTTTCTTGAAATGCGTTCAGAACAGTGACAGTAGTAATATAGTCATGCCGAGCTCTCTGCATCTGCTAGGACTCGATCAATCCCATGCACTCAGACGAGTCTGCACGCGAAAACGCTGGGACGTGCATCCGCTTCATCCGCGACGTGACGGGGAAAAAGAATGAATGAAAAAAATACGTATCGCGTCTATTGAAGTTCCCTAGAACGCGAAGTCATAGAGGCACCCATGACAGTTGTTGGTGCGACAGCACGCTCACAAAAAACTAGACCGTTCCGCCTTTGTCCATTTAAAAGCGCGGTCTCTCACATCCATACGGGATAACCGCTTGCAAAGGAGCAGCGCACAGTACAGTTACTTAATTTTTGATAAGTTAATAAATATGCGCAGCGCGTAAAAAAAGTCACACTTACCTGTACTTGTTCCCAAGGTTTTCAATTTTTGTCTTCGTCTCTTTCAGGGTCTTCTCGATCCCAAGTTTGCGCAACTCCTCGACAGTCCGGGCGTACACTGTACTATTCCTTTTGGCTTTACGCAGGTCCCTCAGATTATCTTCCCATAGCCTTATCAGCGCAAGCGTCTCCGTCTGGGTCCAGTGCGCACGCGGAGCTGATGCCATCGCTGCAAGCACACGTGCGCGTCGGCGTGTGTTTGTTTACATTATGGCCGACCGCGCCGTCGGCCGGAAGCCTGCGAGTGGTCTCTGTACCACTGAGGTTGAGAGTACAAAGTTTTTTGCGACGGCCTTCCACACAACTGCTCTCGTTAAGATCACAGATGCCTTAAAAAAACTCAAAATAATAGCGTGTTTGCATTATTTCTTCCCAAATTGAGAATGCTGAGTGCCACATTTCAAGGGGTTGAGAGTACATGGGGTTGAGAGTATACATTCGTTGCTAGTGCGATGGCGAATGTGTTTCTCGAACTCATTCGATCGCCTAAGTCATTCGGTTCTAATGACATTAAATATCGCTGTGTAGCAGCCGCATAATCTCATTAGGTGCGAATGTCATTCTGTTCGAATGACATTAAAACGTCCAGTGTGGCAGGGGTATAAGAAGGGCAGTGAAGGCGAGAACGAAATCCAGGTGTACTAGGTCGCCGTGCTCGTGCTAACCATATAGCAGCAAAGACGCGTCGTCACGAAAAGCAGCTTTCGCGACGACGGTGGCATGAGTGGTGTGAGAAACTTGGATCTGGCATGGGAAACAGAGCACGTCGGCGTACGTTCCGGTCGATGGAACGTGGCCACAAGCAACCTGACCCTGCAGCAAGCGTCACGTTTAACGAAAGGAATCAGGCGCAAAATAGACGAACACAAGAAGTGACATAGGCGTTCGTCCATGTCACTTCTTGTGTTCGTCTATTTTGCGCCTGATTCCTTTCGTTAAACATGCACCAACTAGCCCAGCAAAAAGTTCTACTTGAAGCGTTACGTTAGCGATGCAAAGTACGCCACAAGAATTTGCAGAACAGGCTGCAAGAGCATTTTTCCCAAAGTATGACAGCACATCATCTATAAACTGCTCCGAAACCATAGTGCCACATCGGGTATATCCAGTCCTTTTAGCATGGCCGAACTAATAGGGGCGATTGAAACTTCGCACAAATGAACAACACCTGGTCCCGACGGTATTCCTTAGGAAGTTTTCAAGAACATGGAAGGTGAAGCTCTTGGCGCACTTCTGCAGGCTAATAATAAAGTATGGGAGACTGGGGACGTTCCATCTGATTGGAAACATTCCGTTGTTTTCCCGATTCCAAGACCAGGAAAGTATCCAAGTAGCCTGCCAGCTTTACGCCCAATTTCACTGACTGCGACCGTCTGCTAGCTCGCTGAAAAGATGTTGGCCACACGTATTTCCTGGTGGCTTGAACGAGAGAATAGATACCATCCGGCTCAAACTGGATTCCGTTCTCATTCGGGAAATGAAGATGGACTTTCTATCTTGTCGGACGATATTTTACAGGTTTCACCACACAGCCACGCAGTACGCATGGTTGTAGCAACCGACATAACGAAAGGTTATGACTGTAGGACAAGCCACCGTCCCCATGATGAAGCCCCCCGTCGACCTCTTCTTTATTGTAACATGCCGATCTTAATGATGATGATGGCGCCACCCCTCGTCCTCTACACAATTTGCAACATCCTCCGCGCCCCCAAACGATGTCCGACGATGAACACCACAACACACACGCACTCCAAGTAGACACTGTTTGTTCATCGGTATTTGTGTGCAGTCCAAGTCAATCCAGGTGGGATCATCCGGGTTTTCTCCTGCAGCTGGTCTTCCAGCGGTGCTTCCGACGCTTGTTCCATAGCCGTGCTTTTGAACGCGTCGCCTTTGGTGAACGTGTGCTCTCGATGAGCAGGTTTCGTTGGCATGAACATCCACAATGCAGACACTTCCAGGAGGTTCTGGTGTAGCCATTTCTGGGAAATTTTCTTGATTTCTTTGTCTTGGCTGCGTTCGCCTTGGAAGCATCAGGCTTCTTCATCTGCCTTGGTCTGGACTGTCTCATTCGTGCCTTTAACGCTGTCTCGGTATTTTGCATCTTAGCTGAAATAAGCTGTATGATCCGCATTGCCTTCGATCTTGCCGTCTGCAACTTTCTCGAAGAGCCGCAGCTATGGTCAGTACAAGGGGCTTGCTTTTGTGTAGCCATGGTCCTTCGATTTCTTTTCGCTTTATGACCTGGCCTTGATTTGCTTCCGCTAGGCACTAGTGTGCGCGGCGGTGAGGACTTGTCATCTGAATCTATTGTCTTTCGTTCGCATGCATCCTTATTATCTCGTCGACGACCTTTTGAATTGACAAAGGCTTCCCGCTTTTCGATGATAGAAATCTCTTCCACCACGCAGACCTGTGTTGTTGCAGCTGTCTTGTCATTAGCTTCTTGATTGTTGCACGTTGACAAGGATTCCGAAGGGATGCAGGACATCTTTAGAAGCTGAGGTTGTCCTCCTCTGTGGGTTTCTCGAATGGTCTTTTCTGTAGTCGAAGCGCTGATTTGTCGGCGTTCAGTACGTTCAGCTATTGGTTGGGAGGCTGACTCGTCTGGCTTCAGCGCGACAAGATTGCTGTTCAATGCGCATTGGCTAGATGGTGATGACGTAGACGGACAGAGTATTTTGCCCTGTACTTCTGCTTTAATTCGTTGCCTTACTGATTCCAAGTGAACCTGCCGAGTTTTTAATGTGTCCGCGATCTTGTATTCTGCTCTGACCTTTGCTAGAATAATCTGGCGCACATAAACGTCGGCTTCCTCCATCTCCGCTTCCAAATGATCAATGTCAACTGTGTCTTCTACCTCGTTATCAATTCCTCTGAGAAGTTCGTACTGGTCAGTCAAAATCCGGTGAATATTCCTCAACTCACTTACTGATGGGCGCTCCACGTGTAAAAGGCTTTCGATGCTTGCGATGGTTTGCGTGACGGCCTTCCGTACTTGATTCCGCCTTTCGAATAGGGCCTCCATGATCCGGTCCAGTGTCAAAAACGTAACAAATCACTGGCCGGCAGCGTTGCGAGGCGAAGTCAACGTGGCATCCATCACACAAGTCTCGCACGAGAAAGATCAGTTAGTCGTCGGGCGGACACTTCATGATCTGGGTCTCGGGGATGGTTAGGCCTCGAACATCAGCTTCACCGAACGACGGCTTCACAAAAGTCCTTCATGCTACAGATCCGGTCCAGAATTCGTAAAGTCCGCTCGCTCTCACCTCTGAAGGTCCTTTCCCGGGTTTCACGGCACCAAAATGTAGAGAAAAGGACAAGCCGCCGTCCCCATGATGAAGCCCCCCGTCGACCTCTTCTTTATTGTAACATGCCGATCTTAATGATGATGATGGCGCCACCCCTCGTCCTCTACACAATTTGCAACAATGACAATATAGACCATGAAGTCAATATTTCCAGCCTCATCGAGCTGGGACTTTCGGCGCGGGTCGTAAGATTTATTTACTCTTTTCTTTACAACCGCACATTTGCTATAAGAGTAGATGCAAAGCCAGAAGGTTGCTTCACGTCCAACAGAGGTGTCCCAAAAGGTTCCGTCTTGGCTCCTCTTCTGTTCAACGTTGCGCTAATACCTCTAGATTGGCAACTACACCGGATTCCAGACGTGAAGTTTCTTATATGCTGATGATGTGACTTTGTGGTCTGTGCATAAAGACGTCTCAGGACAAGCTCAACAGCTTCAGCAAGCCCTTGATGTACTTGAGAACTACACTCGGAACGCAGGGTTAGACATTTCCGCCCAAAAACCAAGCTATGTTGTGGTGGCTAACAAGGCAGGACGCAGAAAGATCACGCAGTTTAGTTGCGAGTTCAGCGCCTGTGTCGTGTTTTTCTTCCTTAGTCCTCGTCCATTTGTAGCGCTGTTTTTCTTCACAATGGTGCCCCTTTACATTTACAATTGGCACAGTGACAATTCCTGAAGCTCCGGAGGCCCGCATACTGGGTCTTGACTGGTTCCGCAAAGTCAGGCAGAGTTCCACAAAAACGCTTCATCTAATTCGCCGCATTGCATCAAAAGCAGCTGGAGCTCGTACTGATGTAGCTCGACGGCTCGTACGCACAGTTCTACATCCAAGAATTGTATACCAGGCGCAATTTCAACGTTTAACTTTGGCACAGCTGGCTCAGTTGGAGACTATTAACCGTGATGCCATGTGCACAATAACAGCGTTACCCCGCATCACCCCGATACCAACTTTACAGGAGCATGCCCAGCGTAACACCATTGCAGAGCTAATTTCGCAAAGGGAAAAAGCGCATGAAATAGAAAAGCAACTTGTTCCGGTTGCTGCTACGTTGCATGCTCACTTTCAACGCGGGTCTCCCATTGACCACCAGTCCGATACAATGCCTCCCTGGGAATTTTTATTTATTTATTTATTTATTTATTTATTTATTTATTTATTTGTTTACTTATTTATATATTTATTTATTTCACAATACTGCAGGCCACATGGCCCAGGCAGGAGTGGAATTACAAAGACAGAAGAACAATACAAAATAAGTGATAACAACACTGGCAGCACAAGCAATATGTCGCTGTCGCTTGGACGATTTATAACAAAGGAATGAAAAAGAAAAAAAAATCCCGAACAATTTATAACAACACCCGCAGCATAATGGTTTAACAGCAATATAAGAGCAATATAACAGCAATGTAACAGTTTATAACGCAGCATAACAGCAATATAAGTTTCAATGATTCAATATTCATTACGAAAAATGTTGCTCAAGGACTTCGTCAAAATTGTCTGCCTCGCAAACGAACTTAGGTAGACTGTTTTAATCCGAAACAGTGCGGGGAAAAAAACTCTGCTTGAATGTCTCCGTTTTGGCAAAAATGTGTTGTAGGGTGTGTTTTTGAGTGTTGCGCGTAGTTCTCGCTGTAGTGGTCTTTAAATATGAAGGTGCAGACATACCAAGTTTTCCGTTAAAAATATTGCGCAAGAATTTTAGTCGACTGATCTTTCTGCGGACAGCCAAGGTGGGGATGTTATGAGCTTTCATGAGTTGAGTTGGTGAATCTAGTCTTTTGTACTTATTGAATATAAATCTGATGGCTTTCTTTTCTAGCGCTTCTAAGCTCTGTATATCTTTTTTTCGTGTACGGATCCCATACAACGGACGCATACTCCAGCTTAGGTCTGATAATAGCATTATACGCTTGAAGTTTAACATTCTCAGTTGCCTTTGCAAGCTTCCTTTTCAAAAAGCACAGTTTCCGAAAAGCTGAAGTGCACACTGACGAAATGTGTGCTCGCCACGTCATATGACTTGAAAGGATGATCCCTAAATACTTACACTGCGTTACTGATTGAATGGGGGAGCCATGAATATTTTAGGTAAACACACTAGGATTTGCTTTTCGCGTTATATTCATGAGCACAGTTTTATCAACGTTTAATTCCACGTCCCATGCTGCGCACCAGCATTCAATGTTGCGAAGAGTTTGCTGTAATAGGTTATGGTGGTAAGGGCAGGTTATTTCTTTAAACACAACACAATCATCCGCGAAAAGCTTCATAGACATTGTGTCCGGGATTGCTTGCACTAAATCATTTACATATATAAGGAATAATAGTGGCCCCAACACACTTCCATGTGGCACACCAGAAGTGACATTGAGCATCCTAGATACACTAGATTTAATTTCGACGAATTGTTTTCTATTAGTTAAATAAGATTCAACCCACTTAATAAGATAAAGCGGCAATCCTATGTTACGTAATTTCAGAAGTAATTTACTATGCGGAATCTTATCAAACGCTTTTGAAAAATCGATTAGAAGTATATCAGTTTGCCCTGATCGATCTAAAACTGCCATAAAATCATGGATAGTTGTAACAAATTGCGTTGTTGTGGACAATCCCTTCCGAAATCCATGTTGGCAAGGGGACAAGATGTTATTATCTGCTAAAAAGCACTGAATATTGTGAGCCACTATGTGTTCTAATAACTTGCAACTTACTGAAGTTAAGGAAATTGGTCTGTAATTAGAAACAATTGATTTATTCATTCATTCATTCATTCATTTTTATTTCCTTAAAGACCCCCGAAAGGGTATTACATAAGGGGTGGGTAAATGTACAATCAGTTGCGTTGTCACAATGATCAATGCGAAGTTACATTTGAAATGCTATGCATGAAACTTGATGGGCAGGTGATTGTGGCGACATCGTGGGAAAGGCCGTTCCAGTCTTTAGCTGCTCTGAGAAAAAAAGAAGCAGAAAACGTTTTAGGTGCGGGCACGTGGGCGAAAAACTTGTAGTGCATGGCCGGTGCGATGAGATATGTGAGCTGCGGGGATAATGTAAGGAGGGCGATGAAGGGGCGAGTGAAAAAACTTGTGAAATAATGAGAGGGTTGCAATGCGTCGGCGATAAGACAAAGATGGTAAGTTGCACTCTGCTTTGAGGGATGTAACACTGATGTCGTATGAGTACGAAGCATGAACGAATCTAGCTGCACGATTTTGAATAGTTTCTAGAGAATTTGTGAGACCAACTTCAGGCGGGTTCCAGATGGGAGATGCATATTCTAACTTTGATCTGACTAATGATGTATAAAAGCAAGTAGTTTTACATGACTCGGAGCGTTGCGTAAATGACGTTTTAAGAAGCCCAAAGTTTTGCTAGCTGATGATGTGATTCTAGCAATGTGAGGGTTCCACGACAAATTGTAGGATGTGGTCGAGGTCTTCTTGCAATAAGATGTGGTCAGAAGGGTTAGTAACGGTTCTATAAATAACACAGTCGTCTGCAAACATGCGGAAATTTGAAGATACATGCAAAGGCAGGTCGTTAATGTAAATTAGAAATAAAAGAGGACCAAGGACAGAGCCCTGGGGCACACCCGATGTCACCGGAAGAGGGTTAGACAATTTATCATCTGTAATTACTGATTGCGTGCGGTTAGTCAAGAATTCTTTTATCCATTTTAGTACGTATGGGTGCAAGTTTAAGGAAGACAGTTTTATTATTAGGCGTTTATGGGGTACCTTATCAAAGGCTTTTGCAAAATCAAGGAATATGGAATCGGTTTGTTTGTTTATGTCAAGGTTAGCATGAAGGTCATGAACAAAGATGGTAATCTGGGTTTCGCAAGAGTGGCCCCTACGAAACCCATGTTGAGAATGGTGAAAGACGTTATGGGAGTCGAGAAAGTTCATGACGTAAGAGTAAATGACGTGTTCCATGAGTTTGCAGGGTACGCTGGTCAAGGAGATCGGTCGGTAGTTTAGTGGCGAGTTTCTGTTACCGGATTTGAAGACAGGAACGACCTTTCCCACTTTCCAGTCGTCTGGGATGACGCCTGTTGAAAGAGATTGGGAAAATAACAATACAAAATAAGCCGACGCAATATGACGTATGCTTTTCAACAGTTTCGCATTAATACCGTCCAGTCCAGATGCTGATGTTAACTTCAACTTTTCGATGAGGGATGAGATACCGTCAGCAGAAAAACTGATTTCAGGCATGGCAGATGTGATCTGACATGAAAACACAGGTAAGGGTACGCGTGATTCGTTAGTAAATACAGATGAAAAAGCGTTGTTGAAAGCATCAGCGCATTCTGCATCTGGAAGAACCTCTCCAGATTCGTTAGTAAGAGTGGTGTCAACAACGGCTTTAGGGTTAATTATCTGCCAAAACTTGCGGGGATCTTTAGTTAACATATTGGGCAAATCGTTGTTAAAAAATTTGAACTTGGCGTCACGGATAGCTGTGAGATATGCTTTTTCAGCTACGTAATATTTATCCCAGTTGTGGGAGTCCCCTTTTAGTTTAGCCGTCCGGAATGTACGTTTTTTCTTGTTATCTAGTCGGTGCAAGGATTTATTAAACCATGGCTTACGACTGTTAACACGGATAATGGTTTTAGGGATGAAGTTGGTTATTAGCTCGGTTAGCTTTTGCTTGAAAATTGCCCAATTCTCTTGAACAGAGCAGCGGTTAAAGTTCGACTCAAACTGCGGAAAAAATACCGTAAGTTCATTATTTATAGCATCATAGTTACCCTTATCGTATAAGGTTATTGTTTTCTTTTGCATGTGTCGCGCAACAGGGCTGAAAATAAAGTCTGCGTGTATAACCTTGTGGTCGCTGATCTCACGGAGATAGTGGATCGAAGACAGGCTATCAGGATGAGTTGTTAGTATTAAATCCAGAATGCCAGAGGAGTCGCGTGTGACACGCGTTGCCTGAGTTACTAACTGTTTCAGGTTGTAATCAAGACAAACGCTAAGAAAATCTCTAGCTTCTGCTGGGTTAGCGGTAGTAGTGTAATCTTCCCAGTTAATACCAGGAAAATTGAAGTCACCAAAAAGAACGATTTCAGCTTTAGGATACATCGATGTAAGCTGGTTTAGAATATTGTGAAGTGCACGAGAAAAGTTAGGATTGTTATGTGGGGGTCTATAGCAAACACCTTATAATACAGCTTGCGGCAAAGCTTGAATCAGTACCCATAATATTTCTACATCTGTGTCATTGTTTATAACAGAACATGGTAAGTGATTACTGATTGCAGTGAGGACACCACCCCCGCGAGCACTTTCGCGGTCTTTCCGATAAGCATTGAAACCCGGTAGATCGGCGAGCACTTCCGCGTCGGTGACGTCATTTGTTAACCACGTTTCTGTTAGTATAAGAGTACTGCTATCTGATGACTTGACAAGATGAGACAGGTGATCACGTTTAGGCATGAAACTTCGAGCGTTCGTGAAGATTACAGAAAAAGAAAGTTTGGTTTTTAATTTAGGGTGAGAATTGGCGGTTACAGTACGACGTCGACTTGATTGCTATTGAATTTCTTGTACTGTTTTTGTGGTTTCATTGAACGAGTAGCGTTTCGAGCCGATGTGCAGTGTTTTATAGCGTAACGAAAACGGAGAGGACTTCTGCCTTGCAAACTCGACCAACTGCCTTCTGGCATTTTGAACACGACGCGAGAAATCCTCTCCAATACTGTATGTCGTTCCTCTCAGCTTACATCCGTTTGAAAGGATTTCTTGTTTTGTCTTGTAGAAAGTGAACTTCGCAATTATTGGCCTACATCTGCTGCCTGGATGGCGGCCCAAGCGATGCACACGATCAATATCTTTAGGGTTTATATCTATGCCTAAGTGGTCATGGCAATGGCGAATGATAAGTTGCTCAGATTGAGCATACGATTCTGAGGGATTGGCATCTGGTACACCATAAAGAATTAAATTGTTACGTCGTGACCTGTTCTCTGCGTCATCCAAACGTGCCTCAAGGTCATCTGTCTTGCGCGCTGCTTGAACGCTGTCTCCCTTCTTGTGGATGGGCACAACACGCGCAATCTTCCAGTCACCCGGCAACTTCACCACTACGCAATAATTTATTAAATACCTCTGCCAAGAAATCACTAATCTGTGTAGAATAGCGCTTTAAAAATGTATTTGGGATTTGGTCTGGTCCTATACTTTTTTTGGTGCTCAGTTTTCTTAGCAAAATCAAAACACCTTCCCTTGTGACAATAGGAATGTCCACATCGTTAAGAATAGCTGGTATGGGTACATAAGCAGTCGAAGAAGTGAAGACACTGTGAAAATATTTATTAAATGCCTGCGATATTAAAAAGCCGTCAGTTTCATATTTCCCGTCCAGTTTAATTCTATTCACTGTTTCATTGGTTTGAGCCAGAAATCTCCAGAATTTAGCAGGATCTTCTTTAATGAATGAAGGGAGAGTGACTTGATAGTAATGTGTCCTAGCATCATTTACTTTAGTTGCCATAGTGCTTTTCAAAACATGAAGGGTTTCTGGTGCTACGTTTTTACGCTTTCTAAGTCTCTTGATTCTGCGTTTAATGTGGATAATCTCCCGAGATATCCATGGGTGTTTACGGTTCTTGCGTAGCTTCCGGGACGGCACAAACTGCTGAATGGAGAACCAGACTGCACTTTTAAATCGCATCCATAATGCGTGGACATCATCGTGCGTGATGTAGCTTAGTACACTCTCTAAGTAGTCTGTGATTGATGTATCATCAGCGCGATCAAAATCTTTAACGTCCACTGAATTTGTACTCGAACGCGCTACAGAGCATCGATAAGGCCAAGAGAAATACAATAGGCTGTGATCTGACACTCCTTTTTCAACTGTGATAACACCATTTAAAAAGATATCGCTTACAAAAAATAAGTCCAAGACAGCACTATTGCGCGTAGGTTCACAGATAATTTGGTCAAGGTTCAGAGCTAACATTGCGTCTAAAACAACATCACTCGATTTAGATTGCCCGTAAGCTAAGTTCTTCCATTTAATAATAGCTGGAAGGTTGAAGTCACCTGTAATCATGATGTGACGTGTACGGTTTAAAAGGAGATGGTCGTAGAGCTGTTCAAGAAAAGAATCTGATACTTCCGGGGCTTTATAAACAACACAAAGCATAAAGGTTAAACCATTTACAGTGACGTTGAGGAACAGGCTTCCGTGGTCGGCAATCTGATTGATCAAACATACATCAATACCAAGTTTACAAGTAACTGCAACTCCTCCACCACGTGTGCTTCGATCACGCCTGTGCATCTGATAGCCGGGGGGAATAATTTCGTCATCTCGTACACCATCATGCAACCAAGTCTCAGTGATAACAACCACATGAGAGTCGTACGTCAAAAGCAATAGTTCTAACTTATCCGCTTTGTTCACAATGCTTCTTGCGTTGAAAGAGAGCACACGCAGGTTCCTAAATGCAGACTGTGAAAGCTACGCTGTTTGTGTAGGATCTTTCCCAGATCGAACAACGACACGCGTGTTCGAAACATCATCCCATGCGTAGAACTGTGAATCAACACGCAATTTATCCTTCACTAGCGCAACCCTCTTGCCTTGCTCTTTTTCGACTTTCGCGCTTTGCCATAGCAGTTTTCGTTTTCTTAGCGTGTCAGCAGAAAAGTCATTTTGTACGGAAATTTGTGTTCCCTTCAGCTTTTTGCAGTCCCGCAGCACTTCCTGTTTTTCCGTATAATTTTGAAAAAACAGGATTACAGGTAGTTTTCCAGGACGTTTTCCCAAACGGTGAATTCTAGCAACAGACAAGCACTTTACGCCGAGCCTATCCTCGAACACCTCTTTTATTACTTTCTGCCGTAGAACATTCTCCGTTTCATTCGCTCGCTCATCTATGCCAAACACAACAAGATTCGACATCCGACTCCGGTCTTCTAACTCTGTAAGCTTTTCCTGCTGCAACATGAGTGTTTGCTGAATTTTTTCAACCGAATTGTTAAGACTTTCAAAATTATCCATTTTCCGGGCTATTTCTCTTGCATTTGTTTCTAATTTGGTCATTCGGGTCGAGAAAGAGCTAACACTTTTCTCAGCAACTTCCAACCGGTTTTTAAGCTCTGCAAAATCATCCCTAATAGCCTGCTGGCCCTGTATCAGCGTCTGGAGCATTTCAGCATTGGTAGGGCCTGGATTTAATGCCACATCACCACAAAGTAGTAATTTGCACACATCGAAGCATTCGTACGCCAAAGCAATCAAAGTTCGTAGGCACGGCACGACAACAACACCTCTTTCATCACTACGGTATGAACCTACAAAACTAACCTGGAACAAGAATGCGGGACGCATGGTTAATGGTCCGCTTCTTGAGTTTTCGCCGTGCCCACTGAAGAATCAGATTTGAAGCTGTTCTTTTATATGCGTTGAACTGGCCGATGTCGCGCATGCGCTGCCGATATCCTGTCGAAGACACGAGGTCCAGTTGATGGCAAATTCCGTGAAGTTGTCGCTTGTTCCATAAGCATGCGAAGCGCAGGTACGATTCGGCGGTGTCCAAGAAGCAGCGACAATCGGCAGCAAAGCCATCTGGAACAAGAATGCGGGACGCATGGTTAATGGTCCGCTTCTTGAGTTTTCGCCGTGCCCACTCACATCTAATAAGACAACCAAGTTACGGCGCAGCGATACATCAGGTAATATTGACGAACGCTCTAACATTGAAGCATCATGCGCTAACGTCTGCAAAGTCTATACAGATGCTGCCATCCTACAAGAAGACGGAAGGACATCATTCCTTAGTACCGCGCATAATTTCATCAGTAGTCCCCAGCGTTATCTATCTACGGAAGCCAGTCCTCTTGTAATGGAACTTCAAGCCATCGATGACGCAGTGCGGGATGTCACCTCTAAGCTGTCTACAATTAAGCAACTTGACGTATTCACCGATTCTTTAGCGGCTGTCCAGGAACTCAAGAAAGTTCACAAGGTGATGGAAATCTGCGAGGCGATACATAAGCTGAACCGTAATAAACCCACTTGCATCAGGGTACACTGGATTCAAGGCCATGCTGCGAACCCTCACAATATTGCTGCTGACCAACAGGCACGCTGCCCTCCTAATACAGACCTCCCATCTATTCCCCTGCCACCTCGACCCCTAAATACACTCCGCGCCCGTAAAAATGTTCTCCGGCAGGATACACACGCTCTTATCCCACCGTGTGTCTGCTCTCTCCCCCTTCACCTTACTAGGGCGGAGGAATTCGTGCTTAGGAGGCTTCGGGCAGGAGTGGCCTTTACACCAGCTGTTATCTCAACATGGAACTGGTCGCATTTACCAGTTGGTGCTACATGCCCGTACTGTTCTGTTCCAGTGATGCAAGCAGATGCATACCATCTTCTATGGACATGCCAAGAATTACAGTCGGAACGCTCCCGTCATCTCCTGCAAGCTAGTCTTCGCTACAGTGACACAAACAGTTATAACCGATGGATACATGACAACACATTCCACAAGACACTTCTTCACTTCATACACAACACCGGCCTAACGGCGCACATTTAACACAAATATACATAACAAATATTGTGCCTTAAGGGCAAGTCTACGTCGCAAATAAAAAAAACCAATGAAAAAGGCGCCGGAGTATCAGATTCGTCCAACGGACCAACTCTTTACAGCGGAGACAATGCACCTCTCCAGAAAAAAAAAGACGAGCTCGCATCCAGGGTTTTTTCTATTTTTTTTATTGCGATATAGCAGTTATATGGATACTCTGGACACGTTTTCACCGTCGCCGTCATGTTCCGTATAAAGTCCGAATCGGTAACAACGCTCCGCGCATCGTATGTTCTACCCGCGAGTAAAAGCTGGCGAGGAACACGGCTGAAGCAGAGATGAGACAAGCTGGCCATCACCGTCGCACGGAGGGCGCATGCGATAACATCCGTCTGCGTGCGAGGCCTGCCGTCGGTTGCTTCTGAACCAGAATGGAAACGCCCCGCCCGTATTCCGCTGGGTGAAGGAGCATGAAGGGACGCCGGGAAATGGGGGGGAGAGGGGCGTGGCTCGAATAGCAAGTGTGAACATTCAGTATTAGGGCGCGGTCGGCTATCTCGGCAGACATCAGCAAGCGGCTTGTATGCCCTTCTACGCGCTGTGATCTCACCGCTTCGTGCTGTGACCGCTGATACGACAAACTGCACGAAAACCGCTTCTCTCCAGGGAACGGCCGTATTCCAATACAGCAGCGGTTTGTGGGGTTACGCGAGATCGGATCAAAAAGGTTAGCTGCTAGCCATAGTTCGTATAAACTACGACGCGTTTCCATCGCATTCAGAGCTTCACTTTATCGTTGAAACTGATTTTTTTCGAAATTCGAGAGACAAATTTCTCTCCCCACCGACTCTCCGATCTAGACCCCCCCCCCCCCATTGCGCGCCACCGCCGATCTGATGAACCCCGCGCCGTTCACGCGCCGCCGCCGGCGATTTTGGGACCGGCGCACATGTCTATAGTTACGAATAGTAGGCCCCCAGCAACAGATTGCAGCGCAGCAAAAGAACGCCAGACGAAAATCTCCTATCGTTCTTGACGGATTCGAGAAATGCTTGCCGCAATCGTGGGAATAAACTCCTATACTGAGGCAACTTGGTGATTACTTGGAAAA
Source organism: Rhipicephalus sanguineus (assembly GCF_013339695.2). Taxonomy (NCBI): domain Eukaryota; kingdom Metazoa; phylum Arthropoda; class Arachnida; order Ixodida; family Ixodidae; genus Rhipicephalus; species Rhipicephalus sanguineus. Next base: position 198,620,348 of record NC_051179.1, read on the forward strand.
TTGGGCCATGGCCCCGTTAACGTAATAAATATTGAAAAGAGGCGCGTCGCAGCAGAATGTGGCCAGGAAAAATGGCAAGTCGTCTGAATACAGAAGAGGGCCGCTTATTTATCACGCGGTTCGTGCTTATATCTCATTCTCTCGCGCTGTAGCCAAAAAAACTGCAATTTCCTTTTTTCCCTGTAGACCGTAAAACTGGGGGGCAGCCACTGTGTGGAGCTTCTTGTCGCGAACAAGCGAAGGAGTTCCTTGTGCTTATTGAGAGCTTAAGAAAGGAACAGCTCAGTACTCCCCACCAAGCGCATAAAATAGGCGGCCCATTTGTGTATTTGAGGCGCCTTGCTGCAACGCGCCTTTCTTCAAAAGATTGTCACGTGAAGTTCTGGTCTGACGTAACACAGCCGCGGCATTTCCTGCGCACCTGGCCCGTTCAGTTTCCATATCGGGGCCCTGCTTATCGCTTATCATCTCCAATCACGCGCGTTTTGTGGGATCGCTGAAATGCATTTGCCACAAATTTCCACGTCCTACAACTTTTCCATATAAACAGGTGCCCTCAAGTTATAATTGAGTTAATTGACGAGTTCTTTCAATCACACACTCCAATGTAACTTCAGGTGTGGCAAAGTGTCTCCGCCTCGACGTAAAGCTCGTGTGCGAAGACGACATGGTGTCTGACTGCCATAGCATTTTTATTCTAAATAATCTGTATCGCCCGAAAAACAAAAAAAAACGTCATAACGACATTTCGAAGGTATTGGCAAGTCTTACATATTGTACTAGAACAAGGTGTTATGCGGGCAGTAGAATGGGGGTTTACGTTTGCATGCACTAATATGTCCTCAAGGTTTTAAAGATGATAGTCTTTCTTGGGATACTTAAACGGAGAAATTTTGGTCTGTCTGTCTGTCTTTTTGTTCGTCGGCACGTCACTCGATTCAGCCACTCGGCCAAAGTTGAACCACTTGCCCAAGGGCCAGCCATTTTGTACTGGTACGGCTGTTCATACTTGTGAACGTTGTCGATCAAAAAGTAAATATCGCGCATATCTGAGGCGCAACATCGCTATGTAAGTATTAGGTGCTGTGTTCCTTTAATAGAAAATGCATACATACGTAATTCCAAAGACCCTACATTCTTAAGCTGCGCTGAAAATGCGACTGCGCTGAAACTTGCCTTCCTCCGTGCCCTCTGCACGAGCTCATTGTTGTGTTTCGGTTTCGGTTCTGTATTGCACTGTACGAATGCCATGGGGCGCCGCTCTGGCATTCCTGTTTTACGCAGGCGACGTGTAAATAAAAGAGTCTTTGGAGAGTACTCGTTGAGTGCGGACGTTTCTTTTGCTTCAGCGCATCGCGCCAAACCGGGTGTTCGGGCTGGTTGGCTTCCCCACCGGTCGCGTTGGTCACCGCCGGTCTTCGCCTGCTGCTGCGCCGGGACTACCAGCCCGCAACACAGCACTCATGTTTCCTGACGAATTGCCAGATGGCGTCCATATCTCACGCAGCGCCTCTTCTATCGTCTTTAGACGAGATTTGCAGCGAAGCACGCAGATACGCGGCCAATTTTTTATTATACGGCGATACACGACCCTTGGTATATCGGGAAACGCTTTTCTCAGCTGTTCGCTGCTTGCTAACATTGAATAATACTGGCGGGGGATATTATTTATGTTTGGGAGCGCATTTGAGTGTTTCGTAATAAATGCTAGCGGCTGGTTGGGCTGTGCTTTAGGGTCTCTTCTAGCTAGTCCTGATTTTCTGTCTAATCTACATGTCAAGATTTACTTTGGGGCTAGTTGGTTCATAATCGTAGTAAAACAGCGCCGGCAAAAACAACAGACCAGACGAGGAGAAGGACACGTAACACAAGGCGCACTAACAACTGAAAGTTTATTCAGTATCTGCAAAGAATAAATACTGCCTTCACATGAATAAACAGAAGAAAGAAGGTTACAACAGATATGACAGTGCATCACGTGGTCACACCTACTGCGCGTGCAAAACGGTTCCTGCAAGAAATCTGACATCCTTCTCCGAAAGCAAAACGGAAGGCATGCTGACACAAGATTCCCGGAGCTTTTTAATCTCTAGGGCTTCAACAACCTCGCTTGTTAACCTGTCAGCTGATTTGTACATCACGCCAGTGCTTTCAAATCGAGGTGCGCAACCGCAGTCTCTGCAATGGATACCTAGATGCCCAGATACCACTTTCGTTGTGTTGTACTTGTGCTATTTTAATCTATGATTTAGGCATCTTCCTATTTGGCCTATGTATGACGCACCGGAAGACAAAAGGATTGCGTAAACCACATTATCGTTGCACTGTACAAAACCTGTCGCGATGCTCCTTAGTGCACACAGGTGTCTTACTTTCTTTGTTAACCGCCCGACGCATTTTTGCCAGCTTGTCGGGTGCGGTAAACAGCACCTTTACTCCCGCCCTTTCCGCCACTTTCTTCAAGTTGCGAGAAACGGAATGTACGTAAGGGATGGCGGAGACATTGTTTGTACACTCTTGTGCTGCTGCACGGTTGGCATTAGCGCCTTGGTTCTTCACTTTTAGCATCTTTTCTGCAACGCTAGACAGAATTGCTCGCGGGTCGGTTAGACGACGAACCTGGTCGCCGAAACTACTTCGCAGCCGGTGAATGCAGAGAAGGATGACAGAGAAGGATGTTAGATTTCTTGCAGGAACCGTTTTGCACGCGCAGTAGGTGTGACCACGTGATGCACTCTCATATCTCTTGTAACCTTCCTTCTTCTGTTTATTGATGTGAAGGCAGTATTTATTCTGTGCAGATACTGAATAAACTTTCAGTTGTTAGTGCGCCTTGTGTTACGTGTCCTTCTCCTCGTCTGGTCTGTTGTTTTCGCCGGCGCTGTTTTACTGTGGTAATCTACATGCTTCGTTGTAGACCTTGTTTAAAGCATCGAGCTGGTACTTTCAACTAACGTTGCCGTTAGTTTTCTTATGTGGTGAACGTACAGTAGTAACCGTCGTCGCTACAGATCTTCATATGCCTTGCCTGCCCGACTAACATCCCGTCGTCTTGGTTGATACAGCGCACACGAAACGACGACGAAAACACAGGACAGGCGCTGACTCGCAACTAATGTTTATTGGGAAAAACACGCATACATATAGGTGATGTGCAACATAAACAAACAAGCACAACAAAAAAATTACAGCATATCCACGGGTGAATGATGAAGAGCTTGGGCGAAGCTCCTGAAGCAATCATGGTCTCGGGATCCGCTTCTCGTTGAGCCCGTTTCGCATAGGCGTCCTTGGCGCACACCGTCTCGGGATCTGCCTGGCTGCCGCCAAGCGAGCGCCCGCCGCTGCGCATCGTCCATGCTCCACCAACGATCCGACACGTACGGCGACGATCCAGGAGAATGAGAGAGGCGCTCGCTCCCCGCGCAGCCCGCGCAGAGCCAATCGGAGAGCAGCGGCACTTCTAGCGCCATCTAGTGTCGATTCACACAAGCGCCATATTGCACACAATCCTATTGGACCAACGCCATCTAGGAAATGAGACGAGAAATGGTGACTACGACGATGGATGGATGGATGCTATGAGCGTCCCCTTTATAACGGGGCGGTGACATGTCTGCCACCACGCTCGAAGGAAAAAAACAAAAAAACTTCCTTGTTTCAAGTTGGCTTAATACCTTATCTACGCTGATTAAATCCATGTTATTATAGCAAAAAAATATAAATTCACGGTTCATCTCTCTGCATCTTAAGGCAGAATGACCTTATTTTTCCCCATTATTTATTTTTGTACTTTATCTCTACTTTTCTCCCACCAATACTCTAGCCGTCTCTTACTTATTTCTATCGCGGACGTGTTCAGCTTTCCATTGTTGTCCCTAAAACCCAAGGCTTCATGTAGACTCGTGCTCACACGTATACCTGGGTGAATATCGCCACATTCAATCAGTACATGTTCCATCGTTTCCTTAGTTCCCCCGCAGCATGTACATTGTTCTTCTTCGTTACTGAATCTCGCTTTATAACTACGCGTTCTAAGGCAGCCCGACCTTGCTTCAAACAGCAAAGCGCTTCCCCTTGAATTATCATAAAACCTTTCCCTCCTTATTTCATTTTTTCCCTTTCGGTAGTTACTCAGAGCCGGCTTCTTTTCCATCGCTGCCATCCAATAAGTCTTCTCCGCCTCTCTGACGTCCCGCTTAATGCTCCTTGTTGCCATATCGTCCGCACTGCTAGCCGTATATTTACTGGTAAGCCTCCTAGTTCTTTTTCTCCACTGCGTGTCAACGCTTTTTCTATACAAATACCTGAAAACCTTGTCTGCCCATCTACTCTTCTTCATTTTCCTCAGCCTCTCCTCGAATCTCATTTTGCTCTGAGCTTCCCTCACTTCAGAGCCTGTCCATCCCATATCACCCTTTACATCCTCATTTGTCGTCTTCCGGTGAGCGCCGAACGCGAGGCGGCCCACCGTCCTTTCATTTACATCCATTCCTGATTGTACCTCTGACTTCATACACACCACTGAGTTCCCAAATGTAAGCCCCGGGACCATCACACCCTTCCACAGCCCTCGAAGCACCTCGTATCTATTGTATCTCCATAAAGCTCTGTGCTTCATAATTGCAGCATTCCTCTTTCCCTTTGCTACCGATGCTTTCTCTTGTACCTCCATATATCTATCCCCCTCATTTACCCATACTCCGAGGTACTTGTACTCGCTTACCCTCGGTATTTTTTGGCCCTGTATTATGACCGCATGGTCTTCGTGATCATTGAATACCATCAATCCACATTTTGTTGCACTAAATCATAGTCCTAGAGCCTCACATTCCCTTCCGCATATATCTGCCAGTCGCTGTATATCATCTTTACTGTCCGCAAATAAGACAATATCATCAGCATAAAATAGACCTGGAAGCTTCTGCTTAACCATCGTGCCGACCTGTTTGTGTGACAAATTAAATCCAATGTTGCTACCTTCTAGCGCTTTTTCCATCCTCACCATGTACAGCATGAATAGCAGCGGGGACAAAGGACATCCCTGTCTCAGCCCCTTGCTGATCAGATTGTGCACAGCGCCATCTAGAATATCGCCCCTAAACTGCAGTTTGCATGTACAGTGTCAATTTTTATGAAAGGGAACACGCGAACGCGTGGCCTGCGCTCTGCGACGGCTGCCTTCAGCTCCGTCAACCGACAGCTAACGAAAGCTCGCCCGCTTTGCCGTCATCTATTGGCAAACAAAATAACAAGTCATGGCCGGTTGCGAAGCGCTTTTAGATAACGCTGCATCTCGGCTCGCGTAACGGGCGATGCAGGCAGCGCGTCGTCTGCCTGTCAACAAATCGAGCGTGGCGCGCCAGCACTGCGCGAGCTGCAGGAATTGCCCTTAACGCGAGCCGAGAGGCAGCGTTATCTAAAGGCGCTTCTCAACCAGCCATGATTCGTTATTTTGTTAGCCAATAGATGACGCCAAAGCGGGCAAGCTTTCGTTAGCTGTCGGTTGACGGAGCTTACGGCAGCCACCGGAGCGCGCAGGCCATGCGCTCCCGTGTTCCCTTTCATAAAAATTGACACTGTACTTCTATGAGACAGCGCCATCTATTGCATTATACGGGAGATACTGCCGTTTACGCCGGTAACGTCTGACAACGGAGACGTGGCAAGGTTAGACTAAGAGGAGCTACGCCCCTAGAACGCCAAAAGCGAAAAATCTAAACGGGTCTCAAGGAAGGAAATGCAACAAAATAGACAGAGGCAGGTGTCACACTCTGCAGGTGCTGCAAAGCTACAAATATTCTGCGTCACTCAGCGAAAGCGATGGCATGCTGACACACTTATCTCCTTTTCTTCTCATGTGGAAGGCCTCGATCACTTGCGGCCTGCTCTTTATGATGCGATGAAATCATTGTGTCACTGAAGAAGGGTGCGCAGCAACCTGACTTTCTTGTCCTCAGGCATGCCTGGGTCAGCGTGGCGGAAAAGTCTGGTCATTTCCTCTCCAAAGATGGCAACACTTTCATTTGAAATTTGGACCCACGTCTCTAGCAAGGCTGCGGCCCTTTCTTTTCTGACGACGCTTGCAAACGTCTGCAGGAAAGCGCTGCGAAAGGCGTCCCAAGTTCGAAGAGTGGACTCCCGATTCTCGAACCAGGTCCTTGCTGGTCTTCAAGGTAAAAGTAAACGTGGCGCAGCTTGTCCTCGGAGTCCCAGTTGTTGAATGTCGAGAGCCTTTCGAAAGTCTCGAGCCAGGTTTCCGGGTCTTCAAATGACGACCCGCGGAAGGTTGGCGGCTCCTTGGGCTGCCGGAGTAGGATCGGCGCAGGCTGCACGGGGTCGGTCATCGTCGCTGCGGTCGGTGTTGGGACCTGGGGCTGCCTGGTTTGTTCGCGAAGGAGCCCGTGCTCTGGCTGCGGTCCCTTCTGCCTGCGGCTTGTTCGACGATCCGGGTTTTCTTTGCCGTCGTCCTCCTCGCAGCTTGGGCTTGGGTCAGCGCTTCGCGGGGGCGTCCGGATCATGGAAGAAGCAGCACCTCCACCAGATGTCACGTCGTCGTGACGTCGACGAAGACAACAGTCAGCACGTCCGAGATGAAACTGTTTATTTTGACGAAATTGTGGCCGAGAAACTGAAAGTCAAACTACAGCAATACACTGATAGCGGTGAACAGAGCGTCGACCGTCGATCAACTGACAAGCGGTCAAGCGTGTCGGCTTTTATACAGGCGCTATCGAACTTTCCAGCAATATCGCTGGTGGCGCCGTTATCTCTAGACAAAGCTGGAACATTCGCGTGCGGGGCGCAACCTTAACAAAACGATCTACTACAGTCGAGAAGCTCCCCTCAGGGGCGTCTGCGCACGCAGGCGTTTGGTGTGTAGCGACACCACGGACCCGAGCTAACGGGGGGGTCTCGACCCCCTCCCACGCCTAGCCGTGCGTGGCTTTGCCGTGTCCGGGGAAAAGGGGATCCTGGGGGTTGAGCCGACGCCGGGTGTTTGGACCTTTAAGGCCCCCCCGGCAGAGGCAACACACCCCTTTGGCCCCGGCTTCACGTAGACGGCACCCCTGGGCTGACCCACCCAGGGGAAATCGGCAGTCGCCTTTCCTGTCTCTCTCTCTTCTCCCATTTTCGTCTATCTGTCTCATTTTGCATCTTTCCTGTCCTCTCCTCTCTTCCATTTACTTCCACTTTTCCTGGCGGCAAGGGTTAACCTTGTGTGGCTATCCTACCTAGGGTAAACCATATTTGGTTATAGGAACGGCACACTACTGGCGTTGCGCAGACTTGTTCACGCGTTCTGCGACGTCCCCTTGTTGGGCTCCGTGGTGGGTGGTAGGCGCCGTTTCCGAACAAATTACTTTTTTATGGGAACCTTCAACCCTTCTTCAAGTGATCGTGCCCCGAAAAGGGTACGCACCGACGCAACGTCACTCTTCTGTCCCAAAAGCAAAGAAACATTCCCGAAATTTCATGTGATTCACTGTGAGCAACCAACGACAAAAGCTAGAGCTATTTCACCATTCCTAGTGGCCAAGAGCCTAAAAGAGACGATTGGAGCCGGTTACAAAGACACAAGGATGGCAAGTGGGGATCTGCTGCTCGAACTAAAAGACAAAGAAAAGTTCAACAAACTCGCACACCTAGTAGCTTTTGGTAACATACCTGTATCTGCAAGTCCACACCGAACGAGGAACACAGTGAAAGGCGTAGTGTCGGATGAAGACTTGATGACATTGAGCGAAGATGAACTCCTCGACGGATGGAGGGACCAAGGTGTAATTCTCGTTCAACGAATCAAAATTAGACGGAGCAACAGCGAAATCGCAACGAAGCATCTAATAATTACCTTCAGTTCAAACACACTACCCGAGACTCTTGAAACCGGCTATGTGAAACTTCATGTCCGACCCTATATCCCTAACCCGAGGCGTTGTTTCAAGTGCCAGAGATTTGGTCATGGATCGCAGAGCTGCCGAGGGCAGCTTATTTGCGCTAAGTGTGGCACCACCGGCCACAGTACTGACGATTGCAGGAATGATGAGGTCCATTGTGCAAACTGCGAAGGCAGTCACCCCGCATACTCCAGAGCTTGCCCGGCCTGGAAGAAAGAAAAGGAAATAATCACTGTAAAGGTAAAGGAGAATATATCATTCCGCGAAGCAAGACAACGGATTGCATCGTCATTCCCACTGAAAACATCCTTCGCCGAAGTGGTGCAGCGAGGGGCGGCACCACTAAGGCCCTTGGCAGTTGCCCGGACCACGTCTAGCGTGCCGAGGCTAACGCCACTCGCCCCTACGGCGGGAGCAGCCAGCGCTGCCCTGCCCACTGTCACTCAGTCCATACCAGTGGCCTCCACAAGCTCTGGCAGCAGCCAGGGCAATGACGAGGCCAAGGGGGTCCCATCGACCTCCGGCTTGGTGGGGGCAAAGACTTCGTCGACCGCGGCGAAGTCTACACTACGCAAACACCGCTCGGTAGAGCGACTGTCTGTCGCCTCTCAAGAGGCGATGGACACAACTGGTCCACCGGCGCAAGCTGCGCCGAAGGAGCGGCGAGCATCTCTCGACCGCTCCAGAAAAGACAAAACCCAAATACAGGGCCTGGCAAAGGCTCTCTAAAATAAGTGACTCTCCTTCCTTTGCGACACACAGCACACGCACAGACATTCAAAATGGACAACATATTACAATGGAATGCGAGAGGACTTTTACGCAATCTTGACGATATACAAGAACTCCTCACCACATTTCGTCCAAAGGTGCTGTGTGTACGGGAGACACACCTTAATCCTACACAGACAAATTTCCTCCGTCATTATGTTGTTTTCAGGAAAGACCGCCAGAATGCTCTTGCATCATCTGGCGGTGTAGCCATCATACTAGACAAAAACGTAGCATGTCAGCACTTTCCGCTCCAAACGGCACTGGAAGCAGTCGCCGTTCGAGCTATAATTGTAAATAAACTCATCACTATCTGCTCAGTATACATACCCCCACACTACCAGCTACACAGACACGAATTTCAATCTTTTATTAATGAGTTGCCCGAGCCTTACCTCGTTCTCGGCGACTTTAATGCTCACAGTGGCCTGTGGGGGGACTCTCGCACCGATGCGCGAGGCCGCCTCATAGAGAATTTCCTGTTTTCTACGGGCGCATGTCTACTCAACAAAAAAGAACCCACGTTTTTTAGCTTCGCAAATAAATCGTATTCATCCATTGATCTTAGCATCATCTCTGCATCTATTTTACTTGATTTTAACTGGGAAGTGGTTAGAAACCCTTATGGGAGTGACCACTTCCCAATACTCCTCCAAACACAAAGACAGAACGAATCTCCACCCCAGGCCCCTCGGTGGAACCTTGACAGAGCCATCTGGGAGGAGTTTCACAACACTACTAATATCTCGTGGGCGGATATGGCTTCTTTAAGTATTGACACTGCTGTAGAGTTTTTTACCGCTTTTATAATCAATGCCACTTCTAAATGTATACCTGAAGTAACCAGGGCGACAGGCAAACGTCGTGTGCCCTGGTGGAACGACGAGTGCCGCGAGGCTCGAAAGAAACAGAAAATTACACCATCTCCCGCTAAAGGGGACCATGAGGCGATGCGAAGCCGGAGCACTTGCACGATCGCGTTCCGTTGGCGTTCGTTGGGCATGCTACCGACCTCGCGTCGTGGAACGCGAAGAGGGACGCTACGCGCGTCGTATCTTCCATGTAGCCTGGCCGTTAATTCTCACAGGGCGAGCGGGGAACGCGGCCTACAGGCGGGCGAGAGGGGGGCAGCGTAGGAGAGGAGAGAGAAGGGGAGGGGACGCGCATGCGCTCGAGCTCATCGCGGCGTTGAGCAGGAGAGAATTTCGGCATGTCTAGCCCGCGCTTCAGAGGAAGAGTGGAAAGGGGGAGGGGAGAGGGAAAGTGGAGAGGAGAGGGGGAGAGGGAAAGTGGAGAGGGGAAGGGGAGAGGGGGAGAGGGAAGGTGGAGAGGAGAAGGGGAGGGGGAAAGTGGAGAGGGGAAGGAGAGAGGGAAAGTGGAGAGGAGGTGTGGAGAGGGGAGGGGAGAGGAGGTGTGTGGAGAGGGTATGCGCATGCGCAGTAAGGGTGGTCAGAACGCACACCACCACCACCACCACCACCACCGGATTGAGCTCCGCCTTAAGATACTTCGCATCTAATAAAGCGTGGGGGCGTCTGCGCGAATCCCCCACAGCAGAAAACCTCTTCAATTTTAAACAGAACAAATCTCATGGACGGGGGACGCGCCGGCAGGCCAGAAGGGACAGCTGGCAGAGGTTCATATCGGGTATTAACTCCTATAAAGATGAGGCCAAGGTATGGAATAGCGTTAAGAAAGTTCGAGGTCAGCCAGCTTATTCCTTACCCTTAGTTGACACCCAGGGAGAAAGCCTGGAAGATCAAGCTGACTCTCTGGGAGCACACTTTCAACACGTATCCAGTTCTGCACACTATTCCAAAACCTTTCAAAGGTAGAAAACGAGAGTTGAAAGAGAGAGGTTGGAAAGAAAATCAATAAATAATGAAGCATACAATGAACCGTTCTGCTTAGCAGAGCTGCAGGCAGCACTGAGCTGCTGCACCGAATCTGCCCCAGGCTCTGATCGTATTGTATACAATATGGTGAAACACTTATCCCATGAAACACAAAAAACACTGCTTTCGCTCTACAATACCATATGGTTTTCCGGTGTTATCCCTATTTCCTGGAAAGAGGCTATCGTGATACCTGTTCTGAAACAGGGAAAAGATCCATCGTCTGTCACAAGTAACAGGCCCATCGCGCTGACAAGTTGCCTATGCAAAGTCTTCGAAAAAATGATCAACTGCCGGTTAATACACTTTCTCGAAACAAACAAATTACTACATCCGTACCAGTGCGGATTTCGAGAAGGTCGATCAACAACCGACCACTTAATCCGCATTGAGTCTGCAATCCGCGAAGCATTTGCACATAAGCAGTTTTTTCTCTCAGTATTCCTTGACATGGAAAAAGCTTACGACACAACATGGCGGTTTGGAATACTGAGAGACCTCTCACAGTTAGGTATACGAGGTACGATGTTAACAATATTTGAAAGTTACTTATCCAATCGTACATTCCATGTTCGAGTGGGTAATGTATTATCGCGACCATTTGTGCAGGAAAATGGTGTGCCACAAGGTGGTGTGCTGAGTTGCACCCTTTTTATTATAAAAATGAATTCCTTACGTCTCTGCATCCCACACAACATATTCTATTCCACATATGTGGATGACGTCCAGATCGGTTTTAGGTCTTGCAATCTTGCTCTGTGTGAGCGGCATGTTCAGCTCTGTCTGAACAAGGTGTCTAAATGGGCCGACGAAAACGGGTTCAGGTTAAGTCCACAAAAAAGCACTTGTGTCCTCTTTTCTAGAAAGAGAGGCCTCCACCCAAATCCCGAAATTGCCTTGTATGGCCAGCGATTACCTGTAGAGGCGGAACATAAATTCCTAGGCCTAATACTGGACTCAAAACTCACCTTTATATCGCACATCAAGTACATAAAAAACAAGTGTATGAAAACAATAAACATCCTAAAAGTGCTGTCACGCACTGCATGGGGCAGTGACAGGAAGTGCCTGATGAATCTATACAGAAGCCTCATTCGCACGCGCCTAGATTACGGGGCCGTTGTTTATCAGTCTGCGACACCAAGCGCCTTGAAGATGCTTGACCCTGTTCACCATCTAGGCATTCGGCTTTCTACGGGCGCGTTTAGAACGAGCACCGTAGAAAGCCTCTACGTTGAATGCAACGAGTGGTCGCTCCACCTGCAGAGATCTTGCACGTCCTTTTTATATTACCTGAAAGTGAACGCAGACAAAGAACACCCCGCACACTCTACCATCAATGATTTGTCGAGTTCTGCCTTGTTTAGCAATCTTCCTGCGGTGAGACAGCCCTACTCACTTCGTGTGAGGGCCCTTGCTGAGGAAACGGGTGTGCCACTTAATGAACACCGTTTGATGGCCCCCACTGCATATCTGCCGCCGTGGCAGTGGCAGCTCATAGACTGTGACGTTTCCTTTGTAGAAGTAACCACCCACGCAGCTATTGCACATATACGTACTCACTTTCTCGAACTGCAGCAAAAATATACCTGTCCTGCATTCTTTACGGATGCTTCTAAGTCTCACGCCGGTGTGTCCTATGCAGCCATTGGTCCATCCTTTTCCGACTCCGGTATTCTGCACCCTAATTCAAGTATCTTCACTGCAGAAGCTTACGTGATGCTTGTGGCCGTTCAACACATTAAAGAATTAAAATTAACACGTGCAGTCATATACACGGATTCTCTGAGCGTTGTAAAAGCTTTAAAAGCTTTGAACAAACATAAAAATCCTGTCCTTGTGTCCCTTTATTCCCTATTATGCACGCTCTACACACTAAAACAACATGTTGTAGTGTGCTGTGTGCCAGAGCACCGCGAAATCGGGGGAAATGTGTTGGCGGACCAGCTAGCTGCGTCTGCCCGAGAAAACGCTGCCGCCAATACATCCATACCTGTCCCTTCACTCGACCTAAAACCATTCCTTAAAAGAAAGCTCAGGGACCACTGGCAGCGGTCGTGGGACAGGCAAACACAAAATAAACTTCATCTTATCAAGCCACATATTGCGTATTGGCCGTCAGTAACAAAGTCACGCCGCACAGAAGTAACACTTACCAGGATAAGAATAGGACACACACACAGTACACACTCACACCTTCTATCTGGTGGTGATCCACCCGTGTGTGAGAGATGTGGTGAAACACTAACCGTAATTCACATTTTAATACAGTGTAAGGAACTAGAAACGCTTAGAAAACAACACTTCCTACTACCCTACCGGCAACAATTACCACTACACCCATCAATGTTCGTCGGTAGGGAACCCGTTTTTAAACACCAGTCACTGTTCGCGTTTTTTAAAGACGTCGATAGTTTTCACGTCATATACCCAGGGAATCCGTAGCACGACCTCTGAAAAGAGGTTGTTGCTACGGTAGCTATACTAGAGAAAGCACCTGCCTCCCTGCCTTTGATCTCAAAGGCCTTGAGGAGGCATTCGTGCTCCCACCATATCACTATTGTTTTACCATCATGACCACTTGCCATTCATTCTCCATGCCCATGCTTCACGTCACTCTCATGATTTTATTACATATATGTTTTACCCGCCTTTAGCGCGAGGAATTTTAGGCCCCTATACAGCCAGGTAACATGACCATTGTTCAGTTTCGTTATCATGCCTTGGCGCCCTTTGGCCATCAAATGGCCCTTGCGCCAATAAGCACCATATATCATCATCACAGTCGCGAAGCTTCTCGAACACTGCTTCGCGGACAGCGTCGAGCGTTGATAACCGTCCCTGCCGGTCAAACCCGAATACATCAAAACAAGACAAGAAGTGGGCGTGGCAATATAATCACGCTAATTCAAACCAAAAATAGTTCTGCGATGCGCGCCTGTCTGACCTGGCTGTAACACCGCGTTCCCACTCACGCGCTCGCCGCGAGAAAAATCGCGGCCGGGCTACCGGGGTGGCACGACGCGCTTTGCGTTTCCCTCTAGTCCGGCCGTGGTGTTCAATCACATTTTAACATGCCGCGGGATGGCGACCAAGTTCTGCGTCCAATGTGCGCGCTCTTTTGGGTATCACACCTCGATCTCTGATTACGCTTTCACCGTTAACTACTACAGCTCCCACAACGGTTTGTTTAATCACTTAGCATGGACGTTAGTCGTCGGGATGGTGATGTACCACCATTATCAAAGTGGGTATATCCACGTTAAACGGTGCTATAGCTGCCAGACATCAATATACATTGTGCAAACTCTCTTATATCAATGTACAGTAAACATTCATTTACTTCTGTAAGAGCACGATTTACTTTCGTGTTATTCCGATTCCTATGACGGAGGGATCAACCATGTTCTTAACACGAAAATGTTTTATGCCGGGAGTAAAGTTTGGGGTCCTTTACACGCGATCGGATAATCGCGATTCAGCCAGAGGCTGATCACCAGGCTTGTGAAGGCTCGTCACCGAGGTGCCCCGTCAGCGACGGTCGTGGTGGCGATTTGTAGGCAGAGGCTCGGAGATGATGGGGAATTAAAGCAGTTTATATACAGAAGGTTACAAAAACAACATATTTACAGCGTATTTACAAAGTCAGAGCGTCTACGTTGGACATCGTCCACACCTCGGGAGACCCGAGTACTGCCTCGCAGTAACACCGCCTTGCTCAGACTGACCTACTTTCCACGGTCGGCCTCTTTTCCTCCTTCTCAGCATCCCTTTCCTCAATGCGGCCACGTGGTCCCGCCAACTCTGGCGCGCCAGTTCCTAGAACCCATGCGGCCGCACCCGCGGACGGAAAAGCGCTCCACCGAAGGGATGACGTACAGTGGCCAAATGAGGTCACCTCCCGAGTTGTTTTCGCGGTAGCACGCACTCGCAGGAGGGGGGGGGGTGCTTTCAAGAAACGACGCCGGCACGCCGCAACCGGCCACCGACTGCCTTCCCTCGGCGTCAACTTTCTCCTGGTGACAGATGTCTGTAAACCCCGCGCCGTCCCTCTGTTTGCGTGGGGCACGGTGCCGGCAAAATGGCGCCAACGGCCCTCCCCAAGCTCTCTGTTTTTTTCCCGAACCTTACACGCCCCCCTTAAGCTTCACATAAGAGGCCGACGCGTCTTATGGGAACAACAATGAAACAAAAATAAAAGGTTTGGGAAACCTCAAGTCCTCCGTACTCGGCTAAGGGTTAATGGCCCTTCGCAACGCTAAACATGTATGCACCACGACACTTGCGTCAACACGCTCTCGATTTTCCACAAGAAAAAAAAAGGAACACGGCAACAATGTCTAACGTTGCGTTATACGCGGCAATAAACACAGTGGGCCAGGGTCTCCAGTTACAGGGGAGACCCGGCGAAGGTAAACAACAAAAAATAACGTTCATGTACGTCCGTCCAATAACCGTCCACTGCGCACACACCCTCGCAGTTTGTGGGTGACACGGTTTCAGAGGCGTGCAAAACGCGTGCACGAAATGTCAACCGCGGCACGGAGTTCACAGACTTAGTTCCGTACTGCTGGTGCACAAAGGGGAGCACTCCCCCCTCCCGCCGACTGCCCGGCACTGTTACTCGGATACCGCCATGCATTTGGCACGCGCAACACCGCACCCTCGTTGACATGGGCGCTGCCCTTTCTGTGATGTACAGAACGTTCTAGCCCTGGCGCGCCAGCGACTACCGTGCTATCTTTGCCCCGTCGACGTCGCCAACGGTGTCTGCCGCGGACCCTACCCGGTCCCTTCCGCTTAGGGAACATTTTTCCGGAGCACTGTTCGTCGAACGCTAACACGGCCTCGCTCACTCGACGGCTTCGGCCGCATATCAGGCTGCGTTGCGTGCGCGGTCTGTTGTCTCACTCTGTCCGCCTCCTTAAGCAACGCCCACGCTTCCTCGGACAACAAACAGTCAGTGCGCGCCCTTAATTTGTCCGTCAGCGCGCACAACACCGGCACTGCTGCCTTTCCATCTGCGAAGACCCTTGTGCCACGCGCGAGCGCCAGCGGCAGCATTGTCAGCCTTGCACGTACCTCTTCCCCGAACGCGGAGATCAGTGTAATTGACCCGTGCGGCTGCAGGCGGGACTACGCTCTCCCGGACAACCGTGACGTCAGTGCCCGTGTCAAGAATGGCGCGAACCCCAACGTCTCGGCAGCATAATTCGATGGGCTCGCGTTCATGCCCTCCGGCAACTATCGCCGTCGCCGATACGCGTGCGGACAAACCTATCCTTTCCTGAGAGCCAGACGCCTCGGCATCGCGATTTTCCGCTCGCGGGCAATCCGCTTTCAAGTGCCCATGCACACCGCATAGGAAGCAACCCCGCGCCTTTGTGGGCTCCCGCGCTAGTGGTTTAGCCCGATCCTGTGTGCCCGTGGTCACCGTCTCAATGATTTTGCGTTCCGACCTTTTGCTACCGCTGTTTTCGCCTTCCGCTTCCTCGAATGTTAAGACTAACGCCGCAATTTCGTGGGCCTTGCGCCAGCTCCCTCCCTCTTGGAGCGTTACGTATTTTAAGGCGGCATCCGATAAGCTGTCTTTCATCTGGTCCGCGGTGAAAAGTTCGAGTAGCTCCTCAAACGTGCTCACGCCTCTCGCCTCCACGTAACAACGCAAGTAGCTCTGCAGCCTGGTCGCGAACGCGCGCCACCCTTCTGCCGCTCGCTTCCTCGCCCCATGGAACCGGCGTAAGTATTCTCCGGCGGAAAGCTTCATTTCCTCGAGTACCGCGCCCTTCAGTACCTCGTAGTCCCTATGCTGTGGTGGTGCCAAGCGCGTCGACAAAAATGGGATTTTTTCCGCGACCAATGGAAAAATAATCTGGCCCCACCAAGCTTTTGGTACTTCGTACCCCTCCAGCGCGCTCTCGGCGGCCTCGAACCATACTGGGACCTCCGCTTCCGTCGGGAACTTTGGCAGCACACTGCTAATCAACTTTGAAAAGTGTCGCATTTCACTGTGGTTCTCCTGCCCTCCGTTACCGCGCGGAGTCGGCCCAGAGCCACGTTGTTCTCTTGCAATTTCCAGTTCTAACTCCCTCAATCTGATTTTCATTTTGAGCACTTCTACTTCTGAATGGCTCTCTGACTCCTCCAGACCGGCGGCCTCGTTCCCGACCTCCTCGTTGTCGCTAGAGTCACCCATACCGCTGGTCGTGCGTCTGTCTGGACTTCGATAGGCGAACCGTGTTTCCATTTACACCCCTACCTAGCCTAATCCGAACACAGTGCACAGGCCCAGGCGGAAGAAGAAGAGCACTCACCCGTCGAGACGACCGCTGCGTCGCTCCTGTCCTCCCCTCCGGGCTGGTTTTGCTGTAGCCCTCCGCTTCGATCCGCAGGCGCCCGGTGGATGAATTGAAGAAGCGGTCCAGCCGACTCCCACAGCAGCTGTCTCCTGGCGTCCTTAGGACCCTGGTCCTCGTGCTGCACTGCTTTGCTGATGCCGCTGCTTTCTCTCCGCCCGCACCGAGTGCTCGACACGGAATCTTGACCCGCTGCCGAAGCGTTCCCTCCCCTTCACAGCCTGTTGAATCCCTTCGTCGTCGCGAGATGCTTGAAGAGATCCCACCGCTGCCACCAGTAAAGTTTGGGGTCCTTTACACGCGATCGGATAATCGCGATTCAGCCAGAGGCTGATCACCAGGCTTGTGAAGGCTCGTCACCGAGGTGCCCCGTCAGCGACGGTCGTGGTGGCGATTTGTAGGCAGAGGCTCGGAGATGATGGGGAATTAAAGCAGTTTATATACAGAAGGTTACAAAAACAACATATTTACAGCGTATTTACAAAGTCAGAGCGTCTACGTTGGACATCGTCCACACCTCGGGAGACCCGAGTACTGCCTCGCAGTAACACCGCCTTGCTCAGACTGACCTACTTTCCACGGTCGGCCTCTTTTCCTCCTTCTCAGCATCCCTTTCCTCAATGCGGCCACGTGGTCCCGCCAACTCTGGCGCGCCAGTTCCTAGAACCCATGCGGCCGCACCCGCGGAGGGAAAAGCGCTCCACCGAAGGGATGACGTACAGTGGCCAAATGAGGTCACCTCCCGAGTTGTTTTCGCGGTAGCACGCACTCGCAGGAAGGGGGGGGGGGTGCTTTCAAGAAACGACGCCGGCACGCCGCAACCGGCCACCGACTGCCTTCCCTCGGCGTCAACTTGCTCCTGGTGACAGATGTCTGTAAACCCCGCGCCGTCCCTCTGTTTGCGTGGGGCACGGTGCCGGCAAACTGGCGCCAACGGCCCTCCCCAAGCTCTCTGTTTTTTTCCCGAACCTTACACCGGGGTCCACCAATACTTCAGTGACGTATTTCCGTCACGGAAATCACGTAGAAAAAATATACACGATCACATGGCAAAGAAAAAAAGTTCCGTCAACGGGAATCGAACCCCCGACCGCACGGTCAGCAACAACAGATGCCGGGCACGCTATCCACTGCGCCACGGTCACAGACTCTAGAGACTTTACAAACGCGTCTTTTATATCTACCACTCTCCCGGTCGGCCGGGTGGTGTTGCCCTCTGGGAGCAGTAAAATAAATTCGTCATTACTGTGGCCTCCGCGATTAGCACCTGCAACGCGTTACACGTCCCTCCCATTCGGCGCGTTTTCAAGTGAAGTTCAATTTTGTCAATGCCTTAACACACCGCGAGGTGGCGACCTTAGCCAAGCGTCGTGGGCCGCCTCGCGTTGGGCGCTCAAGGCCGGTGGGCCGCCTCGCGTTGGGCGCTCAAGACGACAAATGAGGCTGTAAAGGGTGATATGGGATGGACAGGCTTTGAAGTGAGGGAAGCTCAGAGCAAAATGAGATTCGAAGAGAGGCTGGGGAAAATGAAGAAGAGTAGATGGGCAGAGAAGGTTTTCAGGTATTTGTATAGAAAAAGCGTTGACACGCAGTGGAGAAAAAGAACTAGGAGGCTCACCAGTAAATATACGGCTAGCAGTGCGGGCGATATGGCAACAAGGAGCATTAGGCGGAAGGTAAGAGAGGCGGAGAAGACTTATTGGATGGCAGCGATGGAAAAGAAGCCGGCTCTGAGTAACTACTGAAAGGGAAAAAACGAAATAAGGAGGGAAAGGTTTTATGATAATTCAAGGGGAAGCGGTTTACTGTTTGAAGCAAGGTCGGGCTGCCTTAGAACGCGTAGTTACAAAGCGAGATTCAGTAACGAAGAACAATGTACATGCTGCGGGGGAACCAAGGAAACGATGGAACATGTACTGATAGAATGTGGCGATATTCACCCAGGTATACGTGTGGGCACGAGTCTATATGAAGCCTTGGGTTTTTGGGACAACTATGGAAAGCTGAACACGTCCGCGATAGAAATAAGTAAGAGACGGTTAGAGTATTGGTGGCAGAAAAGTGGAGATAAACTACAAAAATAAATAATGGGGAAAAATAAGGTCATTCTGCCTTAAGAGGCAGAGAGATGGACCGTGAATTTATATTTTTTTGGTATAATAACATAGATTCAATCAATGTAGATAAGGGATTAGGCCAACATGAAACAAGGAAGGTTTTTTTTTTTCAAGCCTGGTGGCAGACATGTCAGCGCCCCGTTATAAAGGGGACGCTCATAGCATCCATCCATCCATCCGTAAAAGCGTGGGCCTCGCTCATTGCTCTGCGACGCGCGCCTTCCTTACCTGGCTGTTACACCGCGTTCCCTACTCACGCGCTCCCGCCTAGAGGAGGAGGATACAACATTATTGACGCCATGAAATGGGTCAGGTGAGGAGGGGGATGGGTTCAGGGAACAGGAAGCCGATGGGCTCTCGGCCCGCTCTGGGTGGCCGAAAGTCCTTGCGCTTCGGCGACCCCCATGGCCCAGCACACTATCCGGAGTTGGTCGTCCGGTCGTGAGCTGCGCAGAGCAGCCTCCCATCGCTCCTGCCTCTCAGCCCCCGCAAAGGGGGGATTTGGCTTGTTAGGACAATGACGATATACGTGATTAAAGTCGGCTCGTGGACTCGAGCAGAGACGACAATGAGGTAAGGCGTCACCCTGATGAATTTGGGAATTGATGAAGTGGGATATCAAAGTGCCCGTTTGGAGTCGGCGCCAAACGATTTGCTCAGCCTGGGACATCAATTTATGGGCTGGTGGGTAGATCATGCAGGAATTGCCGTAGTGTAAAGTAATTTCATGATAGGTGAGTAGGAATTCCCGCGCGCTGCGAAAGGAAGGCAGACCGTCCACTGCCCGGTTGACGAGAGCTCGGGCTTGCTCATGGGCGGCTGTATTCCCGCGATGTCCACAATGCGCTTTAACCCACAAAATAGTGATTATTCGTTTAGGGGGTGGAACGAACTGTAGGATACGGAAGGCAGGTGCATGAATTAGACGCATAGGAAAATTACAAATAGCCGTTTTTGAGTCTGAGAATATATACTCCGCCTGGGTGTGAGCAATAGCTAAAGCGATCGCAGCTTCTTCCGCCTCGATTGGTTGAGCGACTCGGTCGAAAGTGGCGCAACAAAATAGCTTGTGAGCATTATCTGAGACCGCCACTGCGAAGGCAGGGCGATGGGAATATTCTGCGGCATCTACATAAGCGACCGGGGTCGAAGATGCGTAGCGCTTATGAAGCAACCTAGCCCTGGCTATTCTCCGGTCGTGATTATGGGTTGGATGGGTATTTTTGGGTAATGATGGGATGTAGAGACTGTCGCTAACGCACTCGGGGGGTGAATTCGTCGGGGTGTTGCATCCTATGAGGTTGATTTTGAGGCGCTGAAGGAGCAGCCTTCCTGTTTCGGACTGCGAAAGACGGGTATAATGGCTAATGAGGTGTGCTTCGACTAGTTCATCTATCTTTATCGTGCTGATAAATGACGGAGGCAGCAGCAGGGTTCAGAACAAGAATGATGACGTTTTATTGCATGCGCCGTATTTATACCTTGGTAGATGTACACTGCGCATGTGCGATGCCGTGTCGGCTGTAGGGGAATAACACGTGCCCGATACATCTTTCTGCCGGTACAAAAGTTTTACACAAAAGAGTTTATGCTATCTGCTGAAAGTTTGCATCGTACGCAAGGCGCTGAGGTGGCTTGATTGAGCGTGTTGACCTTCTCGGAGCTGGATTCGATACGCAGGCATGCGCTGCTGCAGTTGGCGCAGTAGGGACTTCAGCCTGGATGACTGGAGACTGCTCATGACGAGGTAGCATGCAGGCCTGCTGTGCCAAGTCTGTAGAGCCACTGGAGGCTGACAACTCTGAGTGTGCTCTACAGGCAGTCGCAGCTGGACAAGATAGCGTAGAAGGCGCGCTATATTCTTCGTCACTTGACTCAGGACTATAGTCCTCGCTTGTGCGAAGTAGGTGACGTCGGTTGCGCCTGAGCACGTTGTGGGGCCCTGTTTGCACGATGTAAGACTTCGGGCCAGCTGTGTTGACAATCCTGCCCATACGCGACCACGCATTTTCCCGTATTCGAACTACGGTGCCTTGCGTCAAAGGTGGAATCGGTCGTCCTTCCTTTTGTTGCGGGTGCTTTCTCACTTCCGTTTTGGTGACTTCGTTAAAATCCGGAATGTTACTTCTGAGGCGCCTGCCTTGCAGTAACTCAGCTGGTGATCGTCCATCCTCTAAAGGTGATGATCGTTAGGCCAACAGACCTAACCAAAAGTCCCTCCTTGAGTCGGCGTATTTTTTCAGGATACGCTTGACTACTTGGACGCCTTTCTCCGCCAGTCCGTTGGATTGGGGGTAGCCCGGGCTTGATGTGACGTGTACGAAGTCGTACTGTTTCGCGAAGAGCGCGAACTCGTAACTGGCGAATTGTGGGCCGTTGTCCGTGCACACTTCAACCGGAACTCCTTGGCGGGAAAAGATAGCACTGAGAGCCTCTACTGTGGTCCTTGCCGTTGTGTTACACAGTTGCTTGACCTCTGGGAAATTTGAAAGAGCGTCAAACACAACGACATACGATCGCCCGGCATACTGAAATATGTCAGCACCAACCCTATACCATGGGCATGCTGGAGTTTCGCGCAACAGAAGAGGCTCTTGCGGTTGCTTGTAGGCGTATTTCTTGCAAGTGGGACAGCTCTGAATAAGCTGAATTATGTCACTGTTAAGCCCTGGCCAAAAAATCTGACTTCTGACTCTTTCTTTGCACTTGCTCAATCCGAGATGTACGGCGTGAACTCTGTCTAGGATTTCGCGCCGCATGCTTCTCGGTACCACGACTTTGCTGCTCTTCAACAAAACTCCATTCACGACTGTCAGGTCCGCGGAAAATGGTCTTAATTCACCTTGTACCTCTTCGCCGGCGGTTACCTTGCCGATGACCGCATTAAAGTAGTCGTCCTGAGCAGATGTGTTGGCTAGTTTGCGGCGCGTATTTTCGGTGACCATTGCGCCCATGACTTTACGGCATGAACGTTGACGTGCTCCGTTGCCCCAGTGCTGTCATTTCCAATCGATGGGGATGCTCGTGACAGCATATCTGCTAGTACAAGATCCTTACCTGGGACGAACTGCAAAGAATAATGGTATTTCATAAGCCTCAGAAAAAATCTCTGCAAGCGCGGGGGCATGTCAGAAATTTCCTTGGATGCTATTGAAATAATGGTTTGTGATCAGTTTCGATGATGAATTTCTGGCCGTACACAAATTGATAGAACTTTTCGCACCCAAAAACAATGCCTAGTGCCTCTTTCTCAATTTGCGCATACCGTTGTTCGGCTTCCGTCATGACACGGGAAGCGTAGGCAACTGGTCGCCAGCTGTTGTCCTCCTGACATTGCAGAAGCGCTGTACCTACACCACCTTTCGAAGCATCGCATGTCATCTTAATTGCCTTTCTGGGATCAAAGATGGCTAGCAGTGGCATTGAAGTTAAGATGTGAGCGACTGCTTTCCATTCTTTTGCGTAGTTTTCGGTCCACTCAAAATGTTTTTGGACTTGATAAGATCACGCAGTAGCGTGGTTCTTTCCGACAGGCGTGGGACGTACTTGCCAAAGTAGTTTAGTAGCCCGAGCATGCGCTGAGCATCGGCCTTCGATTCTGGCGGCGACACATTCCTCAAACTTTGAATGAGCTTCGGGCTGGGCGATATGCCTTTCCGGCTGATCACGTCACCTAAGAACTGTATTTCTGTCAACCCAAATTCACATTTTTGTGCGTTTAGCGTCAAGCCAGCTTTCTGAGCCGCCTGCAAAACTGCCCTCAGTCTATCATCGTGCTCCGTTTTCGTAATGCCCCACACTAGGATGTCATTGATGTAAATATGAACACCTGACAAACCGTCAAAAACCTGGCTCATTGTCTGTTGAAAAACCTCCGGTGCAGAGTAAATGCCGAAAGGCAACCGAAGATACCTGTATCTGCCAAATGTGGCTGCAAAAGTGCATATCTTGGATGTTCGCGCGTCTAAAAGAATTTGGTGAAACCCGGAGTTCGCGTCCAATCTGCTAAAGTACGCAGCACCAGCGAGTTCTGCTTCGATATCTTCCCGCTTGGGAAGCTCATAATGCTGCATCTTGATATGTTCATTGATGCGCCTCGGATCCATGCATACTCTTAGACTGCGGTCTTTCTTCTGCACCAAAACCAAAGGACTCACCCAGTCTGTTGGGGCGGTTTGCTTCTTGATAATCCCGGCACGCTCCATTCTTTCAAGCTCCTCACGAAGTGGCTGATGTAATGCGAGCGGCACGCGGCGTGCTGGCTGGACGACAGGCACTGTTCCTGGTTGCAGCACCATGCTGTAAGGCTGCTTGAGACATCCGAGACCCTGAAAGACGTGCTTGAAGTCGTGTAGTACATCATGCTCGTGGCAAGCGTCAATTATGACGACAGTGCGTTGAAAAAGACCCAAACTTTCACTAGCATCCAAGCCAAGTATGGCCTGACCCCGCTTTACCACGAACAATGTGATATTTTTAGTTGTCTCTCCTATAGTGACACTTTGTGACGTCCTCCCGAAATTCTTGATCTCTCCTCCGTTGTATGCTCGAAGTACTGAATTTGAGGGCTTCAAATGACATTCTGTTGCCATCTTTCGGTAAACAGCAAAAGGTAGGAGGTTAGCCTGGGAGCCGGTGTCAACCTTAAACAGTACTTCTTGATTGGCGACATGGGCCATCACTTTCCAATCCTTGCCTCTTCTGCTTTCATTACCTACTTGAAGGATTTCGAAGGTATCGTCGACACCTTGCTCGGTTACTTCCCTTACTTCGTCCTTGCCTATATGTTTCGGGCAGTACACGGCGAAATGATGAAGCCTATTGCAAAAGTTGCATCGCTTGCCATAAGCGAAACACTGGCGTGGTTTGTGTATGCAACGAGACCGACACGTACAGTGGCCATGGAAGAGCTGATGTTTTTGCTTGCGCACCGGAAGTGCTCGAGCGCGTTGCCAGACTGGGTGGCGTACATAGACGGTCTTAGCGGTAGCCGATACATCCTCTTTTCTTTAAAATCACGAGCTGATTACACAGTATGTCCTTCATAAGTGCAAGAGCAGACTCGTTAGTTCTGGTAGCCCAATCGGTGGGGACGTCTTCTGATTCTTGATGACCGCCGCGGGGATGTATTATAACGGTGTTCTATAGCAGTCTCTGCTGAACCTCTTGGGGCCTGCACAGCTGGCTTCTCGGTGGTTTGTTGGCTGGACGACGATCTAGGCTCATCTTCCCCCGACACTCCTGCTTGTCTAGGAGGTGCGGGAGGAAGGCATTCTTCGGCAGCCCTTGGTCCCACTATGGGCGATGATTCTGTAGGTGCTTCTAGTTGTCTGGGGGGCGCACATAGTTCCCTTGCTGCTGCTGTTGATCTTGCGGTCACTAAGGGAAGGTCAACGCTCATGAATGCCCGTTTTGCATCGATTGCTCCCTGCAGTCCTGACTGACTCCCCTCCCCCGCGTTACTAAGTCCAGTAGGATGAAGCTGCTGTGGTGCTGAGTTGCTAGAGTATTTTGTTTTCCGTAAGTCTTGGCGGTTCCTTCTGAATTCGCTTCCATCCTCTGTTAGCACCCAAATACGTGTTCCGGAGCCGCACGCAGACCGAAGGTGAGCCTTTCGAGCAGTTCTATCGCGACCTGCAACTGAAATCGAAGAGCTGCAACTTTGAGAACCTCCGGGAGTCGATGCTGCGTGACCAAATAGTGTACGGCACATCTAGTAAAGCGTTGAGAGAAAAGCTTCTAGCCAAAAAAAAAATCACAGCATATCCACGGGGTGAATGATGATGAGTGGGGCGAAGCTACGGAGGGAATCATCTGTAAACCGTGAAACTCTTCCGTGAAATGCGCCCAGTACATAATATAAAGAGTGTGAAACATCGTGTATATATTAAACATCAAACTTTTATTGTACTGTTGGTTTACGTGGTCCCTTCATTATCACTTGTGATCGGTGAAATGCAAGGAAGAAGTCCGCTCCCGAGCGAAAGAGCGACCGCATTCCCCGCTCGCCCTGTGCGAATTAAAGGCAAGGCTAGAGGGAAGACAGGACGCGCGTTCCACGACGCGAGGTCGGTAGCATGCCCAACGAAAGCCAACGGAACGCGATCGTG
Organism: Rhipicephalus sanguineus; assembly: GCF_013339695.2. Lineage (NCBI taxonomy): Eukaryota > Metazoa > Arthropoda > Arachnida > Ixodida > Ixodidae > Rhipicephalus > Rhipicephalus sanguineus. Next base: position 198,645,495 of record NC_051179.1, read on the forward strand.
CAAGTGCTCCGGCTTCGCATCGCCTCATGGTTCCATTTAGCGTCCCAAAACCAAACATATTGCTCAAGGTGTGCCTTGCGTTTTTCGTAGAAATAATTTCTTTATCATGTACATTAAGACGAAAAGTTGAAAGCTCACTAGAGTGTATCGCCCGCAAAGTATGTCTTTTAGTGTGATTTAACTCTCGTACGGCAGGGTCCTCGCGCCGTTGCCGGTCCACCTCGCCCGTTGACGATCGGGCGAGGTGGCTACATACAAGTACTACTACTACACTTTAAGAAAAACATCTGGCGTTCTTTCGTTCTGCTTTTACAAAACATCTGGCGTCTTTCGTTGGTTTATTTCATCAATCAACGGCGTTTTGAACAAAATTTTTATTGTTTAATCACGCACAGGAGAAATCTCACCAGGCACTACCTTGGAGGTAAACAATGGCTGCTAATGGCAATGAGAGACAGAAGAAGTCGGCTTTTAGCTAACACTTACACTTCTACTTCTACTAACGTTTCCTACTGGAACATGCCAATGGCTGCTAATGGGGAATGAGAGACAGAAGAATTCGGCTTTTAGTTAACGCGCACGCTGCGAATTTTTTATTGTTCAACAACGCACAGGAGAAATCTCCCACCGGCACCACCTTGGAGGTCAAAGCGTAAGACTTGTTACTCACTACTACGACCACGACGACTACGAGGGACGAACGGGTGCCGCCTTAAGGAGCTTCGCCCCTAAAAAGACTTGACGCTCAGCACAGCTGTTGAGTGGGTCAAGGATGAGGAAATCGCTGCCGCACAAACCAAAGCGTGGAGTGAAACCAAGAGCGTAGACGCAGAGTACCAGCAACACAGGAAGGTCAACGCTCATGAATGCCCGTTTTGCATCGGTTGCTCCCTGCAGTCCTGACTGGCTCCCCCCGGGGTGGAGTGTCGGGGGAAGATGAGCCTAGAGCGTCGTCCAGCCAACAAACCACCGAGAAGGCAGCTGTGCAGGCCCCAAGAGGTTCAGCAGAGACTGCTATAGAACACCGTTATAATACATCCCCGCGGCGGTCATCAAGAATCAGAAGACCTCCCCACCGATTGGGCTACCAGAATTAACAAGTCTGCTCTTGCACCTTATGAAGGACATACTGTGTAATCAGCTCGTAATTTTAAAGACAACAGGATGTATCGGTTACCGCTAAGACCGTCTATGTACGATGACGACGCCTTTACTGTGCTGCACATATCTACGGCATGTAAGAAAGCGAGCACGGCCGATCGGCGCGACTGAGAGGTTGCGACTCAGATTTCGGGACGAGAAGTGCTGCTGAAAGTAGACACCGGCGCGCAGGCCAACCTGCTGCCGCGCGGTGTCTTTGACGCCCTGGGAACCAAATGCCAACCACAGCCGGCCCGAGCAGTACTGCGCAGCTACGGCGGTGATGAAATAGTGCATATGGGGAAGGTATGACTCCCAGTCCAGATTGGAGAAGACACCAAGATAGTGGAATTCTTTGTTGTGAAGTAAGGTCGGCAGGCGATCATAGGACTGCACGCTTGCGAGCAGTTTGGTCTCGTGAACAGAATTAGAGCAGTCAACAAGGATGACTTATCCGAGTGCATTCGCAGAGAGTATCCGAAGTTGTTTACGGGCATCGGACTACTAAAGCGAGAATACAGTATGGCGCTCCAAGACGGCGCCCGCCCAGTCGTCGAGCCGGCGCGACGTGTACCTCACGCAATTCGACCCCGGTTGAAAGAGGAACTTGATCGTTTGGAGGCAGCCGGGATCATAGCCAGGGTGCGGGAGCCTTTTGACTGGGCAAGCCCACTTGTTATTGCTCGAAAGAAGAACGGTCAGCTTCGGGTCTGCATGGATCCCAGAAAAGTGAATGAGGTTTTGAAGAGAGAACACTTTCAACTTCCACGCAGAGAAGAGATTGAAAGCGAACTGGCAGGGGCGAAATATTTCAGCTCGCTTGATGCCAACAGCGGTTTCCACCAAATACCTCTTGATGAAAAGTCCTCGCGCATTTGCACATTCAGCAGCCCATTTGGTCGTTACCGGTTCCCAAGGCTGCCCTTTGGCATCGCGTCGGCTCCAGAGATATTTCAAAGGACAATGACCGAGATTTTTGACGGGCTACCTGGAGTACGCATCTACATCGATGACATTTTAATTTGGGGTGCCTCATGGAAAGAGCACCAAGAAAGGCCGCACAATGCCCTGGAAACAGCCAGTGAAGCGGGCCTCACGCTTAATTGGGAAAAATGTAAGTTCGGAGTGAAGCAGATAGACTTCCTTGGAGATAGAATAAGTGCGGAAGGCGTCAAACCAAACCCAGAACTGGTAGAGTACATAGACGGTCTTAGCGGTAACCGATACAGTTTGTGCTGGCGGTTACACTTCGTGCACCGATAATCGCTGCCTTGACGCCGATTGTCTACTCTACACTTCGTTGCTGTCCTTTTTGCGATAGCATCTATCACATTGTTGCCTTCGCGCCAAACTACCTTCCTTTGCGTCAACGCTTCTGCAACTTTGCACATTTCTTCCGCTTTCTGCAGCGTTAGGTTCTTTTCCTGAAGCAATTTCTCCCGTAGTTTTGCTTCGCTAGTGCAAAACACTAGCTGGTCGCTCACCATTGAATTTTTTGAATCACCAAAGTTGCACTGCTCTGCCTGCTTCTTAAGGTCGCGAAGAAATTTTTCAAACTGCTCTCCCTCAGCTTGGTTCCTCAAGCGAAACAAGTATCGTTCATGAACTTCATTTCCCACCTCAGCTTCAAACTTTGGCACGACGGTTCCGTAGTCTTCCCGGCTTTCTTCGTCCGCGAACTGGAAGGTGTTGAACGCGTCAAGGGCGTCGTCTCCGGCAACGCTGAGCAGGAGGGCTGCTTTCGACGATTCGGTCCTGGGATGTTCTTTCGACGCTGTCGCCTGGAGAAACAAGTCAAATGTATGCTTAAAGCGTCTCCAGTTCGAAGCCAGGTTACCCGTCAGCTGCAAGGGTTCCAGGGGCCTTAGTTCCATCACCGCTTCTTCGCTGGCCGCACGGCTGCCACTTCTGACACCATGTATCGTGCTGATAAATGACGGAGGCAGCAGCAGGGTGCAGAACAAGAATGGTGACGTTTTATTGCATGCGCCGTATTTATACCTTGGTAGATATACACTGCGCATGTGCGATGCTGTGTCGGCTGTAGGGGAATAACACGTTCCCGATACACTATCGTGTTATGCACATCCAACTGGAGCAGTTTGCTCGTTGCGGTACTCTTAGGAAGGTGCATAGCAGTTTTATATGCTGTGCGGATGAGACGATCTACCTGATTTCTCGAGAGAGATGAAATGTGCAGATAAGGGAGCGAGTAAGTCATTTTGCAGAGGCACAATGCTTGTACAAGGCGGCGCGTGTCTGCTTCATGCATGCCCCTGTGGCGATTAGAAATCCTCTTTATGAGGGCGGACATATTCTGCACCGACCTCCGTATCGCACCTATAGCTATGGGATTGGAGCCGTTATTGGAAATGTTGAGGCCTAGAACTCTGATGTTGCTTACCTGAGGGATGAGTTGACCATCGAGATATATTGATATTGCCGGAGGGCAAAGGTCTTTGGGGCGAATGAGAAGAAGTTCTGATTTAGGAGCTGAGCAGCTGAGGCCGATGCTCCGCGCGTGTTCTTGTACCGTTTTTGTTTCTCTTTGGAGGGTGTATTCGATTGTGCCACAGTTGCCCGTGGTGGTCCAAAGCGTGATGTCATCGGCGTACAGTGAGTGTTGTAGGGCCGGTATGGTCGCTAATTTTTGCGTGAGGGGGATTGGAGTTATATTAAAAAGGAAAGGAAAGAGGACGGCCCCTTGAGGAGTGCCCCTACTGCCGAGGGTGAAGGTCGGGGATTTAACCGATCCTAGCTGAATCTCCACGGTTCTGTTCGATGAAAAGGCTGTAACAATTGATAAGTGCGCGAACACACGTTTAGCTGACTGAGATTTTGGAGAATAGCTACGTGTCGTACATTGTCGAATGCTTTAGTCAAGTCGAGTGTCAATAGTGCTTTTGTAAGATGTGGGAAGTCGCGATTTAGTACCTCCTCTTTGATTTGGAGCGTTACATCTTGGGTGGACAGCCCTGCATTGAATCCAAACATGGTAGGAGGGAAGAGGTCATTTTCCTCCATGAATCTGTTTAGACGATTGAGGATTACGTGATCCATGAGTTTGCCTGCGCACGAAGTGAGCGATATTGGGCGCAAATTAGCTAGGTCGAGCGGTTTGCCTGGCTCTGTGATGAATGTAATCTTTGCATGTTTCCACTGGGGAGGCAATGTGCCTTGTTCCCAGTGCTGGTTAAAATACTCAGTTAGGACCTTAATTGAGTCTGCGTCCAGATTGCGTAAGGATTTGTTGGTGAAGCGATCAGGGCCGGGCGCTGAGGTGGTGCGCAGCTGATGTAACGCTGCGCACACCTCTTCCTCCGTTATGGGGCGGTCTAATTCTCGGTTGGGAAGGCCTCCGTATTCCGACATAGATTCGTTCGCGCACCGCGGAAAGCATGTTTGAATTAGGGTTTGTACTATGTCCTGACCTCTCTACTGCGTTAGGTGAACCAGTCGCGTGGTAAGTTTGCTAGTTTCCGTCTTCGGTTTTGATGGTTCTAACAGATGACGTAGGAAGGACCACGTTTTCTTAAAGTGAAGGCTTCCATCGAGCCTATTGCATAACTGCGTCCATTGTTGAGAGAAAAGATTAGCGGTATGTTCTGTGATGAGGTCGAGAGTGGCAGACATACGACGCCGCAATGCGCGGTTGTGCTTTTGTCTAAGCCAGCGTCTTTCCATACTCTGGTAAGCTTCCCATAAGTGTAGCAAACGGCTATCGACCGGCTTGTTTGCGTGCTCAGCTAGGGCTTGTTTAGTCGCTAATCCCCTATCTTTTTGTAGCTGCCCGACCCATTCCTCATAGTCTGAAATTGAGGTAGTCTGTTTCAGTGCGCGAATTTTTCTAAATTTATCCCAATCGACAACAGCCTTGAGCAGGTACCGCGGTCTGAGATTACCTGCATGAAGGGTGACGTCAATTATATAATGATCACTGCTTAGGGTGAGGCCAGTGTTCTGCCGTTGTAGCTTACTGATTTTCTTAACTAAGTCTGGGCACGTGTCCCTACTAACACTGTTTCCTATGCGGGCAGCTTGCGTGGTGTCCGTCGCCAGGGATAGCCTGTGCTGCTGTATGAAGTTGTAGAGTTGTCTTCCTTCGACGGAGGAGGCCCTGTATCTCCAATCAACGTGTGAGGCATTAAAATCGCCGACTACGACTATTGGCACGTTGCCTGCGGTAGAGAGGGCCCGCGCGAGCACGTGCAAGAGTTCTGCTGGTTTGTCATGGGGTTGGCTGTAGATATTTAAAATAAATAAAGCGGGAGAGCGTACATTGCGCGGCAGGAGTTCAAGGAAGACGGAGTCGGAATATAGATAAGACAAGTCGTGGGTGACATGTGCAATGTTACCATGAACATAAGTGGTGACCCATGGGGTGGGGGAGGTATGCGGCTGTATAGCTTGATATCCATTAAATTACATCATTTTTTTGGTTCCTGTATGGCGATGACATCTGGCACGCGTGTTGCTTGTTGCAGATGGAGAAATAGGTTTTCTCTTTTGCGTTTTAGGCCTCTACAATTCCATTGCCAAATGCTTAATGGTTGAGGGAATGAGTGCTTATCAGAGGGGTGAGAAGTCATGATGAGACGGGTGGAGGTACTGGAGGGGGCGCGGAGCGAGCAACTTAGTTGTTAGGTCTGTGATGACGTTCCAGACGAGCAAAACGTTCCGCGATTTGTGTGAAGCTAAGATCCATTCGCTGTTCTACTTTCTTAATATGCTCCTCAAGAGCTTGAGCTGGTGCATCTGACACATCGCTCGTGCTTTCTAGAGTACGCTTTTTCCTAAGTGGGCAGTCCTCTGCTAGGGAATGATGTATATCTGAATGATCACCTGAGTCTGTGTGAAGAGAGTCACGGATTTCTACTGGCTCTTGGCACGTAGTGGGTAGGGCAGATTTGGCATGTGTCAGTGCATTTAAACGCTCGAGGCTTACGGACATTTGTCGCTTGAGGTCCTGGTTTTCTTTGGTGAGACGGTCTATAGTGGACTGATAGTAGTCTCGGGAATCTGAGCGACTATTAGAGTTATGGGAGACGCTATCTACACAGCTCACCTTTTGCGAGTCTTGGTTCACCGTGAGCAACATGGGAGGCGTGTTCCGTCGTGGGCTCTTGCTTTCGGTTCGGCCTTCGCAGGTTGCCGACGTCAATGGAGGGAAAAAATTGGCCGCGTATCTGCGTGCTTCGCTGCAAATGTCGTCTAAAGACGATAGAAGAGGCGCTGCGTGAGATATGGACACCATCTGGCAATACGTCGGGAAACACGAGTGCTGTGTTGCGGGCTGGTAGTCCCGGCGCAGCGGCAGGCGAAGACCGGCGGTGACCAACGCGACCGGTGGGGACGCCGGCCAGCCCGAACACGCTGTTTGGCGCGATGCGCCGAAGGAGAAGAAACGTCCGCACTCAACGAGTACTCTCCACAAACTCTCTTACTTACACGTCGCCTGGGTAAAGCAGGAATGCCAGAGCGGCGCCCCCTGTCATTCGTACAATGCAATACTGAACCGAAACCGAAACACAACATGAGCTTGTGCAGAGGGCACGGAGGAAGACAAGTTTCAGCGCAGTCGCATTTTCAGCGCACCTTAAGAAACTAGGGTTGTAACATTGTAGGGCGAGTAGGGCCAGAAGGACCGTCACGACGAAAACCTGCCTCCTCAGTCGTATTCGCCTGGAACGTTGGTGTGGCTTCGCGTTCCCTCCTCCGCTCTTGGCCTTTCCACAAAGCTACTGCCTAAGTACGAAGGCCCCTACCGCGTCCTACGTCAAGCATCCCCAGTTAATTATATCATTGAGCCTGTTCAATCATCTACGGACCGCCGTCGTCGCGGCCGCGAGACTGTTCACGTCGATCGACTGAAGCCGCATTATGACCCACCAGTTGTACCTGTTCCTTAGGTCGCAAGGATGGCTCCTTTTCCACGGGGGAGTGATTTGTAACATGGTAGGGCGCAGACAAGAACGCCCACTGCCCACTCTGCCTACATAGCGACGTGGTTGCCGTTTGCTCGAACGTTCTCGAACCTGTGCTGCTTCTTCAAGGGCGTCTTGGTGCATCCTCCAGTGGGGGTGCGGCCGGATCGGGCGGTGCTTGCTTAGGCATCTCAGACTAATGTCTCTTTCGTCTCCCGGCCAGGCACATTCTGCCTGGTCGGCTTCTCTTGCTAACAATGATCTGCCAATGATCTATTCTTGCGCAGTGGTCTGAACAACGTTCCTGTGGCCCTGGTTCCTACCAATGGGGAATCAATTCGCATGAAAAACCCGAAAAGCATTCAGGAAGAGCTCCGGAAGATTACTGATCATTTCCAATTGATCACCGAGGTGCGTCAATTTGGACGTGGAGGCATTCTGTGCTGTTCGCCGGACCAGGCCTGTGTCACAGATCTACTAAAGTGCTCAACTTTCGCATGTCATCCGGTGAGCTGTTTCGTACCAACCCATTTGGCATGTGTGAAGGGACTAGTTCGTGGGGTTGACTCGAACCTTACTCCGCTAGAGATTCTAGAAATGTTCACTGTAGCAGGAGCAGTCTCTGTATTCCGTTGCTCGCGTACCATTGAGAACAAAAAGATACCCACGGAGTCAGTGATTGTGACTTTTGCCGGTACGAATCGACCAACAGAAATTAAGGCGTGGCCTCTGATCTATCGCGTTGAAGCGCTAACCCCTCGCCCACTTCAGTGTACAAAATGCTGGAGGTACGGACACACCTAAAAGGGATGTAGGTCCGACGTGAGGTGCCGTAAATGCGCAAAACAACACAATACTACTGAATGTTCAACACAAGAAGTGAGTTGTTGCTTGTGTAGTGGATCCCATCCAGCTGATGACGGTAGTTGTTCGTTGAGGACGCAAGAGTTACAACTTCTGGAGATCATTGAACAGAAGCGATGCTCGCGGCGTGAGGCCCGAGCTGTACTTTCAGAGCGCACACGTGGTTATGCCACCGCTGCCAATCGAGCAAATCAAATGTTAGACTCTTCGATGACAGATATAATAGCATCAACGGTGGAAAAGACGATGACGAAGATGATGGAAACTCTGTTTGTGAGCTTAACAGAATCATTGGCGCAACTAGTGAATACACAAATGACACAAATATTTCAGGGCGGTAATCGACAGCCTAACACCCCTCCACTATCTACGACAGTTGAGGCGATTACTGAGGTTTCATCGGAACCAGGTCCTTCAAAGGCAAAGCCAGGCAAGTCAAACACAGGCCGAAAGATAATTGTTCCCATTGAACAGGAGTTAGATTGGAGCTCTGACTCCGGTTCCCATGACTGACAGATGGAGCAAATGGAGTTTGATTCAAAAACAATGAAAAGACGTGCTTCCCCTGAAGCACAAGGTTGCTCAGTGAATCCCAAGTCTAAGACTAAGAAGTACCAGAAATAAAACTCGTCAAAAAAGGACTTTTTAAAAGATAGCATCTTGGAGAAAGCAGTGAGTGCTGCTGGTATCTCAACAAAATAGGTCGTTTAAAAGTATTACAGTGGAACTGCCGTTCCATTTTTTCAGCAGCTACCGATTTATTCTATCTTTGTGAACATCACTCCCCTGATATAATTGTTTTACAAGAAACTTGGCTTTCAGAGGAAAAGTGTTTTAAAATAAAAAATTACCGATCATTTCGCTTAGACCGCCCCACTCGGGGTGGCGGTTTGGCAATATTTATTTCTGCTAAGATCGCTCATAGAGCTAAAGTTACATATCAGTCTATGACTTCAGAAAGTGAAATTTTAGCTTTAGACATAACTCTCCCGGGATACCTTCCATTTTCATTAATTAATGCATATTTTCCAGCGGGTGTACAGAATTCTGCCGTGCTAGATGCCGTAATTTCATATTGCCGAAAAGATATAGTATTAGTGGGGGATTTCAACTCTCATCATATTTCATGGGGTTTCAGAACTGACTTGAACGGGAAGCGTCTATGGGATTGGGCTGCTAAGAATAACTTTGCGTGTATTAACACCAAAACACCCACTTTTATGTGTAATTAGTCTTATTCTGCGATCGATCTGACTTTTTCTAGTTTTACTATGTCCATCTCAACGTGGTCTGCTATAAATTCAGGCACAAGTAGCGATCATATGCCTGTACTGTTTGAGGTTGTATGCCCGGTAACTTCTGTAACAAGGCCATCGGTTACGCATGTAAATTTCAGAACATTTGAAAAACTATTACGCGCGGCTTTATCTAACCGAACAGATGATAGGGAACTCGATGTCATCAGATTAAGCGACATCTTAAAAGACTCGTTAAATCATTCTAAATTTACCATTCAGGTCACGAAAAGTGGATCCACTAACCCTTGGTGGAATGCGGAATGTTCGCGTGATTATAGGTTGAGAAAAGCTGCATGGAAAAAATTACTTTTCAACCAGTGCCCTCGTAACTGGAGTGATTATAAATATGCGGCCGCTGTTTTTAAGAGAACAGTAGCCAATGCGAAGGACAGATATGAGAGTGAACGGTTAGAGTTTCTTTCAAAGACTGCCAATAGAAAAACATTATTTCGCTTCCTAAGAACCAAGAAAGTTCTTCCTGAACTGAAAAACATGGAATCTGTTGTATCAACGCCAAGTGAACTGAAGAATTTTCTCGAAGATATAGCTAAGGGATTAGAAAATCGCTTTACGACTGTTTTATTATACCCCTCCCAGTCTCCTGATCGGGGAGAGGATTTTGAAGAGGTCACAGTTGCAGAACTAGCAAATGTAATAAGAACGCTGCCTAATTCCGCGCCAGGTCCAGATGGCATGACCACGTCGGTTATAAAAAAATTACATAAAATTCACCCCATTGGACTACTCGAAATTGTTAATTACTCAATCAGAAATTCATGGATTCCACCGGATTGGAGAGTTGCGAAAGTAATTCCATTATTGAAAAAGCAAGGCGCTGGATTTACCTTAGATAATATCAGGCCTATATCTCTCACATCGAATCTAGTAAAACTCATTGAAAGAATCTTACACATTCGGATAGACAATTGGATGAATGACAGGGGTGTAGCCAGAAATTTTTTTCGGGGGGGGGGGGGTTCAACCATACTTTATGTATGTTCGTGCGTGCGTTTGTACGTGTGCGTGCCTATATACGCAAGCAAAACTGAAAAATTTCGGGGGGGGTTTGAACCCCCCCAACCCCCCCCTTGGCTACGCCCCTGTTGAATGACAACATGATAGTGAGCCCATGCCAAATTGGATTCGGGCGTGGCTGCTCCATTTGGTGTGCGCACGTCGACCTAGAAAGTAGAATACAACTTGCTCGATATGAGAAACAATATTGCGCTTTAGTAACATTAGATATAACAAAAGCTTACGACAGTGTGGAGCATGTGAAACTTATACATTCACTCCAGAACTTAGGTCTGCCACAATACTTTGTAGCGTGGATCTATGCATTCTTAAGTGATAGAGAATTTTATTGCTCGCAATCCGGTGTGGCTTCTTCAAAATATAAACAAACGAGAGGTCTCCCACAAGGGTCTGTATTGTCACCGTTATTGTTTAATATTCTGCTATGTACCATTCCCATACAAGAGGATGTACAGGTGTACGTGTATGCCGATGACATCGCATTTTTTGCTACATCAGCAGACATTCACACACTATACCAAATTCTGCAGACATATATGAACAGACTGGAAACATGGCTGGAGGCCATTAACTTATCACTCAATATCAATAAAAGTGCCATTGTAGTGTTCACACAAAGTGCTCCAGTGCAAATTTCTTTACCAACAAGACACCATACCCCAGGTAGAGGCAGTTAGGTATTTAGGGGTAACCTACACCGAAAAACTTAACTGGAGTCCCCATATAGAAAACATGGCTGTTAAGGGAGCACGCGTAGCAGGTATGCTACGCAGGCTCAGCAACAAGCGCGCAGGTTTACGCAGAGATGTGCTTCTTATGATTTATTGTATGTACATTCGACCGATATTAGAATTCGGCTGCGTTTTGTTTTCTGGTGCTCCAGCCTACAAAGTTCGACCACTGGTTCTTTTAGAACGTGAATCATTACGATTATGCCTTGGGCTTCCTAAATTTGTCGCAAACAATATTTTATACGAAGAATCACGACTGCCCTCTCTTATCAAAAGGTTTCATATTCTAACAGTACGAACATTCTTAAAAATTTATGCGTCTCCACAGAGGAGGTCACAGTATGTTTTCATTAATCAGCCGGCCTCATTCTTTAACCGCCAATGGTCTAGATTACGCTGCCCCCAAGTCATTTTTACACAAAGACTTTTGGACCCATTAAAAGTTCACCTCTATGAAGTACTTATACTCAGCACTGTAGAAATGATTAGGATTGAATTTGACGACATATATCCACAGAATGCTAAACAGTTACCATATCGATATCTAAACGGCATTTTGGAAGATCATTTGGCCAATCTGGAAACAAACATTGTGATAGCGACTGATGCTTCCGTTTGCGAAGAAAAGGCAGGGGTGGGAATCGCATCATTCTCTCTAGATTGGTCTTTCTCAATTCGGTTACCTGACTATACACCTATTTTCCAGGCTGAATTGCTGGCTATAGTCTTAGCATTGCGTAAATTGCCTCAGTGCCTGTCGGAAGCGGTTATTCTAACTGACTGCCTCTCTGTCTGTTCTTCCTTAAGAGCACCAAATTTGTCAAGTACCTTAGAGACATTCTATTCGCTAATTCCAAGACACTTACGGCTTATCCGATTAGTGTGGGTACCTGGCCACAAAGGTTTGATACTCAATGAATATGCGGATTCACTTGCAGTATCATCCCTCGATGGCCCTGTTATGTCTATTTTGCCGACGTCGGCATATGTCACTGCAGCGAGATTTGAAAAGCTTACAAGGTCCAATCACTTCGACAAATCTCCGTTGTTTTCATCAGACTTCCCGCAACTGAAGTTTCCTTGGAAGAGCAGATGGTGTTCCTCTAGAAAGGAAGAAATCTCAGTTACAAGGTTACGATGTCGAGTCCCCCCACTGAACTTTTACCTTCACAGGTCTGGTCTGGCTCAGTCACCTTTATGCCTTCACTGCATGGAGAGTGAATCTCTGGATCACTTCTTTTTGACGTGCCGCAGGTTTAAAATCCAAAGGAAAAGACTACTAGAAGATCCCCTTCGAAAGATGGGATTAAATTTGTCACTTCCGGTGGTTCTTTCATTTGGTGCTACCGTACTTGTTTTTAGCCACAGGAGTGTTTTCGACGCTGTATGCAATTTCCTACGAGAGACTAAAAGATTTGAATGTTAGGTGTAACATAGCTCAGTTTATTTTTAGAGCGTTTGTTTCTCTAATCACAGTTGTATATATAGGTATTTTTGGCCCTTTTTCTTTCGTTTCGTTTTTCCCCTTTAAGCTTTATGAAGTTGTACTGGTGATGTGTAACGCATAAAATGTTAATTTTTAAAACCGTTTCTTTCAAGAAGCGAATCCAATCTTTGAGAAAGGCACCGTCCGATTCATGGCCTATCCCCCTAAGTGGGTTGCGCCAAGTGTCTGAGGAACAACAACAACAACAACAACTTGCTCGGCTTGGACCGCTGATCGCTTCAGCTGTGGCAATCTTTTAATAAACGCGTTACTGTCTCAACGTTAAACGCATACCATCAAGGTCTTTAAAATTGCGTATCTATGTATTTTCTGTTAAACGAACACACCGCCTAATACTTACCTAGTGATGTTGCGCCTCAGATATGCGTAATGTTTGCTTTTTGATCAACAATGTACACAAGTATGAACCTAGTCAGCCGTTCACGATGGCTGGCCCTGGGCAAGTGGTTCAACTTTGGCCGAGTGGCTGAATCGAGGGACGTGCCGACAAACAGAAAGACAGACAGAAAGACAGACCAAAATTTCTGCGTTTAAGTTCCCCAAGAAAGACTATCGTCTTTAATAAGCATGGTCTACTTGAAAGTGCGGCGTCGTCTGCTGCTGATGTGGTGTGGAAGTTCTGGTCCGTTCGGTCGTACCACGCTGGTATTTCCGGCGGCAAAGTCTGGCGCCCATTCGGTGATCTCCGCCGCACGCAATGCAAATGGGGGAGCACTGCTGGTCGGCCGGGTGTTGCTGTCCGCAGTCGAGGAAGTGCGAGCGCATAGGTTCCGGGCAGACGTCCCTTCGGTGCCCTGTCCGTCGGCAATTCGTACAAGCCTCTACTTTGGGCCTGAAGGAGTAGACTCCAAAGACCGAGCCGAAGAACTTGACTGACTCTGGAAGAGTCAAAGACATGAAGTGGACGAGCACGGACTTTGATGTCCGGCCCATATCCCGTGCCTTCACGATGGGAAGCAGCGGGTTAGATCGCCGAAGTTCCCGCAGGATCTCTTGAGGGGATTCTCCGTTGTAGGCTCGATAGATGATACCTTGGATGGCTCGATCCGGGGGTGCGATGTAGGCGTTGACTTCAATTTTCTTGCCGCGGAGAGTTATCTGCCTTATCTGTGCGTACTTGTCCACTCTCTCATGGCATGCCGTGGACATTGTGAAAACATTCTTTACCAGATTGGTGCGTGTGAGATCACTCTGGGTACAGGACTCCACAAGACCGCTACTCTCCAGCAACGCGGCCCGCAATTCTCGCTCTGTGAGCGCGCTGCCATGTCGACTCCAGCGTTTGGGCGATAAACAACCTTAAAATCATCCGTCGGTAACTTTGGAATCTGCCCTCGCCTAAGGCGTGCCGCAGACGCTGTGGTACCTATTTTCTCCGCTGACGTCTCGACTGAGTCTTGGCGGACGAGTTGTGGCTCGACTGCAACGCTGGCGTTTTCCGCTTGGGAAAGCGCGTCGGTCTTGGATTTCTGCTTATGGTGCTTCTTTCGTGCGTCAAGGACTTCTTTCCACTCATCAGGATTAAACGCAGTCGGATTAAGCTCTGTGCCGGTGACTGTGCACTCCATGGTGGTGGTAGACTGCAGTGGGGCGCGCGTTCCTGGCGTCAGCACTACCAGCGTTAGGGATAGCGGGGCCGGGGCCCACTCTGCACTAAGCGAAGCCAATTAAAAAGGATTGGACATCCGGCTGAACTCAAACACTCACTGGTAGTTCCCCCGATGAAACTGTCAACTTCAGCACCGAAGTTGATGTAATAAACTCATACAGAACACTCACAGAGCTTGTTGAAGTTGGAGCCCATGCAAGGCACGTCCGCCTGGTTCGGCCCCTAGCGGCCACCTTCGCGCCTAGAAAAATCGCGGCCGGGCCACCGGGGCGGCACGACGCGCTTTGTGTTCCCCTTTTGTCCGGCCGTGGTGTTCAATCACATTTTAACATGCCGAGGGATGGCGACCAAGTTCTGCGTCCAATATGCGACGCTCCTCTCTGGCTATCACACCTAGTTCTCTGATTACGCTTTCACCGCTAACTACTACAGCTACCACAAAGGGTTTGTTTATTCATTTAGCAGGGACGTTAATCGTCGGGATGGAGATGTACCACCAATCAGCAAAGTGGGTGCATCCACGTTAAACGTGCTATAGCTGCCAGACACCAATATACATTGTGCAAACTCTCTTATATCAATGTACAGTAAAAATTTAGCTACTTCTGTAAGGGCACGCTTTACTTTCGTGTTATTCCGATTCCTATGACGGAGGGACCAACCATCTTTTTATGAAGCTCTAGAAGATATTTTGGACAACTGGCGCGCCATTTTGTCTTTCTTGAGAAGCGACGAAGCCAAGGAAACGAAGTGTGAGAAGCTCAAGAGTCATAGAGTTTCATACAATAACCTAGAGAAGAAACTGGCGCTACGATCGTTCAACCACCATGGGAATGATGGGAAGTAGAGGCTTCGGAGTGGATTTCATTAACTAGCGAACTGTCTACGGATCTTTTTCTACAGTTTCAGTTTCGTTCTTCGCAAGGCCTGGGTAGTGGGGTGCGTTGCAAAGCACTCAAGCAGTGCCTTTGTTGTTCAAAGAGGCTGAAGACCGCTAGATCTCTTGGTGTGCTGCGATGTTGCCGCTTTACAGGTTGTATATGACAGTTTTAGCAAAGCGTCGTGCACTCACCGCTCCGCATAGATGTAGCGTTCCATGCCAGTACAGAAAATTGCATAGAGTTCCCGTTTTGTGATAAGCCCTACTTGTCAAATCTCTTTCATATCGACTGCAAAACGACGGCAAAGCTAAGTAGACGCACCGTCACGCTCCTCTGACTTGACTTCACAACAAAACGAGAGACGCGTTGGGGGCAGGCCACTTGGACAGACGCATCTGGCATTGCAGCAGATGATAGGTTAAGTATTTCTCACTCAATACGGTACTGTTATTTCGATAAATAGATAATGCGTATTCATTCTAAAAAGACAGGGCGTGCAAACACGGACACAAGACAGAAGTCAGGACACCACAAACGGCGTTTGTGGTGTCCTGACTTCTTTCTTGTGTCCGTGTTTGCACGCCCTGTCTTTTTAGAATGAATACTTACCAACTAGCTCAGCTATCTGTTATTCTAAGATAATGCGTACTTTAAAGAGAAAGACAAGCGCGTTTGTTTTAGGTGTTGTAAACAAAATAATTCATTATTTTGTGATGCCAAATCTGGAACACACTTGCAGAGCAATGCGTACCCTGGTGGTTGAATTTGTCCAGGTTTCACTTCCATCTCACGGTCACGCAAACTTTTTGCAATACGTTTTACGTACAAAAGAATGAAGCAAGTTTTCATTGGAAATAACTTCATATCGCTTTGTTTTACACTCGGCAAACAAGCTTCGCGTATCTCAAGAACCTAATCCATCCGAAGCCTGTACTTCCCATCATTCCCATGGTTGTTGAAGCGCCGCTCAAGGAGTCCGCGTAGACACCAGCGCCAGATTCGCCTCTAGGTATTATTGTAAGGAACTCTATGCTCAAGAGTCTTATTTCATCGCCTAAAGCTGTGGACGACTTGCTCGTTATGGTGAGGTTCCTGAAGAAGAATGCGTGCGCCGTGCTCTCAATCATTAAGGAACTTGAGGCAGAGAGTACCCTGGTACACCAAGTTTATCCCACACTGGGGGTTCGTTTGCACGCACTCATCAGTCATTGGCATGATCCAACCGGTCTTCGCATCAGATGTCCCAAGTCTGTTGGACCTCCTTGACGAGAATGACCGCTTAACGACTACAGGTGTTTTGTGTTCAAGTATTTCGCTTGTGCGTGTATATTTTTGTGCACTCAAACCTTCTAGAAAAAATAATAGTGTTTCGTGTGTTTTGATGTCTTAGTATTCAGATATGAATTTATCTAAGACTTCGGGGTTTTGAGAATAATGCAAAACTCCGAATATCGGAGAATTGGGGATTTACGAGAAATAAACTCCGATAAACGCCGAATTTCTGCCAAAAATATAAACTCCGATAAACATCCGCCGATTTTCAGGTAAGATAAACACCGAAAACACGGAGGCCTTGTCACAGGTAATCTATATCGTGCAACCCCAGCATAAATAATATCGTCGCTCTGTTTACTTATCAGAACAAGAAATCTAGAGAGATTGCTGAAGCTTTTTTAGGGGCGAAGCTCCTAAAGCCGTGGGCCTGTCCTTCCTCTGTGACCGGTTTGTAACCACCTAGTTGGGGCCACCTCTAGCTCGTGAGAAGCGCGCGTTCTGGTATGCAGTAGAAGAAGAAGACGACGTTGACGAGTGAGAGTCTCGTGCGTGTTCGCCTGTGTGGCATTCTTTCTTCTTTACTGCGCGCGTTCTGGTATGCAGTAGAAGAAGAAGAAGACGACGTTTCAGAAGTAACGCGCCATGACGCTCCCTCTTAGCACGCTTTCTCTTTAGCTCGGAGTCGCCAGATGGAATACAAGGCTGCGGAACGGAGGGCACGGAAGGCGGCGGCAGCGCGCGCAACCAGTACAAGAACCGCTCTCACTTCATTTCACGGACCATAAAACCGTCATAATGAAAGGACGTCGCAATCCATCCAACAATGAAGAAATGAAAGAACAAACGAAGAAACGAAAGAACAAACGAACAAAATAAAAGAACAAAATAAAAGTTGATTGGTATATACGCACAGTCTCACGTCTTTCTTAATTAATTATGTAACGGGCGAACTTTCATGGGAGGGTTACGGTTTTACCGATGATCTCCCCCTCTCGAGCTTCGCCCACTTATTATCATTCATTCCGTGGATATGGCGTGATTTTTTTTATTGCGATAGCAATTATATTGTTACGTGCACAGGAGATGTTTAAGGGGTATTTAATGAGCACCGAGGCACAAAAGACCGTGGTGATCGCAGGAGCAGCGTCGTCGTCCTCTTCCTCTTCCCCTGCTTCTCTCGTTTCCCCCTGGCAGTGACACTTCGTAACATTCTTCCTCTCTCAGACGAAGCCCTCCGGGCGAGTCATTCCTGCTTTCTTTCCGTGAAAGGCTTCAGGCGGGCAACATGCGTCACCTCAGTCTTGCGTGAACAGCGGCCACTTGCAGTAAGACGCGCTATCTCGTAATTGACCTCGCTTAGACGATCGAGAATAACGAACGGGCCGGTGTAGTCTGCGAGAAGTTTTTAAATGCGAAGCATTTCTTAGCGAACCTCTGGCACTTTGAGCGTTTCTATCTACGTATCTATCTATCTATCTATCTATCTATCTATCTAGCCGCCTACGTCTGGGTGCTCTCATGATCGCCTCCTTAACTTGGTGTGGACCAAAATTTGCATGGGAGGGTAAGAGGATTTGACGAATATGATTGCCGGGTCATGACATGAATAGCGTTAAAATCCTCTCGCGTACGTCGTCAAACCCTTTCCACTAGACACGTGTGGCACATACCCATTTACCACGGGCCGCGGTGTACGGGTATGCGCCACAGGTGATTGTTTATATCTACCCAGGAACGGCGAGAACAGACATTGGTAACTTAAATGCTAGAGCGTTAAGGAAAATCAACATCGGCAGCGTTGACTTAACGAATGGAAAGAATGAAAATTAGGATCCTAGGCGGAATCGAACCCAAGCATTCTGCGTGGCAATCAGGTATTCTACGCCTGAGCCACGCCAGGTCTATAAACTGGTTTGGAAAAACAGCCTACGGAGGCGTACTATCGGTGCAACGTCAATTGTGGCTGTGGTGCTGGCTATCTAATTTTACAAGAAAGCAATAAACAACATGATACTCCTACTATATGTACTCCTACGATACAGGCGTCATATCAGATGAACGTCTGTAGTTCCAGTTTTGGCTCCGCTTTTGTAGCAGTCTAACAAACATTACATTTGTATTTCTATGATTCAGCAAGCTATACTGAAGCATTGCTCGACCCAGGACGAATACATTAACGAAAATTACATATCATATCCACGTCAACGCACCGCCGTAAAGTTCACTTTGTCCACCAGAACGACGCAGTGTCCTCTTCATTTCTTACGAGGCTGGGCGATGGCCTCATGCTGACCGAGGATGATGTCAGATTGATTGACAGCCATTTCTGGACTAGGCTACGTAGGCCACATACGCCCAGGTAGTCTATGAATAGGACAAACGCCATCCACTGATGTTGGTCTACGTAGCACTATCCAGGCCTACCAGCCTCGACGGCCTAAAGCTCACGAACACGAAGAGTGGCTTCAGGTTCCGACATGTCGCCGGCTCTGTCGACAGACAATTTGTCGACGAAACGACTGAGGCATCCACGAATTCCAACAGCTCTGCTATACCACATACTTCCCTACACATGGACCCCTCGTCACCACGATCACGACCGGATCCTATAACAAGTCATGACCAGCTGCTGGTGCTCACTGATCACGGTGATGATGCCCTTGTTCAAGAACTGTCAAGAATTTCTTACACACATGCACGCGGGTTCGTGAAACGTGCGTGCGTTCTCGGGACACGTATAAGCACTACATATCAGCTTACCGCTTCTGGTGTTGGTAATACCCACGTTGCCATTGGCAGCGATGCCCATCCGTAAACAACTGGTTATATAACACATATGCGGCTCTTCAACATATATGTGTGCGTATAAAATTTATACAAATCTTTAGCGTCATTTTGTAACGTGTCGCTCAGTAAAAACAATTACGCCACAGTCACCTACCCGCCACATGCTTCGCATAACATCGACTCCCATGGTACGTGGGATCTGACGAATTTTTGGCTCAAGCCGCGTCGGCGTATGGGAGTCCACAGCCAAACACGATCACCGGGAACATAGGTGACATGTCGGTGCTGGCTGTCATAGCGTGTTTTAGAGCTGTCTTGCGCGACCAATGTACGTAGGCGTGCAAGTCGACGAGCCTCTTCTGCGCGACACAATGTCTCGGCGATAGACAAATCGTCATGAATAACAAAAGGAAAGACAGTGTCCAGCGAATGACGCGGTGAACGTGCGTACAGGAGGAAGAAAGGGCTATCCGCCTCGTGCATCGGTATGGTGGCGCCACCGCTCGGCTCAGGCGGTTGTACCCTCTCCCAACCCCCCATAGGATCCCATGCCTTTTGAATGAAGTTTGCGATTCCGTTGCGCAAAAAGAAACTAGCGCCATCTCTCGACAACACGCCACACCGACGATGCAACACCTCCTCTTTCTTCCACTGACTGGCCATGCTCCAAGCACGGCCGTGCTCCAAGCTAACTCATCTCTCCACTTTCTTTTTTAAAGACGATAGTCTTTCTTGGGGAACTTAAACGCAGAAATTTTGGTCTGTCTTTCTGTTTGTCGGCACGTCCCTCGATTCAGCCACTCGGCCAAAGTTGAACCACTTGCCCAAGGGCCAGCCGTCTTGAACTGGTACGCCTGTTCATACTTGTGAACGTTGTCGATCAAAAAGTAAATATCATGCATATCTGAGGTGCAACATCACTGGGTAAGTATTAGGAGGCGTGTTCCTTTAGTAGAAAATGCATACATACGTAATTTTAAGGACCCTAGTTTCTTAAGCTGCGCTGAAAATGCATAAGAATGGAAGCTTGAGCGAGTTGGTATGCGTTCATCTTTGTTGAAACAGCGCTCACTAGACGACGACGAAGTAAAAGAAGGCACAGGACAGGCGCTGCCTGTCGTGTGCCTTCTTTTGCTTCGTCGTCGTCTAGTGAGCGCTGTTTCAAAAAAGCTGAAAACGCGACTGCGCTGAAATTTGCCTTCCTCCGTGCCCTTCGCACGAGCTCATTGTTGTGTTTCGGTTTCGGTTCTGTATTGCACTGTACGAATGCCATGGGTTGGTGTTGAAAAACTTTAGTTTTGAGAAGGCCAAGAAGGTGACAAAAATATTTAAAAAATGAAAAAGCAGCCTTGTGGGCGGCCTTCAGGCTGCCGGTTGTGGGCGCCGCTCTGGCGTTCCTGTTTTACCCAGGCGACGTGTAAATAAAAGAGTGTGTGGAGAGTACTCGTTGAGTGCGGACGTTTCTCTGGTTCAGCGCTTCGCGCCAAACCGCGTTTTCGGGCTGGCTGGCGTCCCCGCCGGTCGCGTTGGTCACCGCCGGTCTTCGCCTGCTGCTGCGCCGGGACTACCAGCACGCAACACAGCACTCATATTTCCCGACGTATTGCCAGATGGCGTCCATATCTCACACAGCGCCTCTTCTATCGTCTTTACACGACATTTGCAGCGAAGCACGCAGATACGCGGCCAATTTTTCTTTCGGTGGCCGTGAGAGCGCGCGCTGTGCACTTTGTAGCCGACAGTGGACCCGACAAGGCCGGCTGGGCTCGGCACTTTCGTCGCGTCTTCCTTGCACGTTGCAACGTTAATATTGTGTAAGGCGGTGGCCACACGTCGGACGATGAACCCTGATTTCGTTGAGCTGCCATCTCATCAACGGCGATGTTTCAGACGCCTCAGTTGTGTACTTTTGTCCGTTGCTTGCTGGACAAGATGGCTTCCTGCGAGACCGCGTTTTTCTAAGTCAGCTGTGTGTGTAGTTCTCGGCGTCTCAGCAGTTTGATGACGCGAGGACTTCAACTGATGCTACATCGTGGGAACCGCTGAAGTGACTGCAAGCTTGACGACATTGTGCCAGAATATTCTAGCGTACTGTACGCGCACGACTCTGCTACACTTAAAATACCGCGCTTGGCCTCGAGCGTCAACCTGGTACGCCTGTGCGCAACAAGTGTGTTGTTATCGTTGTTGCGTCGGTTAATATTGAATTGCAATTGGAATACCGTTCTTGCAAAGGTAAGTGAAGCTGTAAGTAGTTGCCCTTCTATATACTCGCTACTCCACGAACATTACTTCTAGAATCGCATTTTATGTTGAGTTGCACGTACCAAAGGAGAATCTAGCATACGAGATACGTTACACGCGTGCGCATTTCCTATATAAATCTTAGTAATGCCACGCGTGCGCATTTCGTATATAAGTCTGAGTAATGCCATGCTCAATTTAAAGCGCATGTGTTAGAGGATTGTGGCTTCAATGGTGAAAGTGATTAGATATTCCGAAATATGTGATTGCAATGCAGTTTGAACTTTCTCATATGTTAACACGGTCTGTGAACAAAAAAAAAAACGCTGTGTGAATGTTTGTTGGTCATTTGTTAAAGTACTTTCACGCATTATTATGCAGCTGTGTGACGGCTGTTAAAATGTGCAGCAAGTTAGATTTTGGTTTTCTTGGCCTGGTAGAGTGCTACGAGTGTTGGGCGAAGATAAAAACTCGTGTCTTGTGCGTTTCTTAAGCGGCATACAGCCGTGATAGTCATTGTTGTTGTACTGTTTGGGGTGTTCAATAAAACAAGAAAGCTGTTTCGTACTGCTACAGTTTTTATTTCATCTGTGTTAACAGATCACGCAAACAACTTGGACACATGCACGTAAGAAACGTACGCAGTGCATCGCGCGCAGGCATATAAAAACGGGCCTCTCATTTAAAACAAATAATATAGAACAATCGACGTAACAAACGGCATGGTTGTCTAGTGGAGCAGCGTCGGCAGTACAAATATCAAACCAGAATGAAAAATGAATAGAAAAACGGCGAGTAACAGGCGCTTTGCCCACGGCTTCTATGAGCCGCGCGTATCCACCTTTCGTCACCGTTCGCCGTTGGTGGCGCCACCAGTACCACTGAAAGCAGCAGCGCACGAGGCGGATAGCCTGTGGTTTCGTGCTTCGCAGTGTTGAAAGCGTATGTCACGAACGGTAATACTTCATCCCAGTTTTTGTGGTCCGAAGCGACGTACATTGATAACATGTTGATCAATGTTCGGTTTGTGCGCTCGGTGAGGCCATTAGTTTGCGGGTGATAAGCTGTTGAGTGACGGAACTTGGAGGCACACGAACGGAGTAATTCTTCCACAACATCGGCAGTAAACTGGCGACCACGGTCACTTATTATCACTCGAGGAGGCCCGTGTCGAAGTATGATGGAGTGGAGTATAAACTCAGAAACCTGGGCTGCCGTGGCGGAGGATAAGGCTGCCGTCTCGCAGTACCGTGTCATGTAGTCAGCACACACTATTATCCACCTGTTGCCTCTCGAAGAACGTGGAAACGGTCCAATCAAGTCTATGCCGACCTTTTCGAACGGAGTTCTGGGTGGATTTACTGGCTGGAGGTAACCGACTGGAGCTGAGGTAGGTCGCTTGTGGCTCTGACATTGGGTACAACTAGCCACATAGGTGTCAACTGTTTTGCGCATTTGAGGCCAGTAGAATCGGTCTTTGGTGCGGCTTAGTGTTCGCGTGGTCCCCAAGTGACCAGACGTCCGGTCATCGTGCGTAATACGCAGAACAGATGTCTGAAGAGACTCGGGAACCACCAGTAGAAAGCGAGCGCCCGTCGTTGATAAGTTCCTCTTGTAAAGAAGACCATCTCGGGTGCAAAATCGGCCTTCGCTTATGGAGCCTTGCGTTGGAGGAAAAAGAGCTTTCAAGCTGGGGGCTTTGCGCTGCTCAGCGGCGAAAGTCGAAGCATCGGGAAAGTCAGCTGACAGAGAAGCGATAAGATGGTCAAAGTTGTCGGCTTCACAATCTGTCGTCGGTAGTGGCACCCTAGAAAGGCAATCCGCATCAGCGTGACGACGGCCACTTTTGTACGAAATAGTGAATTCGTATTCTTGTAGACGAAGGGCCCATCGAGCGAGGCGTCCGGATGGGTCGCGAAGGTTGACCAGCCAGCATAGAGAATGGTGATCTGTTACGATGGTAAACGGGCGACCGTAAATGTACGAGCGAAACCGCTGCACGGCAAATACGACTGCAAGGCATTCCTGCTCGGTTACAGTGTAGTTGCGTTCAGGCTTGCTTAAAGAACGGCTTGCATACGCTACGACATGTTCTTTGTTGCCAGAGCGCTGAACAAGAACGGCGCCGATGCCGACGCCACTTGCGTCTGTGTGAATCTCTGTCGGAGACGAAGGGTCGAAGTGCCGAAGGATTGGTTGTGAAGTTAACAGAAACTTCAGCTGGCGAAAAGCGGTATCACACTCAGGGGTCCACTGAAACGGAGTGTTCTTGCGTAGAAGATTCGTGAGGGGGTGACAGATATCCGAGAAGCCGGGTATGAACCGCCGAAAATATGAGCAGAGCCCGATGAAGCTACGAAGCTGTTCCAGAGATTTAGGAGGTTCGAATGATGCAACGGCTTCTGTCTTCTGTGGGTCAGGTCTAATGCCATCTTTATCGACGAGATGCCCTAACACTAAAGTTTGACGCTCAGCAAAATGGCACTTCTTTGAATTCAACACAAGCCCAGCCTTTTCAATACAGTCGAGCACAATATCCAGACGAGTATTATGCTCCTGAAATGTGCGTCCAAAAATTACTACGTCATCAAGATAGCACATACAAATCTGCCATTTCAAACCCCGCAGAATAGTGTCCATGAATCTTTCGAATGTCGCCGGCGCATTACACAATCCGAACGGCATCACGTTGAATTCGTACAGCCCGTCTGGGGTAACGAATGCCGTTTTTTCCTTGTCAGCTGCGTGCATTGGAATTTGCCAATAACCGGACCTTAAATCAACAGAGGAAAAATAGGAAGCAGAATGTAAACAGTCTATGGCGTCATCAATACGCGGCAGCGGATAGACATCTTTTTTTGTAACGGAATTCAGTCGGCGATAGTCTACGCAGAATCTCCACGTACCATCTTTCTTCTTCACAAGAATGACTGGTGCGGCCCACGGACTCGCCGATTCTTGAATTACTCCCTTCGTTAGCATCTCTTGCACTTGCTCGTTGATAACCTCGCGCTCTGATGGTGCCACTCTGTAAGGTTTCTGCCGTATGGGATGCGCGGACGCAGTGTTGATTCGATGGCGTATTCGAGACGATGGAATTGAGGGCATTTGGCTGCGTTTTGAGAAGTCGAACACTTTAGAGTGCTTGGAGAGAACGTTAAGGAGGGTGTGACGTTCGCTTTGGCTAAGTGACTTGCTGATCATTTGTAGCAGTTTTAAATCATCTAACCGTTGAGAAGCTACATGTCCGTTCTCGCCTGCAGCATCGAGAAGAGCCACCAGCGTCGTAGATGATTCGAGGTTGAATGCAGCAAGTTTCATGCCACCAGGCAACACTGCAGGCTCCATTGAATTGTTGATTGCCCACACACTTGTGCGTCCGTTAACTACAGACACCACGCAATGGGGGACTAAAATGTTCTTTTTCACACAGGCCCAAGGAATCTGTTCGAGTGTGGCGTCGAACGTGGCGAGGTCGTTACTAGAGCAAGTCACTGGAACACGCATGGCAGAGAATGCAGGAACGACCGTGTCCTCGGAGACAAAAAAGCTGCAATCATCACGCGGTGAATTCTCCAAGAGCGCAGCTGGAAAACTACCGTGCACGGAAAGGTGCCCACTTCTGCAGTCAATGGTTGCCCCACACTCCCGCAAGAAATCGATTCCCAAAATAACGTCATGCGTGGATCGCGTAATAACAGCAAATTCTGTGGGAAACACTTTGCCGCACAAGGACACATCCACAGTACAAACTCCCACAGGACACAACGCGTCACCACTCACGCCACGTAATGTCACTCCACGACTCAAACAAAACATCACCTTAGGCCCAAGAAGGTTCTTGAAATTCACACTCATTACACAAATAGTCGCACCCGTATCCACAAGTGCCATGGTAGGGACACCATCAACAAGTACGTGAACTTTGTTCTTGAGCATAAACAATGACGGAGGTATGTCTGTCGATAGTGCCTGGTATCCTGCGGCCTCACCCCCATTGGCCGCACCTGCTAGTTTTCCGGCGGCGGTGATTGCGTACGACGCCGCGGCGATGGGGATCGTGGAGCACGTGGAGCTGGCGGCGGAGTCAAGCTTCGATCAGAGGCTGGCGACGGGTAGCGTAAACTGGCAGGTGTGCGTGGTGGCCGTGGCGTAGAGAACGTGTGGTCAAAAGGCCGGGTGTCCATAGGCAAGGGCTCTCGCTGGTATGAAGGGCGGTAGTTGCAGAAACGTGAGATGTGACCCGGAACACCACATCTGTAGCACACCGGAAGAGGTCGGGACACACGCGGCTGATCAGAGTAGCCAGCCCTATGAGAAGGCGTAGGATGGGAATATCGCTCTTCACGGGCACCGTAGCCAGCCGAAATTCGCTGAGGGAAACGAGGTGAGCGCAAACGTCGTTCGTCATTCGAGGGTGGCCGATACGAGAACCCAGATCGCCGTGTGCCTCTGTATTCGTCGGAATCTGCCGAATTAACAGATGGTTGCCATGGAGCCAGGGTAGCCGGGGTTCGTGCGCGTTCTGCGTCTCTTGCATAGCTGTCCTGGAAGTCGCTGGGGTCATGAGAGATTCGCTGACACCGAAACAGTTCTTCTCTCACGATCTGCCGTATTGTCGACGCCAGGTCATTGGGCGTCATTGGGCGTCATTGTGTCGACACTAGCCACCGTCGGGACGTTAGAGAGACGGCCAAATTTTGGCGCTATCCGTCGCATCTTTAGCGTTTCAAATGTGCGACAATGCTGCATCACGTCGGACACGGAGGTCAGGCTCTCTTTTCCAATCAGGAAATTGTACACATCTTCCGCTATCCCCTTCAGAACGTGTCCAACCTTATCTTCTTCAGTCATCCTGGCATCCGCTATGTTACACAGCTTCAAAATTTCTTCAGTGTATGTGGTACACGTTTCACCAGGAAGCTGTGTCCTCTGAGCCAATGTCTGCTCCGCCCGCTTCTTCTTCGCGTTGGAATCACCGAAGCACTTCTGTACTTCCTCAACGAAACGATCCCAAGATGTGAACATGTCTTCGTGGTTTTCATAACCACATGAGAGCTGTGTTAGTCAGTGAAAATACAACATGACTGAGCTGCTCTGACGAATCCCAGCCGTTGCTTCTGCTCACCCTCTTGTATTTCTTCAGCCACTCGTCCACGTCTTCTCCAGAGGTCCCGCCAAAGTTCGGCGGAACTCCATAGTAAGGCAAGGAACCTATCGCTGTCGCCCTCGAAGCACCAGCGCTCTGGTCGTGAGACATCTCGATCGGCGATGGTGGGAGTCCGGCAAGACGGCGGCTGCGACGAAGTCCAGGTAGTAGTGCTTCCGTCGTGGGGTTCGTCGTACCCCGCACCATCCACCAATCTGTTACGTGCACAGGAGATGTTTAAGGGGTATTTAATGAGCACGGAGGCACAAAAGACCGTGGTGATCGCAGGAGCAGCGTCGTCGTCCTCTTCCTCTTCCCCTGCTTCTCTCGTTTCCCCCTGGCAGTGACACTTCGTAACAATATGGACAGTCTCGGCTGGATTTTGCCGTCGCCGTCATGCACCGTATAATATAAGTATGTATATATATATGAAAGCTCCAAAGAAAAGTAATTCAGAAAAATGCTTCCGAAGCGCGGAATCGAACCAGGGACCTCTTGCTCCGCAGCGAGTAGCGCTAACCACTACGCCACGTAGCTAACGGCGAGCGTTATGTACAAACCCTTTACCGCTGCACGGACTCAGAGACGGCCGGCGCTTATAAGCGTTTCTTCATTGCCAGCGAGATGGCGCTAGGAGCGCGACGGGCGCATTTAAAAGTTGTCGGCGAGCTCGCTCGCTTCTTATATTTGCGCAGGGAGAACCTTGCCCTTCCGCTGTCTGCTCGCGCGGTTTTCTCGTGGTGAGGGGAAGAGGGATGTTTCAAGCTTTCACCGTGATGTCCGTGCTCATGTTACGGAGCGTACGAAAGTCACTGGAGCTCAAGAGACGCCGTTAAACGAACAAACAGAGCAGGGGCGTAGCCAGGGGGGTGTTGGGGGGGGTTCAGACCCCCCCCCCCCGAAAATTTTCAGTTTTGCTTGCGTGTATATACACGCGCACATACAAACGCACGCACGAACATACATAAAGTATGGTTCAACCCCCACCCCGAAAAAAATTCCTGGCTACGCCCCTGAAACAGAAGATGAACGCGAACTATCAAGTGTCACAGCTCGACACTTGAAGCACGCTAGTTTCCTTCGCTGCTTCGGCCGCCTTTGCAACAGGAGCGCTGTTCAAACTGAGAGTATCCATTGGCGAGCCTCATTTCGTATAGCATTAGTTTCTTGCTATCGCATTCATTGCTTCGCCCTTGCGGCGAAACTGTGACTTTTTTTCATTTCACAGCACAAGGATACTGCATTAGTCTTCCTTCAACATCCCTATCAGACAAAAAGATACACCTGCTTTCTGCATTTTTGTGAATGTCCTTTGATGTTTTAGCGATGTGCGCTAAGGCATTAGCAGATGTGATTTGCGCAGTTCCGTGTGGATTAAAAGTCCGAGTTTTTTCGCTAATAAAATCAGTTGTTAGAAAGCGCTTGTCCTTGTGTGTGTGTGTGTGTGTGTGTGTGTGTGTGTGTGTGTGTGTGTGTGTGTGTGTGTGTGTGTGTGTGTGTGTGTGTGTGTGTGTGTGTGTGTGTGTGTGTGTGTGTGTGTGTGTGTGTGCGTGCGTGCGTGCGTGCGTGCGTGCGTGCGTGCGTGCGTGCGTGCGTGCGTGCGTGTGTGTGTGTGTGTGTGTGTGTGTGTGTGTGTGTGTGTGTGTGTGTGTGTGTGTGTGTGTGTGTGTGTGTGTGTGTGTCTATGCTTCGACCCCGTGTCATTTTGCGCTTCTTAAAAGCTTAACATGATGTTAACATCCTTTCAAGATTCTGGCGAGTGTCCCCTCCGGGCGCCCAACACAAAGTACGCCTGGGGTGCTATTCTGGACACTGTCAAACTCCGCCATCTTGGTAAATTTCGTAATGGCGGCATTTTAAGACAATGGCAGAGGCCGCAGCAGCCCTCCGGGCCAATCAGACTTGACCAATGGCGGAATTCGACAACGTGGCGGAATTTGACAATGTCCGGAATAGCACCCCTGTGCTGCGTGACTGAATTGGATGACGATGTGCAAACTACAGGTGGACAACGCGGCCTGTATTCCTTGCCAAAATTAGCGCAAGTGAAAAAAGTTTGAGGCTAGTCGGGCATTTTGGCGCAACGTAGCGCAAGAATAGGCTATCAAATTGGCGCAACTCGCACCGCTGTTGCAACCCTGCCAGTGGTTGGGGGACTCGCCTTCGGAGCGTCAAAGCCCGGCAGGAAAATTTATTTTGCTTTATACGTTTATTTCGTTGTCGTTGTACGAGACGGACACAGTTGAGTAGTGGGCATAGAAATTCGTACGCATTTAAAATTACTGGAGGAAAATACGGCACCTGTGTCTACATGACCTGGAAGCAGAGCCATTCAGTCGGCGTGCGATGTTTGATTCGCTCAAAACTATGTCCTTATTGCGGCTTCAAACGGCTCGGTAACCGAGGAAGATTTACTTCTCAATAGACCTTTTTCAAGCAATCCCAGAACCCCCCGCGGGCGCGCGAAGCACTATGGGAAAAGTGTGTACGGCGAGCCCGCCGGCTGTTCCGTCGCTCGCTGCTCGTGGCGTCGTGGGAGCACCAAATGAAGAAAACGCTTCGCTGCTGGTTGACTATTATTAAATCCTAAATACTACACGTCTGAACGCACCTGCATGTATCTCTACGCATGAAATGCGAAAGGAATGATGCAGTCAGTGTAGGTATTGCCGAGCGAATGCATACCGGATGTAGCGGCATGCGAGTTATCACGTGCCGATACATGCAGTAAAACGTGCCATCGTGAGCAATGTGAGCTGGAACACCTAATTCGTATTTATTCAATGATTACTTGTTCACAAGCCGCTATGGTATATAATGCCATGGCGGCTCATGATCAAGTTTAACCAAACTGTAGAGAGGTGTTAGAGTATTCAGTTATACAGATGATTATTTGATTTTAATTGACAAGTCACGCGCTGTACAAAGAAGTGAGCACATTCTAAACGTGTTTAAAGAAAAAGGGATGGGACTAGAATTCACTTGCGAGATGCCTTGCTCTGATAATTTGCAGTTTCTTGATACATGCTTTTAAGTTTCACTGCGGAGCATGTTTTCAGCGAAACCGGTGTTTAATTTCGCGTCGGCGCATTCGAATGTTGTTAAACGAGGAATTGTGATGTCATGATTACGCACGGCGTTGGAAAAAAGCTTGCGCACAAAAGATGAGCAGTAGTTTCCACCTGCAAAGTGATCAAAGTGGCGGGATATCCTGCGTATCGTTGTATCACAGTTTGCGAAAATGTGATCGCATGGCAAAGAAAGATTAACACGGACGTCCTCCATCCGTAAATAATGAAGAAACTAGAAATTTGCAGTTATTCCACATATGTATAAGAAGTCGAATGGCCTGAAGAGCGTATAGGGAAGCGATGTGGGGGGCGAAGGTTGTGTTTGCCGCCCTAAATAAGCTTAGTCGCATTAAGGTCGCAGGGGTCTGCGATGGGCAAAGAAAAATGCGGTCAGAGGCATGCGAATTGTTTTGTAAATTGTGTAGGAGTTAACCGCAAATTTCTCTTTCTTGTGTCCACATGTACATCGGCCAGACTGGTCGATGTATAAATACACGCCTCAGCGAGCATCGAAATTCATTGAATGGAGCGGTCTCATCTCGCATCGCTATGTCAGTCATGAAAATGTAATCCCATCTTCGAAAGCACAGTAATTTTGTATCATCAACCTAATCAGACAACGTGAGAAATTTCGGAGGCATATTATGTCACAAATAACGCCGCACTTTGTGTCAGTCAACCTTCTCAGTCGTTACAAGACAAGGAATTCAACTTTATTAATCGACTGTAAGCACGCGCCTTGGTTGTTTGACTTTTTGTGCCTCTTTATGACACGCGCGACTCACTCCCGTTTTTGTATATATGCTTTTTTTTCACGCGTGCAATAAACTTTCAGTTGTGTGTGAGTGCTGGTTTGTGCATTTACTTCCTTGTACTGTTCCTTTCTTTTTTCGCTCCGAGTATTATTCCAACCTGTAGTTATAGCACCAACGAAGGTTAGTAGGCACTTATCGTTCGTTACATATATGGTGCGAGCGACGCGATGAATGTATCTCATTTCCCCAAATGCCGACTACGCTTTCTAGTGTACTCTTTAAATATCAGAACCTCACACTGCACTCCTCGACAGTGTCGATGAACGTTCATTCCAAATGCATCCGCGAATCATAGACCGCTCCTGCACTTCATAGGCAACCGAGTTGTATTTGTTTTTTCATTTATACCGTGAGGCGCACTGGCGCAAAAAAAAATAAATAAAAGGTGACGCTTCTCAGCCGCTCAACTGGTCCAACTGTGGGACAGATGGAAATCCTCGAGAGGCCGTCGCACCTAAACACTGAAGTTCGTGATTGAATTGCGCAGTAACATGTTGCACCTTGCCAAATTCACTGTGTCTAAGAAGTCCTGGCACGGCGCAAGCGGAAAGCTACATCGCGAGGCCCGCGCGCTCGTCGCAGCGGCTGCTGCGGCGTACACACATTTCCCATGAGCGTTTGCGCGCCCGTTGGTGGCGCTCGTGTGCTTGAAAAAGGTCTATTAACATTGTGCTACAAGTGCAACAATTTGCAGTGATTGTGCATGTAATAGTATGCAATCTTTCTACCACCTACGCTTGGAAAAGTAATGCTCCTTCGCAATCTGGACCCGAGGCACATACACAGGAGCAGACAAAGCCGCAAGGTTGCTTTCAGGTCGCAAACGTATAAGTGGGTCCGGCAAATCCGAATCGGGGGCGTAGCCAGAAATTTTTTCGGGGAAGGTTCAACAACCCGTTATGTATATTCGTGTGTGTTTGTATGCGTGCGTGTATATGTGCACATGCAAAATTAAGAAATTACGTTAGTCACCAAGCTATCCTCGTGAAGAATTTCAGAAGAGGGGCTGACCCCCCTTCCACAACGCCAGTGGTACGAATCACCATTCCATGGATGGAGGAAGCAACAAGTAGATAGCAATGCACAATACAACCCAAGCCAAAACTTATCGGTCCCGCCATTTCCCAATACCACATCTCTCAGAGCGCTTTCAGGAAAAGCCCGACACGGGCTGTGTTTCAGAGGCCATGTGTGCGGCATACCCATGGTACCGGAACTATTGCAGCGCCCGAGCTCTATTTTACTGCGATACTGCAGTCGCTTCGTGACAACACGGCGAGCGACTTGTTTATAGCCTCTTGTGAGCAGCATCGCACAGGCGGTGTGTTCTTTAAATACCATGCAGAGTCTAAAATCAGTGTCATTGCCAGAAATTGAGCTTCTGCACAAATACTTTGTCACAGTACACATTTCCAAATGTATTAGAGCATTGGAACATAACGGTGGTCGAAACTTTATATTTCGTTATAACCCATAATTCACAATATTGACTGTTAGCGGAATGGCGCAGTTTTTAAAGGGTCCATGGCACGGTCACCGAAGAATTTGCGGTTTTCAGTGAAAAATAGAAGGGTCCATTGTACATGCATATATATATATATTGTGATGACCAAGAACGACGCTGGGCACCGGGCGCGCGGCCAGCATGCGAAGGCAGAGGAAGAAGAGGTCAGATTAGAACAGCTTGCCCGAGAAACGGGTGTTGTCTCTGTCTGGTTCTTTACAATGGCGCAGCCTACGAACAACGAACCGTGAGTGCGGCCTCGTCGCTCATCGGCGCTGCAGACCTTACATCGAAGCACCGCCCACGATCATGGATTCCGTGTCCTTACTACTGCCGGAAGCACCTGTGCGACCATTCGAGGACGGCGTCCAGGCCTCCTCGGTGGCCAAAGGGCAGGCTTACCCCGGCGCCGCGAAGACAGAGCGCGGCTTCCTGTTGCCCGGGAACGCTGTTCACGCTTCCCGGGGCGACATCCTCTTGCTCAGGACTCCGTCGGCACCTGAGGTGCTTAGGGATGCTGTTCAAGCTCCCTCTGATCCGGATCCCGCCACAGTGAGCACAACCACCACCTCCGACTTGTCAAACATTGCCACTGGCTCCGCATGCGGATCCAGTGGCACACCAACTGGGCCCCTTGGCGTCGGCTCACTCGGGATTTGCGCCTCCCATCCCACCACCACCGGCAGCGGCAGTTTGCGAACTACCAGAGTTCAATGGCTTGCAGGACGATGCCGACAATTGGGTGGCGACCGTCAACGATATCGGGGCTCACGAGGCCTGGACGGAACCGCAGAAATGGGCCGTGGCGGTAGAGCGCCTTCGGGACGGTGCCGCGGCGTGGCACAGGTACGAAGGCATGAGGCAGCGTACCTGGGCAGGATGGTGTGCAGCTCTGATTGCCGCTTTCGGCCGGGTTCCCTGCGGCTCTAGTGAGCCCAACTCGACATCCACCGAGGACGGAGCTCAGGAGGGGTACCACCTCGAGTCTGCAACTGCGAACTGCAGCTCACCGGTAGACAGCTACGCAGCCTGGCCTGGTACTAACGCCGGACTGACGCCACGCTGTAACGCTGCCTCGGTATCCGGCGCCATAACATCCCTGCCAATGGCCGAAAGCATTTCGAATCCCTATCTGTCGGAAAAGCTGCCCCCTTGCTCGCCATCGCCTGAGCACTTGGAGGCACCGGCCCGCGTCGTGCTGGACGTTTTAGAACGTAATGAAACGCACATGCCCGCGCATTTCACCAAGATCCTCCCTGACCAGACGGAGGCGGATCTGCACGCTTTGAAGCATTCACTGGCTGAACGAGAGAGCGCTACCAATTCGCTAAAGGACGTCTCTCCAGGAGACACCAAGGCATTTGACACGTCTGAGATCGTCCTCATTGATGACCTGCCCGCGCAGCACAAGCCTGTTGCTTTTGGAACGGCTTGTGACGAGGATGTTCCGGCAGCACGCAGCGCGGCTTCACGAATTGCTGGCTTGAGAACGTCAGAGAGCCATCAAGTGACAACGCTGCAAAAGCAGAAGCCACGTCGCAGGTCAGCGCAGAAACCTAACTCCACGTTGACGCAGACGTCTAGAAGGACACTCAGACGCCCCTCGACCCGCTGCAAAATGCGCAGACGGTCGCGCTTGGTGCTGCATGTTGCGTTACCAGATCCATCATTTCCTACCCTGTTGTCGAAAATGTGGCGCAAAGGACAGCCTTGCGCGATGCACCTGCGACCATGCCTGTACAGTCAGAGCCGCCCGCCAGAATTGTCGCCGAGAGAACTCTTCGCCGAGCCGCATCATGTCACAAAACTTCGACTGCCGCGAAACTGCCAACTCCGTCCACCAGAGGAAAATGAGACAGCTTTCCCTGACAAGTCGCAGCGTGGCCGAGGTCGTAGACCACCACGACACAGTCAATGTCGTCCCCCAGGGTCGTCATCGGCAAAGGTTCAAGCCAAGATCCAGCGTGTACAACAACATAGCGAACGACCACGTAGACATAGCCAGTTTCGGCCAGCGGAATTATATTTAACAAATTTCAAGACGAAGTTCCAGCGTGGCCGAGTCCGGCCACGCCGAAACAGTCAGTGCCGCCCACCAGAGACACTGTCGACAGCCCACCGCGCTCGCAGTCATGGCCGAGTGTGATGACCAAGAACGACGCTGGGCACCGGGCGCGCGGCCAGCATGCGAAGGCAGAGGAAGAAGAGGTCAGATTAGAACAGCTTGCCCGAGAAACGGGTGTTGTCTCTGTCTGGTTCTTTACAATATATATAACTCATTCCCCGAGGAAGGGAGGTCCCCTCCCGAAACTGTTGGGAAATAAATATTTATATCACTGTTGACAACGCCTCCGTTGTATTAT
The DNA here is from genome assembly GCF_013339695.2 of Rhipicephalus sanguineus. Classification (NCBI taxonomy): domain Eukaryota; kingdom Metazoa; phylum Arthropoda; class Arachnida; order Ixodida; family Ixodidae; genus Rhipicephalus; species Rhipicephalus sanguineus. The sequence continues at coordinate 198,679,692 of NC_051179.1, forward strand.
ACCTATATGTATTGTTATGGGCCGCTTACCTAGAAGGCGAAGAGGAGGAGGACGTGTTCGTTGCTGCTTTTCGCCATCTTGGTTGTCACCCCTATCTCTGTGATTGTGTCAATACTGTAAATACAGCCTTCTTCTGTCGTCTCCCCGTAACATCTTTGGTGGAGGTGCGGGGTACATCCGAAGCACACCACGGAACTTCGCAGCGGGCGTCTCCTTAGGCAATCCACCATGTCGACAGGCAGGCCCGTTGATCCTGCCCCCGCTACGCCAACTGAACCCAGCCACGTCGTTGTGACCCATCTCCGAGACCCTGGTTCCTTCTGCCAGGGTTGCCAATGGTGGCTACTTTTCGCCAAACTGGCGAATTTGAGAGGCCCGTGGCGGCCTAAATTTATGAATGGCGACATGGCGAATTTTTGGCGATTTTCAGCTTAGGCCTCCACTGAGTTATGCATCCTAAGCTCAGTGCCTTCCCAAAGAATGAGCGCCACTATTCTCTGTATTTTTCTGGGTTTCGAGGTGTACATTACGCGCCGTTCTGTATGTCCGTCCTGTAACTCGTGTGTATCTCCTCAATTCATCTAGATTCATCTAGATGCTACAGAGCTTCGCTAAAGTTTCGCTTCTGAAGGGGCTAGATGACGGGTTGGTCGTGTGTTCCGGCCATTTGTTCTGCCAAAGCTCCAACTGTTCTGAATAGCTTGGCAACTTATTCACTGCTGCATTATCCCCTAATCGAGCTCGTATAGCGAAGATGGGCGGATATGCGGGTGTTCGTGCAATAAAAAATTATTTATTCAGGCATTTTCTACTGTTCTCGGTGAGCGTGTGCAATGAAAACAATTGCTATATAACATTTTACAATGTCTATCTGTTCAATTATAACGCACTGGATTGACGCGGGTAGATATAAGTGATTATATGTGAAAGGGACAGTGGCGTCCGGTATCATATTAGTTCACACTGAAAGGTATAAGACTCACTAATGAACGATACCTGTAGGAATTCTCTCTTACTACTTTCAATAAACCTGTTAATCCTTTTTTAATATGAGGGGCTGTAAAACTGTCTACAAACAACGCCTTCGCGGCTTTCGCCTAAGGTTTACCACACTTTTACCTTTGAAACGAGCGGACAGGGATGGAAGGGTATCATGAGCGTTTTATCCTTTCATACTTGCGCCTCCGCGCACATCTTGCGGCTAGTCGGAGAACCAGGTGCACCAAGCACTCCCATGGTGAAGGGACGATGCGCCTGGCATTGAGAAATGTCAATATACTTTAAGGGCTTTGAATGGCACTGTATTCTACGGGGCTATACATCAGTGGAAATTCTTATTACTCGGATATGCTGCACATATCTAGAATGGCGACTTTTTTGGCGAAATTCGTAAAAAAATGGCGACTTTTGGCGAATTTCTGCTCGTCGTTTGGCGACATTTACTCGAAAGTCAGTGGCAACCCTGCCTTCTGCGGAACTGACAACGTGCACGTCGAAAAGTGGCTGGCCGACTACGAGCGCGCCAGCAAGACCAACCGTTGGGATCCCACTTTGATGCTGGCCAACGTCAGTTACTACCTCAGGGGAACGGCCAGTGTGTGGTTCGACACGCACGAGGAGGAGCTGACCAGCTGGGATGTGTGCACACAAAAAATGAAAGACCTTTTCGGAAAGCCTATTGCACGACAACGCGCCGCCCAGAAAGAACTTTCGTGCCGTGCACAAACCTCGACGGAGCCGTACATGGTGTACATCCAAGATGCCCTAGCCTTGTGCCGGCAAGTTGACGACCAAATGCCCGAAACTGACAAAGTCAGCCACATTCTCAAAGGCATCGCCGATGACGCTTTTCACTTACTAGTCTACAAGGACTGCTCCACCATCGACGACATCATGAGGGAGTGCCGGCGCTTTGAAGAAGCGAAGAGTCGTCGAGTCACGCAGCAGTTTGTTCGACTCCCTAACACCGCCGCCACGTCGTCGTGCGAAGACGCCCAGCTCCAGCCTCCGCCCAGTACCGAAAACTTCCTGCGCCTTGTGCCGCGAGAGATCGAGGCAGCATCCCCATCCGCACCGCAGGCCCGTTCTTACGAAGAGACCCGCCCCACAGTGTCGTTGATCCAGGCCGTCGTGCCCGAAGAACTGGCAAACGCAGGCATCCAGCCCATATGTGCCCTCAGTCGTCCCGCGGTCAGCACTGTTCCATCCTCCCGCCCACAACCGACCTATTCCAGGTTCCGTAATCCGAACCAGTGGTGCACACGAGATGACAGGCCTATCTGCTTCAACTGCAACGGGGTAGGCCACATTTCGCGCCATTGTCGCTATCGTAGGCCATCGTCTCCTCGTGCAACGTACCGTCCAGAGGACACTCGATCCTCACCTTTTTACGCCCGCGAGGACCCTACCAACCTTAACGCCCAAACCTCGGCCCCACGTTATGACCGCTCGCCGTCCCCGCGGAACCAGCGACGTTATCGGTCTCCTTTGCCCCGTCGCTCACCTTCGCCGTATCCTCGCCGTCCTTCCTCGGAAAACTGACCAGTGCAGCTCCCGGAGGTGATGCTGCATTGGCCTACCGACCCGGAAATCCTCTGTTGACCCTGGCTACCCGACAAAACCTTTTGGACGTAGAAGTAGATGGCGTGCCTGTTTCGGCGCTCATCGATACTGGCGCCCAATTATCCGTAATGAGCGCTCACCTTTCTTGCCGTCTTCGCAAGGTCCTGACGCCCGCTTCATCACCTGTTGTTCGTGTAGCCGACGGCGGTACACCTCGCGTTCTTGGAATGTGTACTGCGCGTGTGAGCTTCGATGACCACAAGACCTCAGTTCTCTTTGCTGTGCTGGACGAGTGCCCCCATGACCTCATTCTCGGCCACGACTTTCTGAGCACGCATTCTGCCCTTATCGACTGTTCTGGCCTTTTACAGTTAGAGCTTCCGGCTATGCCTGACCTCAACGTCGCGTCGCCACCACGTTTATGCGCTGTCCAGTTGGTTCGCTTGCGCCCAGGTACAGCTACTTACGTCTCATTCACCCCGGAACCTCCTGTCCGTGATGGCGACTACCTGATTACCCTTCCTTGGACGTTCTTCTGACACGACGTGTAGTTCTGCCCCACTCCCTTGTGACTGTTTCTGCCAACCAAGCATGTATACCTGTACTCAACTTTGGACGTTGCGCACAGTTGCTTCCCGAAGGTATCACACTGGGCACTATATCACCTTTAGACACACACGACCCTGTGGCCCTAGCCATTGATACTCCACCACCGGCTTCAGGAAGCCCTGCTGCTAGCGCAACACTTGATGACCCGCTCGACGACATGATTGCCCCGGACCTTTCCCCTTCCCAAAGCAAGGAACTACGCCTTTTGTTGGCGTCATACCGCGACGTTTTCGATTTCGCTTCGCCGCAGCTTGGCCAAACATCTCTGGTCACCCACTGTATTGATACCGGGGACGCAAGACCCATCCATCGACGTCCTTACCGTGTCTCTGCTACCGAGCGCGGCGTCATTCAAACGGAAGTCGACAAGATGCTCGCTAAGGACATCATCGAGCCATCTTCGAGTCCTTGGGCGTCCCCTGTGGTTCTTGTACAGAAGAAGGACAACACCTGGCGGTTCTGCGTCGACCATCAGCACCTTAACAAGATCACCAAGAAAGACGTCTACCCTTTGCCGCGAATAGACGACGCCCTTGATTCTCTTCATGGCGCACGGTACTTTTCTTCCATAGACCTTCGATCAGGCTATTGGCAAATCGCTGTCGATGAAAATGATCGGGAGAAGACTGCCTTTATTACACCGGATGGGCTCTACCAGTTTAAAGTCATGCCCTTTGGGTTGTGTAACGCACCCGCAACATTTGAGCGCATGATGGACTCCCTCCTTCGGGGTTTCAAATGGTCCACATGCCTCTGCTACCTCGACGATGTCGTCGTTTTCTCACCTACGTTCTCAAGCCACCTACAACGCTTGTCGGCTATTTTACAAGTCTTTCGCACCGCAAGTCTTCAGCTCAACTCTTCGAAATGCCGCTTTGGCCGCCGCGAGATCACCGTGCTGGGCCATCTTGTTGACGCTGCGGGTATACGACCTGAGGAGGGTGTCGACTTGGGCTTGTTGGTTTGTCATAATCGTAATGCGCCGTTACGAACTTCCCCACTCCACGTTCTTCCAAGGACGTTCGGTCGTTTTTTGGCCTATGCTCCTATTTTCGCCGCTTTGTTAAAGATTTTGCAGCGATTGCGCAGCCCCTCACATGCCTTCTTAAAAAGGACGTCCCCTTCTCTTGGGGTCCTGCCCAAGCGTCGGCTTTTTCTCATCTCGTCGACCTACTCACATCGCCCCATTTCGACGACTCTGCACCCACTGAAGTACGTACCGATGCCAGTGGTCATGGAATTGGCGCTGTTCTAGGCCAAAATCAACGTGGTCAGGATTGCGTTATTGCATACACCAGCCGCCTTCTTTCCGCAGCTGAACGGAATTATTCAATAACGGAGAGAGTACCTCGCACTTGTTTGGGCCGTCGCGAAATTTCGTCCTTATCTGTACGGCAGACCCTTCAACGTTGTCGGGGATCACCACGCCCTCTGCTGGCTGTCCTCTCTGAATGATCCCACTGGTCGCCTTGGTCGTTGGGCATTGCGACTTCAAGAGTACACGTACACTGTCGTCTACAAGTCTGGTCGCTTGCATCAGGACGCCGACTGCCTGTCTCAACGATACCATTCCATCTGTGCTCACAATAACTGACCTCTTCAACTTCTCTGCTGAGCAACGCCGTGACCCGACTCTCCGCAAGATCACTGACGGCCTCAACTCACCGATTCCTGATTCTTCCCTCAGTCTCTTCATGCTACGTGATGGAACCTTGCTTCGTCGCAGTTTCATACCTGACGGTCCTGACCTCTTGCTTGTGATTCCGGCACACCTTCGTTCGACTGTTCTGGCCAACTACATGATGTGCCGACAGCGGGGCACCTCGGATTTTCCCGCACCTACGATCGTGCACGCTGTCGTTTCTACTGGCCAGGAATGTATAGGTCGGTACGCCGTTATGTGACCTCGTGCGACCTTTGTCAGCGCCGGAAGAAGTCTACACTCCCGCCTGCTGGCCGTCTTCAATCACTCGACATCCTATATGAGCCGTTTCATCGTGTCGGCCTCGACTTGCTTGGTCCGTTTCCTACGTCTGTCTCGGGAAATCGATGGATCGCCGTTGCCACGGACTATGCTACACGGTTTGCAATTACTCGCGCACTTCCAACCAGCTGTGCGACCGACGTAGCAGACTTCTTGCTCCATAACGTCATCCAACACGGGGCACCGTGCCAGCTCTTGACCGACCGTGGCAGGCAGTTTCTTTCCAGGGTCATCAACGACATCCTGGCGTCTTGCTCGACGAAACACAAGCTAACCAAGGCCTACCATCCACAGACAAATGGCTTGACGGAGCGGATGAACCGGACCATTACCGACATGCTAGCAATGTACGTGTCGGCCGACCACCAAGATTGGGATAGAACATTGCCTTTTGTCACGTTTACGTATAACACGTCCCGGCACGAGACGGCTGGTTATTCGCCTTTCTCTTATTCGGCCGAAATCCAGTCTTGCCTTTGGACACGATGATGCCGCCTTCCATGTACCCACCTACTGAGTACACTCAAGAAGCTATTGCCCGCGCCGACCATGCACGTCAAGTTGCGCGTGTTCTGTTAACCGAATCTCAAGCGGGCCAACAATCTCGCTACGATCGCCGTCACAGAAACGCCCACTTTCTTCCTGGATCTCTTGTCCTCCTTTGGTCTCCAGCAAGACGTGCTGGGCTTTCTGAAAAGCTCCTCTTCCCGTACACCGGACCATACCGTGTATGCCGCCAAGTGATCGACGTGACGTATGAAATCGAGCCATTGTCTTCGTCCTCGTCGACTCAGCCCCGCACCGACATTGTTCACGTTGTCCGTCTGAAGCCCTATCACCTACCGGAACCCACCGACGCGTGTGTATAGTGACCATCCTCGCAACAGTCTTTGCTTGGGCGCACCGAGTCTGTGCTTCTACCGCCGGCGGGTAATGTTATGGGCCGCTTACCTAGAAGACGAAGAGAAGGAGGACGTGTTCGTTGCTGCTTTTCGCCATCTTGGTTGTCACCTCTATCCCTTGTGTCAATACTGTAAATACAGCCTTCTGTCGTCTCCCCGTAACAATATATATGGAAAACGAAATGCAACAGAATATTTCGGTGGAAATTGGGCCTAGAAGTCTCCGGTTAAAACCCCTTCCACCGCCGGCGACTTTCATTTGGCTATGGCGCATGTGACGTCATGTGCTGCATTGAGCGGAGCCGTCGTTTTCTATCAAAATTTCAGCCGTTGCAAATCTTTCAATTTGAATGTCAAGTTAAACAAATGAAATAGCTCGATTGCATGCGGAGCTGAGCACATAACAAAATCGTTCGCCGGAATACTAACGCTTGCCCAGCATGCAGCTTGTTACGTCACGGCTCGCGAGTGCGCCAGTGTTGCCGGAATCGGGCCGCTTGCGTGTTTCTAAAAGCATTCAATTATAAATTAAGTGCTCGACCAAATGCGCCAAAATTTCGCCAGATCTTTGTGAAGGCACAAGGATTGCCCCACATAACACAGATTGTGATCTAAAATTGGGTGTCATGGCCTCTTTAAGCTCATCAGCGAGAAACCAAATGACCCATTTACACTGCCTCTGCATGCACCTAAAGCAAACATTCTGAGTTGATTCCCATTCCGCTGCTTTAAGCTGGGAATGTTCCCCAGCAGCAGAATGCCATAGTCAATGCAGGGTGGGCTCTCGCCGATTGCAGTGCTGCGTAGCAGGTAGTACGGCAAATAATAATAAAGTTACGCCACCCTGCTGTCTAGGGACGTTGCGAAGGCAAAGCAATGCGGTATATGTCTTTGGGGAAACCTTTATTATTATGCGGCATGCAAGCAAAAACACCGGAGGAGGGGGGACAAAAAGCAGCTCTGCATCATCGGCACCGAGGGAAACAACCAGGCCAGTAAACACAGTGAACGCCGGGCGCAAGAACGAATCTCCGCAGCAACACTTTTATACAACACAGCTGGGGCACCTAACATGCAACACTCGCTGCCCGGAGGAAGAAGGGCGTGCTCGTCCCACAGGCGACCCAGTCATCAGCAGCGGGTCTCGTACAGGCCACTGCGCCCGATGTAGCGCACCCATTTGATCACGTCATGGTCACTGTAGTTCAGCTTCGACTCAAAAACCTTTAGGTAGCGAACCTTGAGCCCAGACGGCGCAAAGGGAACCTGCGTGGGCGAAACCATGCACGCCAGGTTAGGACAGCAGCAGCAAGCTGTTAAAACAACCAGTCGGCCAAAAGCACTGTTTCTAGTTACTACAGACTGTTTCGCTGTTTGCTAACAGCCTAAGCCTGAACGGCGCGACCAAGAAAACTTCCGCTGTGGGACTTCCGGTATTGCTTACTCAATTCAATGCTGGTCAAGCCAGTGTAGCACATGACGCTTCTTTTGCGGCATAAAAAAAAAGGTGCTTTGGAGTCGAACAAATTGTGCTTTCGAACAGGTTTGGAGCAAACAAAGTAGACTTTGGGGGGCACTTGAAGTCAGAATAAGGTAAGCCTCATTGGTGCATATTCTTAGCGTGCAAAAAGAAACGCTGCCCTAGTGTAACATACTGCAAGAGGAGACAAGGCTACTGTTACAGAGTAGCCATCCATCGCAGGCACTCTACACGCAAGGTTGCCACCTGCTGGCTTCAACGCAATATAAAACATCTGAACGCACTGACGTATTTATTGACAAGGACAGCATTGCACTATAAGAGCTGCCTAAACGCAATTCAAAACGGAAAAATCTACCTAACAAAAAGCCAGCGACCAAGGCATTTAAACAAAAGAGAACATTCTGTCAGCAGTCGCACGCGTGCACAGCGCATTTCATCGATGCAACTGATGCCCCATCGTAGTGAATAATTGTTACCTATTAGGCAGGCAAATAATCGCAGAACGCGTACATCAAGCGGCCGAGCAACAAATTTGCGCGCTATGTCAATGAACACCGACCATAGATTTTGTGCTGGGGCCCCGCAGACGCTACAGATCTAACCATCCACAGAGTTCGCTTTAATGAGGCGCTGCTATCACGAGACCATAATACACTCCTGGTCACACATACCACGGATGGATGTGCCTGAAAGGACGCCCGAGGACTGCTGAGGAATGCAGTCCTGACCAGTTGTCTAAACGGTCTGTGTGGGCCCACACAGTGGATCCGCATGTTGCCGGGCAGAGGGCTTCACGAAATAGCCAACTTAGAGCGCTCGCAAGCGTAGCCTGTAACGTGGAATCTTGTTCCGCCTCTTTTTTTCGACTGACGAATATTTTAAATGGAGTCTTCAATTTCTCGGTGTCCGCACGACTCAGCTTCCATTAAAGTGCTTAAATTGGCGTTTTTGCACGCTTGTGTGCCACTGCAATATGTCGATTTCGTGCTCAAAATGCACAACGAACGGCACCACTTCGTGCCAGACGCGGGCTACATGGGCACGATATGGCAAAGAATAGTGCGACTGATATGCAATATTTCTTGTTTCCCGCGAAGCGGCCGACTGGCATGGCCTGGCGGTCCCGACGTGGGAGCAGCCCACCGCGCGCTAGGGCGCGTCACACAGGACCTCATTAAGGTTGTTTCAATCAATAAATCAGGATTTCATTTGACTGGAGCCGTGTAAACCACGCAGTGCTTAACGCGCCACCCGTGAAGGCGTACCGTGCATACAATACACACATAGCTGAAAAAATAAAAAATCAGTTCTCTATTATAGAGGGTTTGTCATCAAGAGAAATGAGCTTCCAGACCACATGTAAAAACGTGAATTACGTAGGTGACGCTGACACTTTAGTTGCATAAGAAGAAAAAGCGTACCTGTGGAAACGGAGAGGACTTACGTAGCAATCATAAAAAAGCTGTTTGCTTGCCACGTCGAAGACGCGAAAAATCGCCAAGAAATTAGACAAGATAGCATACTTGAGCAAAGAGTAGCCAATAGTAGTCGCGCGTGTGAAATAGCTGCGGCGTTTTTATTTAAAGGGACCCTGAAACGGTTTTGACGATTTTGTACGAACATATTGGGCCGGTAGAGCAAGTCCCAATGATCATTTACAGGCCGATTTAAGCTCTGTGCGTAAACTGTGTAATTTATTACAAGGCTTTAAAGCTGCGAATCGCCACCGATCACAGCGGCTCAGCTGTGATCCCCCCCCCACTTCCAGTGCGTGTGGCACTGGGAGCGCGACGTCACGCAGGCGGCTTATCTGATTGGATATGTCCAGTCCACGTCACTGAACCTCCTGTGGGCAACGAGCGTCGTCTGCCTGTGTTACAACGTGCTCCGTGTTGACGTGAGCTGAGCGACAGTGTTTATCTCGAGGTTTCTTTTCTTGAACACAATGAATTGCCCTAGCCGTGTTGTGTACCACATATCTCGCAATTGGTGACTTGTAGCTGCGACATCGTGCAATGTTTGTGAGGCATCTGGAGAGCGGAATCCCTTCAGCTCGTCGCTGCAATGAGCGTCGCGCTCTCGCTATCCGTTCAACGCCACGATCCACGTGTCTGCGGCTGTAACTTCACCCCTGAAGACAACCACATTGCCCGAGTTTACGCCTATCGGTGATCGTTATCGAATTCTTTTTGTTTGTCCGCATGCTTTTGCAGGTTGTCGCCGTACAGGAGAATAAAATAAGACCGACTGGTAGTGTGGCGGCACCTGTCGGAGCAAATATTAACCACTCCGCGAGCAGCGTGCTGCCAGGCACACTGGGCCCCCGAGATTGCGCGCAACCTGTTGGCACGCAATATCAGAGGCCATGACTGGGCGAAGCTCAAACCGTCGAATGCGCTTACGAGGGTGGTCCGATAAGTACTTAGCCTTCAAAAGAAAAACGAAAATTTTGGAATGGTGTCGATTTAGTTCTCAACATAGTCCCCTTTCAACTCTATACACTTGACCAGCAATCCTCCAACTTCTTGATCCCGTCAGAAAAATATGTTTTCTCCTGAGTTGCAAAGTAGGCTTCTGGGGCGGCGATAACTTCTTCATTCGACTCAAATTTTTGTCCGGCGAGTGACTTTTTCAAGTTGGGAAACAAGAAGAAATCACTCGGGGCCAAATCTGGAAAATACGCTGGATGGGGCACCACTTCGTAGCCCAGTTCGACCAACTTGGCCGTGGCGACGGCGCAAATGTGAGCTGGCGCGTTGTCATGGTGGAAGAGCACCTTTTTCTTCACCAAATGTGGCCGTTTTTTTCGCAATTCGGCGTGGAATCTGCTCAGTAATTCGGCGTAGTAGGGTCCTGTCACTGTTTTGCCCTTCTCAAGGTAGTCGACAAAGATCACACCTTGAGAATACCAGAAAATGGTGGCCATCACCGTTCCGGCCGATGCGACAGTCTTCGTCTTCTTCGGAGCAGGTTCTCCGGGTGCAGTCCATTGTTTCGACTGTTCTTTGGTCTCTGGTGTGTACCAGTGGATCAATGTTTCGTCGGCGGTCACAAAACGACGAAGGAACTCCTTCGGATTACGCTTAAACAGCTTCAAACACTGCTCTGAAGTGGTCTCACGGACGCGCTTGTTGTCCGGAGTGAGCAAACGCGGCACCCATCGCGCCGACAGCTTTCTCATGCCCAAAATTTCATGCAGGATAGGACCCTCGCGGTCTTTTTGAGATGCCTACTGTCTCAGCTATCTCGCGCACCTTCAGTCGGCTGTCTGCCAATACGAGGTCATGGATTTTTGCCACGTTATCGGCCGTGGTATCTGTTTGCGGGGCCCCTGGGCGAGGCTCATCAAAAACCGACGTGCGACCATGTTTAAACTCGAACCAATTTTTGACAGTTGCCATCGAAGGAGAAGACTCACCGTAGACGGCATCCAGTCGCTCTTTGACTTCGCTGCGCTATTTCACTTCCAAAAACAAGAATCGAATCACCGACCGATATTGCTCTTTTCCTATTGTTAACGGACACACGAAAATCAGCTGCTTCCTCAAACGGTCAAAACAAAACCGCGAGCCCGATTCCACTGTAGCTTTGCGTGTGTCCCTCTAAGAGAGTGTACTCAATGTCAGTATATGTCCCGTGCGATAGCGTCGCGCTCTCGCGGTAAGGCTAAGTACTTATCGGACCACCCTCGTATGACGGCGCTGCGATCGCCGGCGATGCCAGCGTGTCTGAGTTGAGAGTGCAAGGAGGGGTGAGGAGGAGGGTGTGTGTGTGTGTGTGTATATGTATATATATATGTATATATATATATATATATATATATTGTTACGTGAGTTACGTGAGTGACGAGTCGCTTTTACAAGTCGCTATTCACAAGATGTATTTGCAAGAGCGGCTGTAGCGCTGACCAGTCCGGCTCCGAGCTCGAGCAGCTAGCGACTTTCGTCCTCTTCGTCGGGCGCACACGCGCGTCGACAATATGAATTCCGGCAGCCTACATGTAGCATAACCCCCGGCGGCAAAGGCGCCGTCTCGGCGCATCTAGACGTCAACGTCATTGGGCGAGTGGTACTGCTTCAGGCATGCGACGTGTACGATGTCGCTGGCATGCGGGGTGGATGAAGACGACGGGGCAGCAGGAGCGATTTCATAGGTGACGGGAGTCACCGCACGAAGCACTCGGTATGGCCCTGTGTACCGAGAGAGCAGTTTGTCGGACAGGCCAACGTGCCGGGTCGGAGACCACAGCAGAACCAAAGAACCGGGCGAAAAGTGTACGTCGCGGTGTCGTTGATCATACCGACGGCGTTGGTTCTCTTGGGAGGTCAGAAGGCGAGTACGAGCGGCTTCGCGTGCATGAGCGGCCCGGCTGATAGCGTCCAGGGCGTATTCAGTGGTCGGAGCTGCTGGCAACGGAATGACTGTATCGAGGGGCAATGTGGGTTCGCGGCCGAACAGCAGGAAAAATGGGGAGTAACCAGCCGTGTCATGGCGCGAGGAATTGTAGGCAAATGTCACGTACGGTAGAGCAAGGTCCCAGTCGGAGTGGTCTGAGGAAACATACTTTGAAAGCATGTCGGTTAGGGTTCGGTTCAGACGCTCCGTGAGGCCATTCGTTTGCGGATGGTACGACGTAGTGAGCTTATGCCGCGTTTCACATGAACGCAGGATGTCCGCTATGACTCTCGATAGAAATGTGCGGCCACGGTCCGTGAGCAGCTGGCGTGGAGCACCGTGTTGCAAGATCACGTCGCGCAGAAGGAAATCGGCGACATCTGTGGCGCAGCTTGTAGGAAGAGCTCGTGTGATGGCGTAGCGTGTGGCGTAGTCTGTGGCCACAGCTATCCACCTGTTGCCAGCAGAAGACAGGGGAAAAGGGCCGAGTAGGTCCAAGCCGACGCGAAAGAAGGGTTCGGACGAAATGTCGAGGGGTTGAAGGCACCCAGCCGGAAGCGTCGACGGTGTTTTGCGGCGTTGACATTTCTCACACGCCGCGACGTATCGTCTGACGGAGCGTGCGAGACCTGGCCAATAGAAGCGACGGCGGATTCGGTCGTATGTGCGAGACACACCAAGGTGACCGGCAGTTGGAACGTCGTGAAGTTCGTGGAGTACAGCCGAGCGGAGGTGTTTGGGTACAACAAGCAGCAGGGGTTGTCCGTCTGGATGAAAGTTGTGGCGGTAAAGTGTACCATTCTGGAGTACGAACGAGCGATGAGATCGGTCCGAAGGTGAGGATTCAAGGCACTCGATGATAGCCCGTAAGGATGCATCACTGCGTTGCTCGTCGGCTATGTGGGTCAGTTGGGAAACGGTGCACACGCAAGCGTCGGTGTCAGGGACGGTGCGCGACTCGCCAACCGGATAGCGAGATAGGCAGTCGGCGTCTTGATGCAGGCGTCCAGACTTGTACGTCACTGCAAAAGTGTACTCTTGCAGTCGCAGAGCCCAGCGACCAAGTCGACCTGTGGGATCCCTTAATGATGAAAGCCAGCAGAGCGCGTGGTGGTCGGTGACTACGGAGAAGTGAGTGCCATATAAATATGGACGGAACTTGGAGACCGCCCAGACAAGAGCAAGGCATTCTCGTTCGGTGATCGAATAGTTGCGCTCCGCAGGTGTAAGGAGGCGACTAGCGTAGGCGATAACGCGGTCGTGTCCCTGCTGACGTTGGGCGAGGACGGCTCCGATCCCGTGACCACTGGCATCAGTTCGGACCTCAGTCGGGGCGGATGGGTCAAAGTGGGCCAATATAGGTGGCGTCGTCAAAATTGTGATGAGGTGAGAGAAGGCGGCAGCTTGAGTGGACCCCCACGAAAATGGGACGTCTTTCTTTAGAAGATCAGTAAGTGGTCGAGCGATTGCTGCAAAGTCTTTCACGAACCGCCGGAAATAGGAACAGAGTCCCACAAAACTCCGAACATCTTTGGCGGATTGGGGTACTGGAAAACTGGTGACGGCACGAATTTTCTCAGGGTCCGGCCGCACACCAGAAGCATCGACGAGGTGGCCCAACACTGTAATCTGTTGGCGGCCGAAGTGACACTTCGACGAGTTCAACTGGAGGCCAGCATTGCGGAAGACGTCGAGAATAGCCGACAGACGCTCAAGGTGGGTCTCAAATGTAGGTGAAAATACGAGGACGTCGTCTAGGTAACAAAGGCATGTTGACCATTTGAACCCTTGTAGCAGAGTGTCCATCATGCGCTCGAACGTGGCTGGGGCGTTGCATAGACCGAAGGGCATAACCTTGAATTGGTACAGGCCATCGGGAGTGACGAAGGCGGTCTTTTCTTGGTCTTTCTCGTCCACGGCAATCTGCCAATAACCGGAGCGAAGGTCTATGGAAGAAAAGTAGCGTGCGCCATGGAGACAATCGAGAGCGTCATCAATGCGGGGCAAAGGATACACGTCCTTTTTCGTAATTCGATTTAGATGCCGGTAATCGATGCAGAAACGCCACGTGTTGTCTTTCTTTTTAACCAGGACGACGGGTGACGCCCAAGGGCTCGATGAGGGCTCAATAATACCTTTAGCTAACATCTTGTTTACTTCTTCTTGAATAATCTGGCGCTCCGATACGGACACCCGATACGGTCGACGGTGAATGGGAACAGCATCACCTGTGTTGATACGGTGCTGCACAAGAGAAGTTTGGCCGAGTGGTCGATTGTCAAGGTCGAAGATCTCGCGGTAAGAAGCCAAAAGGCGGATGAGGGCGGCTGATTGCGCTGGGGGGAGGTCTGGGGCAATCATGGGGCGTAATGTCATGTCGAGGCTTGTGGCATCGGGTGGGCGACAAGGAAGATTGGAGCATACGTCTGCTGCAAAAGAGGTGACGTGGTCATCGGCTAAGGAATGCAACGTCGCGATTAAGATGCCTTGAGGGAGGACTTGCTTCGTGAAGCCGAAATTTATGACGGGGAGATGTACCCGGTTAGCGGCTATAGTTATGACGCAGTGAGGCACAGTGATGTCACGTGCCAGAAGTACATCAGTAATCGGCGTGACGACGTAGTGGCCATCCAACACGGATGAAGTCGTTGTTAATTCGGCGAATGTTAGGGCTTTAGGCGGTAGGCGGATGAAATCCGTGGTGCAGAGGCTGTGTGGAAGGTCGGGGTGAATATCTGGCTGAAGAGGAAGGTCCAAGCAAAGAGTACCAGCGGAACAGTCTATCAGGGCAGAATGGGTCGATAGGAAGTCCATCCCTAGGATGAGGTCATGAGGACAATTATGGAGCACCGTGAATAGGACAGGAACGTAACGGTCGGCGATGCTTATACGAGCTGTACACATTCCAGTGACAGGAACAGTTCCGCCATCGGCGACGCGTACAGCTTTTGTAGTAGCAGGCGTGAGGACTTTTTTCAGTCGGCGACAAATACGAGCACTGATTATGGACACGTGAGCTCCAGTATCGACTAGAGCCGTCAAAGAAATACCGCCCACATGCACATCGATGAGGTTCTTGTTCGTAGGAAGCGTCAACGGAGGATTTGGTTCAGAAGGAGATGATGCAGCACTACCTCCAGGAGCTGCACGATCTAGTTTTCCGTCGGGTACGATGCAAAGTTGGGCGGCGAGGGGTGGCGGCGTGGTTGGGGCGACGGGGAACGACGGCGTTGAGGGGACGGTGAACGAGCAGGAGGGCGGCTGTTAGGTGTGTCACAAGTAGGGTCTGTACGGCTGGGCGAATACCGGCGAAGATCTTCATATGGGCGGGAAGGCGAGAAAAATTGGGTCCTATATGGCGGCGTCCAAGTGGCGCGGCAGTAGCGGGAGACATGACCAACGCGGTGGCACCGGAAGCAGATGGGTCTGTCGTCGGGAGTTCGCCATTCCGCTGGGTTGCGAGATCGTGGAGGAACGAATGGGTCACTTCGAGATGCATTCATAGGCATTGGTCGGGACGAGGGGCGAGAGACGGGGCAGGCGACAGGGAACCCGAGGTTGGCGAATTCTTGTCGTACGACCGCCTGAATAACGGAGACCGCGGGGGTTGGTTGTATAGTGGCATGGTCGAATGGAGAGGGCTGGAACGGCGCTGGACTTGCCGCTTCAAGTTCCCGTCGAACGATACGCGTCACACTCTGCTCAAAGGGCGGTGTAGCGGCGGAATCGGAGCAGGTGGACGTGGCAGCCGTGTTTGGCAACCGAGAAAATTGAGGGTGCACACGACGGCTTTTGGCCGTTTCGAAACGGCGGCATTCTTGAATGATGCGGTCGATAGTCGAGACGTTGGTGTAGACCAGCAAATGGAAAGCGTCGTCCGCGATGCCTTTCAAAACGTGACCCACTTTGTCAGCTTCGGGCATTGCCTCGTCCACTTTCCGGCAAAGAGCAAGCACTTCTTGTATGTAGGAGACATACGACTCAGTAGGCGACTGTACACGGGTAGCGAGCTCTTGTCGTGCAGCTGCGTGGCGACCGGTCGGGTTCCCAAAGATGTCACGTAGCTTCTCCTTGAACGTCTCCCAGCTGGTGAGCTCGGTCTCATGTGTCTCGTACCAGATGCGCGGGGTTCCGTCCAAGTAGAAGAGAACATTAGCGAGCATCATGGTAGGGTCCCACCGGTGAGTTTGACTGACCCGTTCATACAGGCGAAGCCAGTAGTCGACGTCGAGGCCAGGTTGCGCGGAGAATGTCCCGGGATCGCGGGGGGTGGGGACCGCGACAAAGGTTGTCGTAGGAGCCGCAGATGGAGATGGGGACGGGTTGTCATTGGAAGCCATGGCGAGAGGCTGGATGACGCGGCCACTGCGGAGCTGCGTGGTGAGGACGGGGAACGTTCCACCTCCACCAAATATGTTACGTGAGTTACGTGAGTGACGAGTCGCTTTTACAAGTCGCTATTCACAAGATGTATTTGCAAGAGCGGCTGTAGCGCTGACCAGTCCGGCTCCGAGCTCGAGCAGCTAGCGACTTTCGTCCTCTTCGTCGGGCGCACACGCGCGTCGACAATATGAATTCCGGCAGCCTACATGTAGCAATATATATATATATAATTGTCCGTAGTGGCCTTGGTATACGGTGCGCCACTTAATTTCTGGCGCGAATGATGTAGGGATGCTCTTGCCTAAACGCTGACAAAACTTCAAAAAACCGTTTCAGGGTCCCTTTAAAGGACCCCTGAAAGCAAAATATTTGTTTGTGACTTTTTTACTGTAATTTGTAACTGTCTCGTAATCCCCAAGTTGAATCGTAAATGTTCTAACGTATCGTATAACTCTAGCGTAGTTAATTGTGACCATTTTAGTGTCACTTCGAAACGCCCGCCTAAAAACCATAAGAAACTAGCGCCCCATGCGGGTTGGGCGCCAAAGATCACGTACACACCACGGCCGCCTGGATCGGCGCCGATGATCCAGGTGGCTGTGTACACACAAGCTGTGGTGACGTTGGAGCGCAGTTTTCAAATCGGGGCCCCGCGCGCGGTAGATTAGAAGTATGTGCCTCGGTATGGGTTCAAGCTGTTAAGCGCGTGTCCCCTCACGAAAACTACCCCGAGAGCAGCCCGACAACAGAGCGAGAGGGGTGAGGAACAATAGACCTCGCCGGGTGCCAGTCGTGGTATTGTGTGCGCCCCGCAAACCTTCTGTGACGTCCACAATACTTGCTTTACTTGCTTTACAATACTTGTTTTTACAGCTGAAAGTTACGCCCTGTGGACAGCTATGCAAAATGCGATAACAGACAAACACAAGAAAGCAGTCACAAGAAAGCAGGATCTCAACAAGAACCTCTCATTGGCGACATTCTACACACACATTTACACGTAAATCCGAACCACTCAATCCGTTTTTGTTGGGTCCCAAGTCATGTTGGGATCCCAGGAAACGAAAAGGCGGACAGGTGCGCGGCTAATGCCAAACGTGCAACTCTATCAAATATAAAGGTACCTTTGAAGGATGGGCTTCGCACCATTCGCGGAGCTCTGAATGACAAATGGCAGACCCAGTGGACACAAACTGCACTAATAAGCTGCACCTCATTAAACCGGTATTAGGACAGTGGAAAAGCTGCCATCACCAAGATCGCTTCATCGAGGTCATCCTAACTAGACTTCGAATAGGACACACACACCTCACGCACAGTCACCTACTCACAAAAGAAGCACAGCCCACATGCGAAAATTGTAACGCTCCTCTCACAGTCTTGCACATTCTAATTACATGTCCACATTACGAAATACTGCAACAGAAACACTTCAGTCAATTATACAAGACCCACACCCCATTACACCCATCATTAATTCTAGGAGACGACCCACTAGTGCCTCTCACAAATGTCATGAAGTTTCTAGATGACATAGGATATCTGAACAAACTTTAAATAACGCGGATTCATCCTTATACCTAGCACCTTAACACCTTGCTCTTGGTGCAGCATAGCCCAAGTAGCTTTTGCGCCAATAAAACCCAAACAAACAAACAAACTTGCTTTACTCGTGGAACGTCATGCGGGGCCTCGATCTACGTTATATCCGGATGTCGCGAGGTGCAGCGAACTCAAACGAGCCCTCACGCTTACTTTAAAAATAAATTAAGATGTCTTAAAGGCAACGTTTGCCACTAATAATCGGTCAGAAGTGCCCCCGTATACGGGAAAGTCAAACGACACAAACATCTCGAGGTTTTATTTTGGTGTCTGGGGTCCTTTAAGGCCAAATGCAACAGCCTTCTCGTAGACGGAAGTACAGTAAGAACTCTTCAAAATCATAACTGCAGAGAAAGCATAGCAATTATTTCTTGCAGGATGACCAAGTTTCTTGCGCTCTTGCGGTAATTACACTGCTCACGCGTCCTGCGCAGTGGTGGAACAAGTTACATGGGTTTGTGAGCAGTCTTGGGAACAGGCAAAATTGCCTTTTGTAGCACACCTGAAGCAAGACCGTCCAGAGTAGATTTAGCACCGTTTCACAGCATTTGTGAGGCGGCATTTGCCAAATGCTGCATTTAGCAAACACTAGGCTGAATTGCGCAATAGGCTTAGTTAGCCGTGTACACACGTTCGTGTTGTCCTTTTCTGTTTTGGTCTCCCAATGGCCGCATTCGTGCTAGGTAGCCCAATGCCTGGGGAAAAAATGGGCAGATCCCACGCCTTGTGGCAATCGGTTTCATGCGAAGCAAAGAGCGAGTAGATGTGTATGCTGCATTTTTGTAGCGTTAGCTACACTTGCCTAGCCGGAGCCGATTTCGCGTGGATCCTCATGAGCCGTGCTGCGCATGCGCGAGGATCAGTGATGTCACACAGCTGGCTCACCGGAGCCGGCATCTCACGCGCTCTCAGTCACCGCCGTGCGCGGCTCGCCGCTGCTGGTCTGCGCGTTCGAGAGGAGTGACGTCGTAGTCATGGCAGACACACTGGCGCCAGCGTGCGCACAGCTATTTGCCTTCGCTGTGCAGTCGCCGTCTGAGACTGCGCTGGAGCCGCTTGATAGCGCCTCTGACAGGCGTTTGCAGGTGGGTAACGCCATGGAGAAGGAGAGCGCAAATGCTGCTCAACGGCACAGAAGAGCCGAGAATTAGCGGTTCAGCGTACGAAGAATGAACAGAAGAAGGCTAATAATCCTAGACAATCTGGAAACCTAAGAATAATCAGCTGAACCTTTGCTAACGCTATGTATATCCTGGCATAGCCGAGCTAAGCCACGGCAAATTTTTTGGCTTCCAGCCAACCATTACGAGGTGCATCGGCGTGTTTTTGTAAGCGTAATGGCTGTGTGCGCATCGTGGCTTTACCAGGCACGTCGACTACACTGGCGTTTAAAGGGTAACTTGTGGACTGACGTAACGTCATCACTCACTTTCTAGCCCAGACGTCAGTATTGTCAAAATGAAGTGCACTTTACGATGCGATGATGTGAATATCGTACGTAAATTTCGTGAGCGTACTCCTCCGGGGTCGAGCAATGCTTGGAATATAGCGTCCGAATACAAGTGCAATGTTGTTCGCTAAGAAATGATCCGCATTTAAAGGGACACTAAAGTGGAACAAGGAATCGCCTAGATCGATAAATTGTACTCTGAGAATTCTGATTGTTAATTTCAGCGTCATACGTTTATTATTAGAGGAGAAAATCAAGTTCAAAGTTCCATTTTTAAATTTCGCACCGAAATCTCCCCGCGTGACGTCATGGATTTCAAAGTGTATCGTATTTTGGCGCTAATGGCTCAACAAAATTACCCCAAACTTGGTATGTTAAGTCTATGGCCCCCTCAGAGGACAGTGCACTTTATTTTTACCGATTAGGAACTACGTAGTCCCTAGTAGGCGCCGTCAAAACATATGACGCCACGGCGAATGGAGCGGAAGCTTTAAGGTGGCGTCGCCACCCACAATTTGTTTTTGCGAGTTTTCTCGCTTACTAAGAGTCTTCTCGCAGCAAGCGTGGTGTTTTTCGTATCGTGAAAGAGTACTTTACTAATATGAGAAAAATCATTTTGCTCTTTAGTGTCCCTTTCAAGCGGAAAGTTGGGCTAGTTGGTATCTTTAATATGACACGTTTACTAGCGAAAAAGACGTGGACGAGAAGAAGGAATAGAGGACAACGCTAGACTTGAACGAAACTTTATTACACATAACATACAGGTATATATAGACAACTTGGAGAGCGCATGTGCGCAAAGGTCGTGTTAATACTGAAAAACTCAGCAACAAAGATGAGTTATCAGCCTCTTTCCAGATAGCCAAGTTCCTTGTCAGAGAGCCACGGAGGGACTGCTGACACAAGCGTCTTTTTTTAACGCCCAAAGCTCCATTTCCCTCTCCCCCTGCGCTGCGCAGCACTGACGTTTTTTCATAGCACGGAGAGCAAGAACATCTCCTGCAATGGTCGGCAAGGTGCCGCACACCACCGGCCAGTGCTTTGACTTCTGCAGCCTTACGTTAATGCAACGGCCGTTTGGGCCTACGCAACAGCGGCCACAGGACAGCGGAACACCACTGCGGTTTTGCACGGAACAAAACGAGTGGCGTGGCTCACTTGACAAGCCTTGTCTTGGCTTAGCCTTTGAATGGAGCGAATTATATCCCAGGATCATTTTTTTGGAACGAGGTCGGTATTCCCAGCAAATGTGGTCACTAAAGCTAATGCGCAGATCTAGAAATTGTAAACATCCCTCATTAGGCATCTCTGACGTGAACCTGAGACCCTCACCACACCGATCCTGGGATATAATTCGGCCCATTCAAAGATTGTAAAGAGAAGGATAGCAAAAAACTGCTTGCGAGCTGCGCTTGCTAAGTCGTGCGAGCACCTTGTAGGAGACAGCGTCAAAGGCCAAGTTGAAGGCCTGAAATTGGCCGGCTTTCCTGAACCGCTGATTACGTCCGTGCTGGACAGTCTGGTGAAGGAGGTGAGGACTGGCGGCCTAGCAGCCAGACAAAATGGGAGTGAACCACGGGAACGTCTTGAGCCTATCCCTTACGTACACCAGCTCTCGCAACGACTTTGTTCCTATTTGTGTGCAACATGGCAGTACCCTCAAGCGCTTCGATGGAACAGCTCTTCAGCATGGAAACGAAGTGCTGACGAGAAAACAGATTCGTTTGTCGGATACCATCATCGAGATGCAAGTATTTCTGAGTTCGAACGAGGGACTTCACTAAGTTGCGAATGTATATTCTGGACATTTTCGACTCACATTGCCATATCGAATCAGCACTCATTCAGTGATGCTACCCAGTACTTCTGATTTGTAGCAATTTTTGGAGCAGCAAAATATTCATTTTGGAGCACTTTGGAGCAGCAAAAATTTTCATCTTGGAGCATTTTGTAGCAGGTAATTTTGCATCTTGGAGCACTTTGGAGCAGCTAATTTCACATCGTGGAGTACATTGGAGAAGTACCGTAAAATCCCGAGCAAGCACCCCCTTCCTCTTTTCGGGAGATTTGAAATATGCGCCAATGACTGAGCAAACTCCCCCCTGCCCTCCCGCCACTTATTTTTTTTAACCTGTTCTCTGCTACAAGAATCCTGCATAAGCGGTTCCTAGGAATCGAAGTTCTGAGAGTCTTTCGACATGTGCGCAATTCCTTAGTACTTTTACAGTGCGATGCTTCGGGGTTGCACTCTGAGCTTTAACAAAGTTTCGGAAAAGTTGAAGAACAACTTTACTCTCTTGTCATAACACATGAAATTTCAAACGAGGATTCTCCCCAGTTCAGTAAAACAAGTAAATGCATACGTATTCAATTAATCATTTCTTTAGAACCACAGTTGTGCATTTTCTTAGAGGCCCTTCTACCGCCATCTTGAATTTCGGTCCATGACAGAGCGAGGCCCCCCCTCCAAACGTTGTCCGATTATCTTTCCTCGTAGGGGGGGGGGGGGGGCGCTTACTTGGGATTTTACGGTAAGTTGCATTTACATTCAAAACACCTGAATAATCATGGGGCTCTTATGAAAGGCTCGAAGTATTTCGATTCATTGCAAATCTCATGGAAAAAATTACTTCAGGAGCACTCCATATTTCACTAGATAAGGCAAAAAAAAAAAGGGGGCGTCATACAGTTGAGTGTTCTGGAATAACCTCTTCAAGGATTATTTTCGACGCTACCAAATAAACAGAATACTGGATCAATAAAATTGCACTTTCTCAAATAACACTATAAATACATCCATGTGGTTATCAGAAGACGTGGTAGACAAAGCCGCGACGTACAACAGTGCCTCAATGCTTTTGTTACACTGTCTCTAATGCACTCTTGTAAGACGACGCCAAGGCGAAAGCCAGGTTCTTTTTCTTCTCGATCGATTGTATTGCTGGTATTGCTGGGCGCAACATGACGTCACTTAGCTAGCCTCAAGAAGCCATATTGACACTCCCATCTTTCTCAGGCCTCTGTCTGCTGTAGCAAGAGCATTCTCGCAGTGCTTCCAGAGTATCGTTTGCGCATGCGCTGGATTGCCTGGAAGGTGGAGATCCTCTTCAAGTCGAGCTGCCGGGAAAGTGTCCGAAAGTGCATTCAACAGATGACCAGGGGCATAGCCAGGAGGGCGGTTCAAAGTATGGTCGAACCCCCTCCCCCCCGAAAAAAATTTCTGGCGATGCCCCTGCAGGGGACTGCATGATTTAACAAACTTTGTTTTCCTTTTACAGCGTAGCTGTATATGGCTAGGACATTCCGTTTGTACGCCGAAAAGCCCCTAGTGCCCTGTATGGAGCAGTGAGAAAAAAATCACAGGGTCCCTTATGCCACTGGAAGGCGAAAGCCATCTTCTTTCTCTTCTCAGTCGATGTATTGATCCTGGCCCCCTCCCCTCCGAAAGCTTCGTGCACCTAACGTGGTTTTGCACCACCTCCGGGATCGCAGACATTGCAGACTTTCTGCACTTCGCCTGGTTTTGCACTTGATCGGCGCACCAATCACCGAGGCAGTGCAAAGCGACGATGTCATGTGATGACGTCACGGTTTATGACGTCCCAAGTTTTGGCGATCTCACAAGTTTTGCCGATCTATGACGTCATGATGACGTCATGAAGTGACAACTTTTTGCATCACTCGTGTTGACGCCGCCTGTCAGTTTTCCTGTTTGATGAGGCATCTAAGGATTTCGCATTCATATTGCGTATTCAGCGCTAACAGCCTGGCCTTACATATCAAAATGGCCTTCCCCACGTCACCTCTGTGCCGTGTGCTAAACAGCTTCGCTGGTCATCCATCTCATGTCAGAGTTAAATGGTTTCTCTGTTTTTTCTTCATTGCGATAGCAATTATATGCACACTCTCGGCTGTTTTTTGCCGTCGCCGTTGCCGTCACTTTCCGCATAAAGTCCAAATTGATAGTAACATCAGCCCGCGCATCGTACGTTCTACCCGCGAGTAAAAGCTCGCGAGCGCCGGCGACGAGCGCGCCTGAAGCGGAAATGAAACGAGCCGGCCGTCTCCGTCGCAAGGAGGGCGCATGCGATACCATCAACCAGCGTACGAGGCCTGCTGTCGATTGCTCATCAGCGAGGAAACGCCCCACCT
Organism: Rhipicephalus sanguineus; assembly: GCF_013339695.2. NCBI lineage: Eukaryota > Metazoa > Arthropoda > Arachnida > Ixodida > Ixodidae > Rhipicephalus > Rhipicephalus sanguineus. Next base: position 198,703,214 of record NC_051179.1, read on the forward strand.
GCCTTTGGTTTTGTTGTTCTATTTCTGGCGGCTCCTCAGAAGTAGCCACTAGGCCTTGTTAGACGCCGTGCGTTTTTTTTGGGGATTTGCGCCTTGGTGCCGAAAATTTTGGCTTCGAAATGTGGGGTGGAAGTGCTGGAAACAAGTGCGGCACGGCACCGGGCGCGAGTTCGCACTTTCCACGTGGGATCAAAACTTCTTGTCCAGCAACAACATGACAATAGTGCTTTACAGTGTCGTCACTCTCAAAACCGACGTCACAGTCCTTACATTTGGCACTAAGCTTTATATCTTTGCGACGCAAAGCTTGTTCACGCCTTTTGAATTGCGTCGGGTCCTTTGGAGGTCCGAAGAAGTGTTGTGAAGCGGAGTCGTCATTGCGGTCGCCACCATTGCCGCCCGGCGCAAAGCAAGTCGCACCGTGAATCTGTTCGTCCTCGGTATGCGCTTCGTACATCATGCACGTGTCTTCGTACAAGACACTAAGCCTGGTCAAGAACAGTCGCAAAAATGACGAGCGAAGAAAGCGCAGACGTAGCTGTAACTCACGTGCGCTCGTACATCGCCGATCACAAGCACCAGCCGCCAGCCGCGGGAGCTAGACGTGAGCTCCCGTGCCGTCTGGTCCCTATGACGGGCGAGCACTTTCGCATCCGACAGGAGAGGATGGCACACGAGCTCAATGAAGCTTTCTTAAATTTAAAAGCTGGTGATAAGTGTGTGGCTAAGCCTTCTGTTGCATTAAACAAGGCAGAGATAAGGTACCTGGATGCACACATCCGAGGTTTCTGGTTTTGTTCGCGGTGAACATGTGTTTTTTGGTTCTTATATATATAATCGTTTTTTCCAATAAAAGTTCAGTTGCGAGTATGCGCTTGTCCTGTAGTTTTCTCCGCCTTGTCCGACGTTTTGTCGCGCTGTTTTTCATCATGAATTACCAACTTGCCCTACAGTCTATTCTAAGTTACATGTGTTCAGACAGACCTCAATGCTGATGTATAGTAAAGTAATAATTAGTGGGCTTTAACGTCCCAATACCATGATACGATTATGAGAAATGCCATAGTGGAGGACTCTGGAAAGTTCGACCACCTGGGGTTCTTTAACATGCACCTAAATCTAAGTACGCGGGCCTCAAGCATTTTAGCCTCCATCGATCGCACGACGTGCGGGTCAGCAATCGAGCACCCACTATAGACCACCGTGGCGGGTGATGCATAATAAAGTGACCCTACTTCCAAGTGGCACTTTTGGCTACGAGGCAAACTCCTCGGCTCCCTTTTACCGTATCAACAAAACTCAACAACATGCTTAGTACATGACTGACCTCAAAGTTCATGGAGATTGGTGGCCGGTTCCACTTTTTCTTGGCGTCCGTCTGCAGTAGCTCGATCTCTGCACTCAGTTGGGTCTCCTTCATGCCAGCCATGCGCTTGATCTTCCACACAATGGCATTCTCACTGGCCTTGTACTTGGCCTTGCCCTTCATGCAGATCAGCTGCACCCCACTCGTGTTCAGGGGTGTCGGGATCCGGACCTGCAGGGTGGGAAACCTTCATCTACTTCGGAACTTTAAGCTTCACCCTTGCCGAGGTGCTCATAGCCATAAGAATGCCTTCATGTTTGGATATACAACCAAAAATCCACACGGCATTAGTATTTCCTACCCACAAGGCTCGTGAAACTGCAGGTGCTAGTCCAATACAGAACAGGTACACTACTTAAAGGGAAGCTGAAGTGGTTTTAGAAGTCAGTAAACAACACGGACCAACATTAATGTCAACAATGGCATGACTTTTTCCGCCGTTGTGGCAGCAGGAGCTTTAAAATACGCAAAATAAAAGTTCCTCTAGCTCCGCCCACGTGAACGCGCAGAAAGTGTGGACGTGGAGATGAACTAACCGGAACTAAGTCATCATCGGTAGCTTTGGCGGAGCTGCGCAGCACTGTCGTATCTTCAATTGTGGCCTCCGTGATTAGTTCTGGTTGCGTGCTTTGGTGGAACCGATTGCGAAGGCCATGCTTTAACAGTGCGGACGTTGCCGACGATGCGGCTCACCGAAGACGACGTCATTGCATTCGCTCGGCACCTCAAGAAGCCCTGCGGCTGCAGCCACTGTTTTTTGCTAAGAAATGCTATTTGTGTTCACTTCCGTGAACTCTTACATTGGTTTTCAATTTCAGCAGGGATCAAACTATGATTACACACATTCCAACGTCATTTTTTACAAAGTGCTTCAGCTTCCCTTTAAGCAGCCTGGAAACAGAGGTGACGCCGAAGTGACTTGGCACTCATTGCACACCAAATTATCGCACTGCAACCACATCTTTCTATTTTTCCCCGTTTTTGTGGCTTTAGTCTAGTAGTATAGCCAACTCCTCGAGCACTGCCTTATCTGTTAGCAGACTAGTTGCACAGATTGGCCAGTGCACATAAGCGTAATTTCAGCGATACCCATTTCCTCGATCTCTGCCTCACAAGAAGCCTTTGACTGAGCCTGCCTTTTGCATGTAGGCATGACAACATCATGGGCACATGAGATTTCTTTGGGAACACATCTAACGAATGCTGTGCTGCAGGGAATGTGAATAATCGAAATCTCAAATACGAGTCAAGTATGTCTCTTATTTAAAGCATATACAGTCAACGTCCGATTTTTCGGACTTCCCAGGGACCACGAAATAGTACGAAAAATCGGGCAGTCCGAAAAAAACGAATTCGTGCTTTTATATTCCGCTCAAGCGGCCAAATTGCCACAGCCACGTCAGAAATAGCTTTAATGCATCCCAGTACACTTATCGGGCATTTCAATGCGCGGCCAGGCTCATGCCAAATACATTTCGTACCTGCCGCAAACCCCGCTTAAAGGGATACTGAACAAAATTTTCGCCGCCGAGATAAATGGCCCAATTGAAAGATTGGGTGCTGAAATTTGTTGGAACAACCTTCATTTCAGCCAGAGGCTAGCAAAAAATAATGAATTTAATGCATTTTTCGCAAACTGGCGCATCTAGCGGCCGTGTCGCAAACTAGAGAGGAAGTGAGGCGAAACTCGGCGGATACTGACTCGCCAACCGTGCTTGCTGCAAAATCGCTTACCAATCGGCATCGCAAGCCGCCACCCGCTGCCGCACGTCTCTCTCAAAACGTGTTCTCATGGTTGGGAAGGTGTTCTTGAGAGGAGAGGTGGAGAAAGGCAAGTGGCAGGGCAGGAGAGAGCGTGCCGGTTGCCCCCTCTTGCTGGAGCATTCGACGTCACGGCCGTCGACAAGCGCACTGGCGTGCAGCCGCCGCGCTCTCACAATCCACTAAAAATACGGCCAACTCCTCGAAATTACGTGAAATAAACGCTGTTTATAGGAACAGTCGTGTCGTCCGAGTCGAATGCAAGTGTTTTCGTAGCTTTTTCAAATTTTTGTTCACTATCCCTTTAAGGTGACGGTTCTACTATGGTGGCTAGTTCTACCGTCGCCATCTTGCGAGTAGTTTCTTCTTGAGCCACCAGAAGACGCCACTAAGTCATGTTTAAAAAAAAAAGGAGGCAAATGCGCTCTCCGTCACCGTAGCATGCGACGGCGAAGAGCCTGTCCCTGCTGGAACTAATCCATTCTTTTCAGGCGTGCCGCTGCTTCCATAATCTCCTTTGAAACGTTTCAAATGTGCGTGATGCCCTCCCTCCCCCGCTCCCCAACAACAGCAACAAAAAAAAAAAAAAGAAGCACGGACCTGAGAGCCTTTGTGCTCCCGTGCAACTGTCCAGAAAAGAGGTGCCTCTCTCTCTCTCTCCTGGAAACGTACGAGTATTTACAGTCGAGCGGTTAGGCGCTGAGCCACACTGCCGCAAGGGTTGCTGGAAATAAAGGCTCGCTTTCTGAACCGACTCTCTCTAAAAAAGAGTAGAAGACCGTTCGATTGTGCAGTAACTTCGAGAAAGTTTGTGAGTGGCCCTGAACACCCGCAGTGTTGGGTTGCGTGGAACAGCTCCGACCTTGCGCACGCGCATAGCAATTAGAGATTTATCCACTGTCACCAGCTTTGGTTCGACTAAATGTAGAGCGGGTGTCGCGCATGGTCCGCTTGATATTTATGTCGCTACATTCAGAAGCAACCCAGAAAGCTCCTTTCCACTACTTCCTGGCTACCATTACACAAAGCCCCTTTTCCGTGCCTTGCAGTGAGCCAAAAATGGTGATTTTATATGCAAGAACGAAAGAGGGACTTTGCCTTTTTGCCAGCTAAAAGACCTCACGCAACCCTAAACAGATGCATGGGGTGCCGCTTTCTTTTCTTTGTTACATAGCTATTTGAAATCTTCAAGAATATGAATGGTGATTAGGTTGACATGTGGTGCAAGCATGGCGAGCAAGCAGAGAGGGGAAGATGAGGTCAAGCAAACCGACATACATACTTGGAGGGCACACTCACAAACATATACACGAATGCACTGCTCAGCTTTAGCGAAACATATGAGGCAATTTTTTCACCTATAAAACGAGTCCTCACCGCAGCGAAGAGCACAAGTCGTAACACAGATTAGAATTACGTCCTTTTGGGAGTATTGAATAATAAAATGTGTAAGGGCTCTTTCTCGGCAAAACCCACCCTATCTGTGTAGGCCCAAAGTCGACACCCAAAAAACTAGCTCAGCTTTTCGAAGAGGCTCTCCAAGGCACACGGAACAGATTCTTTTCGTACTAAAATTCTCATTTCTTCCCGCAGGTTAGCTGCTATTGGAAAGTTGGGCAACGTTATGCGAAGCAGCCAAGTGTGCAGTTATAGTACAGAACTCGATCTATGCATTGCTTGCACTTTAAGTGCCAGCCAAAATTTCCGAATGTGCATTACTTTCAGCTGTCTACGTAGCAGTAATGTAAAGTACGAAATAAATAAAACAGAAGACGAAGAGAGACGGCAGTTGAACGAAGAACACAACACATTCAGTGCGAAATCTCCACCGAAGGGTCAAGAAGGTTGGTCCTGACAAGGACAGTTTTTTTTTTCTGGCTTTCTTGCTTGTGCTGGAAGTGGTGGATATCACCGCGTCCTTTTTTGTCGTCTTAGCACAGTACACATGGTTGGGACAGTTTAGAGGCCTCATCAAGCGCGAAGAGTGCCCGTCGCCGTAAAAACGAGTGATACAAAAAAAAAAAATCATTGGTTGACATCACTTTACGACGTCAAAGATCACCAAAATGTTTATCATCGTGGCGTCATCACATGACATCCCCGCTTGGTCAAAGGTGGGCAGATCCCCGAGGAACTGACAAACCGCGTGAGGTGCGGAAAGCTTTCGGTGGGGGGATCGACTGAGAAGAAAAAGAAGGCGCCTTTGGCGTCCCAATCCTCTGAGACAAAAAATGGACAAGAGACCTTGCGAGTTTTATTGGGACAGATATTTCGCACACCCCCTGCACACTTGCCGGGCTTTCGCAAATGCGACGGCGCACCTGTCAGAACCTCATCAGTTCGCGCACATGGTGCTGCAACAAGAGCTTGATTGAAGCACCTTCAATAAAGTCTAGTTGAAAGTCAGCGCTCTTTCCTGTGTGTCGTTTTCTTTTCCTTCTGATGTTGCGCTGTACCCACGATATTGTTACGAAGTGTCACTGCCAGAGGGAATCGAAAGCAGCTGGAGAAGAGGAAGACGACGACGACGCTGCTCCTCCGATCACCACGGTCTTTTGTGCCTCGGTGTTCATTAAATACCCCTTAAACATCTCTTGTGCATGTAACAGATTGGTGGAAGGTGCTGGGTACGACGAACCCCACGACGGAAGCACTACTACCTGGACTTCGCCGCAGCCGCCGTCTTGCCGGACTCCCACCATCGCCGATCGAGATGTCTCACGACCAGAGCGCTGGTGCTTCGAGGGCGACAGCGATAGGTTCCTTGCCTTACTATCGAGTTCCGCCGAACTTTGGCGGGACCTCTGGAGAAGACGTGGACGAGTGGCTGAAGAAATACAAGAGGGTGAGCAGAAGCAACGGCTGGGATTCGTCAGAGCAGCTCAGTCATGTTGTATTTTCACTGACTAACACAGCTCTCATGTGGTATGAGAACCACGAAGACATGTTCACATCTTGGATCGTTTTGTTGAGGAAGTACAGAAGTGTTTCGGTGATTCCAACGCGAAGAAGAAGCGGGCGGAGCAGACATTGGCTCAGAGGGCACAGCTTCCAGGTGAGACGTGTACCACGTACATTGAAGAAATTTTGAAGCTGTGTAACATAGTGGATGCCAGGATGACTGAAGAAGATAAGGTTGGACACGTTCTGAAGGGGATAGCGGAAGATGTGTACAATTTCCTGATCGGAAAAGAGAGCCTGACCTCCGTGTCCGACGTGATGCAGCATTGTCGCACATTTGAAACGCTAAAGATGCGACGGATAGCGCCAAAATTTGGCCGTCTCTCTAACGTCCCGACGGTGGCTAGTGTCGACACAATGACGCCCAATGACCTGGCATCGACAATACGGCAGATTGTGAGAGAAGAACTGTTTCGGTGTCAGCGAATCTCTCATGACCCCAGCGACTTCCAGGACAGCTATGCAAGGGACGCAGAACGCGCACGAACCCCGGCTACTCTGGCTCCATGGCAACCATCAGTTAATTCGGCAGATTCCGACGAATACAGAGGCACACGGCGATCTGGGTTCTCGTATCGGCCACCCTCGAATGACGAACGACGTTTGCGCTCACCTCGTTTCCCTCAGCGAATTTCGGCTGGCTACGGTGCCCGTGAAGAGCGATATTCCCATCCTACGGCTTCTCATAGGGCTGGCTACTCTGAGCAGCCGCGTGTGTCCCGACCTCTTCCGGTGTGCTACCGATGTGGTGTTCCGGGTCACATCTCACGTTTCTGCAACTACCGCCCTTCATACCAGCGAGAGCCCTTGCCCATGAACACCCAGCCTTTTGACCACACGTTCTCTACGCCACGGCCGCCACGCACATCTGCCAGTCTACGCTACCCGTCGCCGGCCTCTGATCGAAGCTTGACTCCGCCGCCAGCTCCACGTGCTCCACGATCCCCATCGCCGCGGCGTCGTACGCAATCACCACCGCCGGAAAACTAGCAGGTGCGGCCAATGGGGGTGAGGCCGCAGGATACCAGGCACTATCGACAGACATACCTCCGTCATTGTTTATGCTCAAGAACAAAGTTCACGTACTTGTTGATGGTGTCCCTACCATGGCACTTGTGGATACGGGTGCGACTATTTGTGTAATGAGTGCTAATTTCAAGAACCTTCTTGGGCCTAAGGTGATGTTTTGTTTGAGTCGTGGAGTGACATTACGTGGTGTGAGTGGTGACGCGTTGTGTCCCGTGGGAGTTTGTACTGTGGATGTGTCCTTGTGCGGCAAAGTGTTTCCCACAGAATTTGCTGTTATTACGCGATCCACGCATGACGTTATTTTGGGAATCGATTTCTTGCGGGAGTGTGGGGCAACCGTTGACTGCAGAAGTGGGCACCTTTCCGTGCACGGTAGTTTTCCAGCTGCGCTCTTGGAGAATTCACCGCGTGATGATTGCAGCTTTTTTGTCTCCGAGGACACGGTCGTTCCTGCATTCTCTGCCATGCGTGTTCCAGTGACTTGTTCTAGTAACGACCTCGCCACGTTCGACGCCACACTCGAACCGATTCCTTGGGCCTGTGTGAAAAAGAACATTTTAGTCCCCCATTGCGTGGTGTCTGTAGTTAACGGACGCACAAGTGTGTGGGCAATCAACAATTCAATGGAGCCTGCAGTGTTGCGTGGTGGCATGAAACTTGCTGCATTCAACCCCGAATCATCTACGACGCTGGTGGCTCTTCTCGATGCTGCAGGCGAGAACGGACATGTAGCTTCTCAACGGTCAGATGATTTAAAACTGCTACAAATGATCAGCAAGTCACTTAGCCAAAGCGAACGTCACACCCTCCTTAACGTTCTCTCCAAGCACTCTAAAGTGTTCGACTTCTCAAAACGCAGCCAAATGCCCTCAATTCCATCGTCTCGAATACGTCATCGAATCAACACCGCGTCCGCGCATCCCATACGGCAGAAGCCTTACAGAGTGGCACCATCAGAGCGCGAGATTATCAACGAGCAAGTGCAAGAGATGCTAACGAAGGGAGTAATTCAAGAATCGGCGAGTCCCTGGGCCGCACCAGTCATTCTTGTGAAGAAGATGGTACGTGGAGATTCTGCATAGACTATCACCGAGTGAATTCCGTTACCAAAAAAGATGTCTATCCGCTGCCGCGTATGATGACGCCATAGACTGTTTACATTCTGCTTCCTATTTTTCCTCTGTTGATTTAAGGTCCGGTTATTGGCAAATTCCAATGCACGCAGCTGACAAGGAAAAAACGGCATTCGTTACCCCAGACGGGCTGTACGAATTCAACGTGATGCCGTTCGGATTGTGTAATGCGCCGGCGACATTCGAAAGATTCATGGACACTATTCTGCGGGGCTTGAAATGGCAGATTTGTATGTGCTACCTTGATGACGTAGTAATTTTTGGACGCACATTTCAGGAGCATAATACTCGTCTGGATATTGTGCTCGACTGTATTGAAAAGGCTGGGCTTGTGTTGAATTCAAAGAAGTGCCATTTTGCTGAGCGTCAAACTTTAGTGTTGGGACATCTCGTCGATAAAGATGGCATTAGACCTGACCCACAGAAGACAGAAGCCGTTGCATCATTCGAACCTCCTAAATCTCTGAAACAGCTTCGTAGCTTCATCGGGCTCTGCTCATATTTTCGGCGGTTCATACCCGGCTTCTCGGATATCTGTCACCCCCTCACGAATCTTCTACTCAAGAACACTCCGTTTCAGTGGACCCCTGACTGTGATACCGCTTTTCGCCAGCTGAGGTTTCTGTTAACTTCACAACCAATCCTTCGGCACTTCGACCCTTCGTCTCCGACAGAGATTCACACAGACGCAAGTGGCGTCGGCATCGGCGCCGTTCTTATTCAGCGCTCTGGCAACAAAGAACATGTCGTAGCGTATGCAAGCCGTTCTTAAGCAAGCCTGAACGCAACTACACTGTAACCGAGCAGGAATGCCTTGCAGTCGTATTTGCCGTGCAGCGGTTTCGATCGTACATTTACGGTCGCCCGTTTACCATCGTAACAGATCACCATTCTCTATGCTGGTTGGTCAACCTTCGCGACCCATCCGGACGCCTCGCTCGATGGGCCCTTCGTCTACAAGAATACGAATTCACTATTTCGTACAAAAGTGGCCGTCGTACACGCTGATGCGGATTGCCTTTCTAGGTGCCACTACCGACGACAGATTGTGAAGCCGACAACTTTGACCATCTTATCGCTTCTCTGTCAGCTGACTTTCCCGATGCTTCGACTTTCGCCGCTGAGCAGCGCAAAGCCCCCAGCTTGAAAGCTCTTTTTCCTCCAACGCAAGGCTCCATAAGCGAAGGCCGATTTTGCACCCGAGATGGTCTTCTTTACAAGAGGAACTTATCAACGACGGGCGCTCGCTTTCTACTGGTGGTTCCCGAGTCTCTTCAGACATCTGTTCTGCGTATTACGCACGATGACCCGACGTCTGGTCACTTGGGGACCACGCGAACACTAAGCCGCACCAAAGACCGATTCTACTGGCCTCAAATCCGCAAAACAGTTGACACCTATGTGGCTAGTTGTACCCAATGTCAGAGCCACAAGCGACCTACCTCGGCTCCAGTCGGTTACCTCCAGCCAGTAGATCCACCCAGCACTCCGTTCGAAAAGGTCGGCATAGACTTGATCGGACCGTTTCCGCGTTCTTCGAGAGGCAACAGGTGGATAATTGTGTGTGCTGACTACATGACACAGTACTGCGAGACGGCAGCCTTATCCTCCGCCACGGCAGCCCAGGTTTCCGAGTTTATACTCCACTCCATCATACTTCGACATGGGCCTCCTCGAGTGATAATAAGCGACCGTGGTCGCCAGTTTACTGCCGATGTTGTGGAAGAATTACTCCGTTCGTGTGCCTCCAAGTTCCGTCACTCAACAGCTTATCATCCGCAAACTAATGGCCTCGTCGAGCGCACAAACCGAACATTGATAAACATGTTATCAATTTAAATGTAAACATTTTGACAGAAGTCTGTCTGGCTGGGTAGAAGAATTAAGAAGTTGAAATACCTCCAGCCACAAATTCTTGGAGGAAACCCGACGTTTCGAGACCGGCTTGGTCTCTTCTTCAGGGGTGACTGTGCTGATCAGGGGGGCTTCGTCGCAGCTTGTTTTTGGCTCCGCCTTTCTTTTTCCCTCACATTCCGGAGGCCGTGCACGTAGATCGGAGGCATTGTTCCCTGATCAGCACAGTCACCCCTGAAGAAGAGACCAAGCCGGTCTCGAAACGTCGGGTTTCCTCCAAGAATTTGTGGCTGGAGGTATTTCAACTTCTTAACATGTTATCAATGTACGTCGCTTCGGACCACAAAAACTGGGATGAAGTATTGCCGTTCGTGACATACGCTTTCAACACTGCGAAGCACGAAACCACAGGCTATAGCCCTTTCTTCCTCCTGTACGCACGTTCACCGCGTCATTCGCTGGACACTGTCTTTCCTTTTGTTATCCATGACGATTTGTCTATCGCCGAGACATTGTGTCGTGCAGAAGAGGCTCGTCGACTTGCACGCCTACGTACATTGGCCGCGCAAGACTGCTCTAAAACACGCTATGACAGCCAACACCGACATGTCACCTATGTTCCCGGCGATCGTGTTTGGCTGTGGACTCCAGTACGCCGACGCGGCTTGAGCCAAAAACTTCTCGCAGACTACACCGGCCCGTTCGTTATTCTCGATCGTCTAAGCGATGTCAATTACGAGATAGCGCGTCTTACTGCAAGAGGCCGCCGTTCACGCAAGACTGAGGTGACGCATGTTGCCCGCCTGAAGCCATTCACGGGAAGAAAGCAGGAATGACTCGCCCGGAGGGCTTCGTCTGAGAGAGGAGGAATGTTACGAAGTGTCACTGCCAGAGGGAATCGAAAGCAGCTGGAGAAGAGGAAGACGACGACGACGCTGCTCCTCCGATCACCACGGTCTTTTGTGCCTCGGTGTTCATTAAATACCCCTTAAACATCTCTTGTGCATGTAACAATATTCATCATGGTGCTGCAGATCTGTTCATTCGTTTCCGAGCCACTGCACAGTGGTGTGGTAAACAAAGTGACCACACAAAACGGTTGCTTTAGGAAATTGGCACGTGCTCACTGATGTGAGCACTCATAGCTCCAGCACATGGGATAACCATCGCGAAAACTCAAACAGATTTTTTTTTTTTTTCACGTTTTGCCGACTGACATTTTTGAGATGCGACAGAAGCCCCAGAGCACGCAACTTAGCGCAAGGGTTTCAAAAAGGGCGCCCGCGGCTTCGCATGGAATAAATTTTTGCTACTTTGCTAAACAGTACAGAGACGCGACTGGTCTCGAGCATTCTTTTTTTCTTGAGGCAGCCCGTGCGGTCACTATGAATTGAAACTTCACCGTGGAACGAAAATTCTATATTTCAGAATAGGCGTCCAGATTTTAGTCACGGTGGAAATCAGTATCGATGTGTTTTTTCGCAACCTGACGTCAAACCCATTACATAAATGACCCACATATAGAATATTGGAAAGGAAGGAGTTCTTTCAATGATGTTAGGTGACATTTTGTTCAAGTTCGCCAGGGGTCGCTCACTATATTTTGCAAAGTGTCAATGGGCCTTTTTCAGTATAGTGCCTAGAATATATTCTAGGCACTATAGTAGAGTCACTATCTCTCAGGTCCGAACAGCGCCTCCAGTGGAGATCACCGAAATCGAAACTGGGGGTCAGTGGCCTTCGAAGTTATCCGCCACGCACCAGTAAAAAAATCTCGTGGGCCTGGTATTTTTCGGGATAATTTGCAAACGACGCCAGGTGCCCCTCAGTTCGCACCTGTCGGCGCCCTGTGCAACGTTTATAGAAGCTGTTTGGCCCCGTGACCCCCCAAAAACTTGGCGCGCGTCAAGTCACTACCACCTCGCATGCGCAGGTAGTCTCCCATTGTTCAACCGGCGTCACGTGAAATAGTCAAACACACGTACACTGCCAAACACTCGTCACCTCCCCGCGAGGCGAAAGCAGGCTTCCAGGTAATGTCCTACGAGCCTCGAAAATATGAGGAGGCAAGGTCAAGTTCCTTGTGTCCTTCAAAAACGCTTCTACAGTCACCTGAGTTGAGTACAAAGGAGAGCAACCAAGCCATTCCTGGAATCCTCGGCACAATAGCCTAACCTGCTGGCTACGCATTCATGATGTACAGGGGAACCCGCTTTCTTCCCTTTTTTCTTTCTCTCCCTCTCAGCAGTTTTTTGACGGCTTGGATGGATGGATGCTATGAGCGTCCCCTTTATAACGGGGCGGTGACAAGTGTGCCACCAGGCTCGACAAAAAAAAAGAACCCCTTTACTCTTCTTTTTCTTAGTGTTGGCCTAGTGTCTTTACTTCAATTAAAACTATCTTACTCCAGAAAAAAAAAAAGAAAAACAAGTTTTCAGCTCCGTTCTCTGCCCTTTACGGCAGAATGTCCTTATTTTTTTTCCAATATTTATTTTTCCAATGTTTAGAGGCACCACCTTTGATGAACGTCAGAACTGACGTGAAACAGCTTGATGTTTTTCTTCACAGATGGCGCCACCACCACCACCGGCGTTTCCCACCGGCTCAAAAAAGTGGCGCGAAATTGCGGTCTTGGTGTCTTGTTCACAGCTGCTCATAAGCTGGTTGGGCTCTGTTCCGCGGTGACTGAACCTCAGAAGCCGCGGTGTGCTAAGAAGCACCAAAGTTCACAGCTTGTAAGACGGGAGTCGTGTATACACTTCCACTTGCTTGTGGCAAGGTGTATATTGGCCAGACGGGCAGATGTGTCAATGAAAGGCTCAGGGAGCATTGCACGGCTGTTCGATCGCTCGCAGGGATTGGTTTATTGGCGATGCACTGCAAGAAGTGCGAGGGTTGTGCCCCAGCATATGACGCCACTTCTGTGATGTACGTTGGCGGGGAACAGAGAAAGAGGGAAACAGTAGATAGGGCTGTCGAAATTCACAAGGCGGGTGACACATGTGTCAGCACTCCGTCCATCGCGTTGTCGAAAAGAGAACTGGACTATTTGTGTAAGAAGAAACCATGTGCGAACTGGCGGTACCGATAGGCGGTGGAGAATTTCTATTTTCTTTTTCTTTCGGGCAATAAACTTTGTGAAGTGGCACCTGCGTGTGCGCAAAGAAATCTATTGTGCCCTTCATGTTGATTAAAAAATCAGTTGAAGTTCTAGCGGTTGTCCTGTCTCTTTCTATGTCGTCCTTTTTGCGTGTTAGCTAGCAATATGGAAGCATACTATCAATACCAACTAGCCCAGCTTAATGCATTATTGAGCTGCAGTGCCAGATTTCCGAAAGTTAGACCTTCAGGAGGCCTATCAACAAGTATAGCTGGATGATGCTTCATAAAAGTATGTCACTATCAACACTTGCCAAGGGCTGTTTCAGTACAACTGGCTGCCATTCGAAGTGGCAACAGCAGCAGCTATTTTCCAATGGGAAATAAATTTGCTGAAGAAGTGTTGCAGGACAGCCACACACTTGAACAATGTCCTGATAACTGGTCCACTGGAAGTAGACCGCTGCTGAAATTTGGACACAGTGATGCAGGCTTAAAGCTCCTGAAGCTTCAAGCCTGCAGTCAAGCTAGACTGTGTGGACCCAGCACCAGAGCACACGACTGGAGACAAGAGGCAGCATGCAAGCTTCTTCCTTGGACTGCTCAAGAAGCCTTTGCCGAGCTTTTTCTCTGTGTCTGATCCCTTCCCTGAACTTCTAAAGAAATGCACTGGGGGCAATGGGTCATATTTCAAGAGCTTGCTGACTTCCAATGATGTTTTGGAGCATCATGACCAGTTCTGTGCTGTGGTGCATCTGCTTATGTAGTATTTCAGAAGTTATGGCAACCATCTAGGGTCAGGTATAGAGCAGCTCCACTGTGATGCCTGGTGGCAGAATTAGTTCGACAAGGAGACCTTATAATAGTACTAATTGTTGGGCTTTAACGTTGCAAGCCCACGATACGATTACGAGGGACGCTCAAGTGGAGGGCTCTGGAAATTTCTACCACCCGGGGCTCTTAACATGCACCTAAATATAAATACATGGGCCTCAAGCATTTTCGCCTCCATCGAAAATGCGGCTGCTGCGGCAGAGATTCAATCCTGCAACCTATGGTTCGACAATCAAGCACCATAACTGACAAAGAGACCTTAGCAATGGTATTTGGTGCAGTGCACAGAGTTTAGTATATTAGAGGGAACTATAGTGCTGCGATCATTCAGCCAGCAAGGGAATGATGGGTAGTACTACACTGGTTTGTCTAATCTTCGTGCTTACGGCTTCGAAAGCACTTGTGGCTTCGTTTAGTGCAGTGGTGTGGCGCTCGTTTTGGATAAAAGACTGGACTGTTGTGAACTTAGTGACCCGATTTGAATTGGTGAGCCTCAAAGGTCAAGGTGGTGAAGTGGAACTGCTGAACGTTGGCTGAACTTAGTGTTGCGACAGAGCGGCTGCAGGCCACACGGAGCCAAACAGAGCCGAAAGAACGAAGCTTAGACAAATCCGTGAACTACCCATCATTCTCATGCTGGCTGAAGCACCGTGCGTTGCAGCTCCCATAGACACTAGCGCCAGAGTTTCCTCTAGTGTATTATCAGGAAACTATGGAACAGCGCACTTGTGCCAGTTCAAGATCTTCACAGACCACAAGCTGTTTGGTCTCCTTGGACAAGAGTTGAATTTCACTGCAGAGTTCACCACACGCGATGCAACTAAACATGTTGAATCTCAGGCAGAGATGACCACACGTATTACAGTCGAACCCACTTATAACGATCCCACATATAACGATCTATCGGTTATAACGACCATATTTGGGTGCACTTACGATTTTCCTATAACCATTGAAGCTGCGTCCAGATATAGCGAACATTTTTCAAAGCCTCCTACTTTTACAACGAACACTTCATACACGGTCGCGGTAAAAATATGGTGCACATACGAAGCGAAAAAAAGTTAAAATATGCCTTCTAAAGCGTGACAGGGGGTGCGCGCTCGCGCGTGCCCCGCTCCAGTTTACTCGCGACTAAGATACCCAGATCGGCGAGCACCGCACGCAGATTTCGGACGCTGCGAGCGAGGTCGCTCACTTTTCAGGCGTTTCTTCAGTGGTAGAATGGCAGTGGGGAAAAAAAATAGTAGGCATCATGAACATCATGAAGCCTTGCGGTCAGCTTTCGCACAGTAACCTTTCCTGACGCCGTTCTCTGCAGCTACGACTGCCTGCGATGAACCAAACAATGCCTTGGAACGCAAGAAGGCATAAATGCAATTGAAGTGATAACCGCGATAACTTTCCATCGCAAAAAGGTTCACTGCGTCCCTAAACTCGTCGACGCCACAATGTGCCGCGAAAAGTCGTCCGTCTTTCCGGTAACGGCAGAGACCGGTCAATCGGTGATAACGATTTCCGCGCGATTGCGGCGATGCCTTCGCGGATAAGCATCAGAAAAGAGCGAAGGCGAGGTGGCGGCCGTCGATGAACGTGCCATTATGCCTTATAGCCGACAACCTTATCACAGTCATCTGTAGATATCTGCTCGGCTGCGCGTGTGGCGTACTACGCCGTACACTGCGGATTGACGGCGGTACGAGCGCGCCATGCTTAGCCATGCTGCCGTTCGCAAGTTCGCCGCTGCCGCGTCGTGCGAGACCGCTTTAAAGTGCACGTCGCTTTGTAGAAACGAAATTAGCTCGCTGTTGTTGAGCGGCGCAGGCACCGAGAAACACCGATGCACTGACGGCGAGCGTATACTGCGTGTTTGACTAGGTGACAACTCAAGTGCGCCGCGCATCGTCGTGCAGGGCCGCGAGAGCATCGCGGAGACGTAGAGTGCGCGTTGCTTGGAAAATACTTGTTTTCGCCGCGTTGAACGAAGAGGCTAGTCGCCGCACCTGTGCACGGTCCGGAGTGAAGCAAGCACGAAGAACGTACAACCGTGCGCATACGGCATACAGCAAGCGGCCCGGCAGTGACTCCGCGACCCGAGTAGGCGACGCGCTGCACGCAACTAGCCAGGGATGATCGGCTCCACGTCGCGGTACCGCGCTTCGGTGAAACGGTGTCGGCTCATTGCAAAGGCGGTTAATTCACTCGTGAGCACGCAGCGGGCGTCGCTTCATGACGCGAAAAGGCTTAGCTTGTCACCAAAGGGGTTGTTAGCACTTTAACAAAAGTGCAAAAAAAAAAAAAAAAAAAACGGCTTGGCCGCTAAGCGCACATTTTTAAGGGCGAGTCCATATACAACGAACTACTGATATAACGACCACTTTTCGCGACACTTTCGAGTTCGTTATAAACGGGTTCGACTGGACAACTACATGTTGACAGGAGCCAGCTAGGGCAATGCTTTGCTCGTTGTCCCTCGGCAACCAAGGATGCAACACACTTTCACAATTTGTACCGTGGCAGCTAGGGCAAAAGCTCTTGCCACACAGGAAGCCACCTGGATCAGAGTTGGAATATTAGCCCTTAGGTCATGCATACAGCGCTGCAGGACAACAGCCACTCAGAAGTCGAGAAGCTGATCACCAGGCATTGGCATTGTGACCACAGTGGGCACTGGAACAGAAACCATGGATGTTCACAAATAACCATAGTATCAGCTCTAAAGAGATTTTCACAGAGCCATTCCACGGTGCTTATTGCCCCAAGAAGTGTTTGGAGGTGGTGCCTTCAGCTTGTTTACCTGCGACGATTGGAGTGACAATCGTGCGATGGTGAATTCCAATGGCAGATTTGGAGTGGCCAACGAACTCCGTGCTGGAGCACTGTGCTTCGGCGAAGGGCTACCGAAGGAAATTTGCCAACGGAATGCAGGTGCTCTTACTAGAGCAAATGGCAGGAGGCGCTGGCGCACACCCGCCTCCGGAAGCAGCCGGCATGTTTCACACAGTTTTCACCTTCACGAGCACGCATGGAGAGAACACGTGCACACTTGGGTGGCGCATTGCGTCGGTCACATGGTACACCACACTCTGCGCAAGTGTGGGCCGATTGAATCCGCCGCTTTCCACGGAGTAGAGAGCCGCTTCGTGGAGTGGATCTGGTGGTGAAGCTGCTCCAGATCTGCCAATGAAACCTACAGGGAGGTCTGCCAATGGAACCGACTTGCTCCGCATGGAGCCGAAAAACCGTTTGTGCTTCGAATCTGCCACTGGGATTCACCACTGCAGTCTACAAGGGATTCCTCACTTGCAATGCTGTGCTTCCCACACCACTGCACCACAGCATGTCACCCAGCATCAAATGGGGTTGCTGAGGGAGTAGTGCAGACAATTACGGACGAGCTCAAGAAGTCACAGTGCAGGGGCTGAGCCTTCATTCACATTCGGGAAGCAGCAGCGGAGCAAAAATTCCTTTCCCTGTTTGTGTTCATGTTTCTTCTGCTTCAACCACAACTGCTTTTTGCCACTTCTACGTACCGTATTTACAGTAGAACCTCGTTATAACGAAGTTGAAGGGGGAGTCGTAATTACTTCGTTATAACCATTAGTTCGTTATAGCCAATATCCATTTCTACCGACAATTAGCACGCAAGAGAGGATGTACTGACCACCAAATCCCACAGCAGCCCGCCACGCAAACGAAAAACGGCCGTCGCACGGAGAAAGACTAGCAAAAAAAAAAAAAAGAACAGCAAAGAACTGCTACTTTATTCACGCCAAACTCGGCACACCAGCTGGCGGCTCACTTAGCAGAAAAATAGTCCTTAATAGACTTCTGCCGTGTCTTCCTCAGACGGATGATGGCTTTTTCGGCCGCTGCCGCTATGTCGAGTCCGTCCTCGCCGTCATCGTGAGCGCCGAAGAAGCGGCGCAGCAGGTCTGCCGCATCCAGCGCTTGCGCGGACGTTGAAACATCGGATTCACCAACTCCGGCCTGTCGTCGACACATTCGTCACTGTCGTCATTCACCACCCCTGTCACCGCGCGCACAATTTCAGCCTCTGTCAGCTCTTCGGTTGTCACCGCGTCAGCATCGGCACTGACGTACGTGCAGAAGGTGTCGCAGTCGGGCACAACTCCGGCGTCAAGGAGAGCGTCCCACGACGCCAGGTCTTGGTCACCCGCGGCACCCTCATTGGCGGCAGCACCGATACCTTCGCTGTCACCGCCGCTGTTGACGCCAAATGAGGCATGCCGGAAGCAGTTGGCGATCGTGCTTGCTGTTACAGACATCCAAGCAGCCTGTAGCATCTCGATCGCCATGTAGAGGTCGATTGTAGTCTCGCGCTTCATGCTCATATTGAGTAGAATTCGGTCGATTACACGCTTGCGGTACCGTGCTCAACGCTACGCCGAAATCTTCGGCAACTTTTTTCTTCGTGACGCCGGACTCAACGGCTTTCAACATAGCCGCCTTCTGCTCGATTGTAATCGTTTTGCGCTTTCGTTTGCCGTTGCCGTCGTCCATCTCCTGCCTAGCGGCGGGAACCGAGAGAGACGCTGTTCTGATGCACACGCAGCGAACGACAAGCTAAAAGGCCCGCGCCCACGCCGCGCGGCCGCCGCGTCAGTCGGCGTCGCCGTCGCGCTTTTACAATCCCGACCAAGTCCAGCCGGCCACTGCAGCGCCGCGGCGCGGTCACGGCTTGAACTATTACGAGCGCGCGAAGCTGGGTGCTTTTTTGACGACCGCGCGCGGCCTAGGCACCAAGATGCGCAAACGTCCCTAGCTGTTTTAGTCCCTAGAGTGCCGCTCCTGCAGTGCCTCCATGGTTGCAGGTAGCTGTTGTCGCGTGTTGTGTGGAAGGGAAAGCCTCGGATATCAACATTCCTTTTTCCGTGGAACATACGAACGTCGGAAAAGAGCTCGGTCGCTGTCGGGCCCGTCATCATTCGATGTTCAATAGGGTGGCTTGTTGGGCAAGTTGGTACATAGTTCTTCGTAAGGAAATGCCAGCAGCACTAAGAAAAGAGAAGAAACTGAGCCAGGAAAAAGAGACAGGAACAGGTAGGATGCTGGACTAACAACTGACTTTATTTCGATGAAGACGCGAACAACAAACCGAAATGAGCATGCGCAGCAACAACCGTGAATCAAAAACAGGCAACCTATCACCTATCACTGTCGAGAAATCGATGTTGCGTGTGAGGAGGTCTTTGCCATTTGTTACGTGTCCATCTGCCATGCACACGAGCATGCGGTCATTTCGATGGCAAAGCCGGTATGAACGCGATGTGTGCTTCTTGTTTTGTGAACTCTCATTGCTATGAGATAACCAGCCGGTGTCGTTATGCCCTGTATTGAGGCTTCTTTTCGCAACGTGTAAACGACTGCAAACGGCAAGCGACTGCATCGGCAGCTTCCAGTTGTTTACGGACGAGTACGTACTGTACATGCATGCCAATTATGTAAGTAAATTATGTTAGAGTGTTCTGCGGCAAACACGATCCGCAATCGTTTCCTTGCCGTTCAGCAGGCTGTAGTGTGGCAACAGGCTGTAGCCGCAGACGGGTTATTGCGTCGCTGCTTCCAGTCATTTGTGCTTGGTCGTTTAATTTCGCCTGGAAAGCCAGTGCGAATGCATTGTGCGCTGTTTTGTTGAACTCCCGTTATTAAAAGCAAACTGGTCTGTGCCTTGATCACCGTGTCGATTCTTGTTTTCATCGTTTTCTCTTTCCCATTTAACAACAAGAACGCGCGCAATGTTCAAATTGCCAAGACAGAACGAGACATCGTCAATACTTCCTTTTGGGCAGGTTGGTTCATTGTTGACGAGTAACCGCGCGAACACACCCACTAGGGCAGTGGTTCTGAACTGGGTGTCCACGGACCCCAACGGGTCCGCGACACTCATAAAAAAAACTTTTTGGAGGCTGACTACACCCTGCGACAGCGGCCCCTTTTCATTTGTGGTATGCTTCGCCGCGTAAAACTTCTGCACTGCGGCAAAGCTAACCTATAATTCCACTTCTTTATCAGATGGCTTCAAAGCTTCTGTTGCAGTTGTCTTCGGCATATGTGCGCGAGCACACTTACTCTAGCTTTCAATATTTGAAGAACAAACATTGTAAAAAAAGAGGTTGAAGGTGCCTGCACACAGCACAGCTTGTTAACAAGCTGTTGACATTGAATCAGCGTGGTACATTACTCTGACCATGCTTTGCCAGGGAGAAATAAAAGCCACCTGTTTCAGCTGCATGTTGTGTTAATTTACTCTGACCCTTTGTCTCTCACTGCAAGGGGTTCCCAGATCATCCATGGCTGATAACCACTGCACTAGAGACGACACGGACACACTAGCGCTGACCTACAACTGGATTAAAGGGGCCCTGGATAGCCTTTTCATCTGCAAACTGCAGCGCTGTAGTGCGTGTAATGCTGAATACTGAGGTGAATGCAAAAAAAAATGATCGAAATAAGTGCATTCCATAGTTCGAGAAGAAGCAATGAAAACTGCACGCTTAATTTGTGTCGCAGGGCCCCTTTGATGGCAGAGTGACACACCTTATATATGCCAGAGTGAAGCATGGGAAAAAAAAGAGGGATGCAAAACAAGGCTTAACACACAAAAATATGATTTTTATTTTCCTTTGAGATCCAAGATGTAACAGCTGCATCCAGAAGATGAAACTCAGCATTAAAGAGGGCAAGAGATGGTGCTAATGCACTTATCAAATGTCTTAATATGATAGGCTTCTAAACTGATACGTGCAGTGCTGCCTTCACTCCTACCGCAAACCGTCGTCCCTTTAAACCGGGCCACACATTTTGCTGACATTGCGTACTTGTAATCTACCTTTTGCAGTTTTTATGCGTGTCCCCCCAAATGGTGATTGACAAAGCGCCCAGTTCCGCCAACGTAGAACATCCCACATGACATGGGAATGCAATACGCCACCCCTGTGGAACACTTGACCAACAGCGTTTTGTGGTTCTTCCAGCATCCACATTTACTGGTGTTGCAAATGCATGGCCACAGCTTTCCCACCTTATTAGGAGTAGACAAACAAATTGTGACACCGTGCCTAGTTCTCATCTTCTTAAGATAGTGGGAAACTATATGAACGTATTGTACAACCTCTGGCCTAAGGGTCTTCCGGTGAACCTTCGCAGTTGCACATCCTGTTCCACGTTTCAATTTTTAGCGGAGGGTTTCAGGAAGAGCAGTCAAGACTGAGTTGGGGAACCCTGCAGCCGAAAGCATATTTGGTTCTCAAAATTGGGCACCATTTGATGTGGGCACGATTTTTTAGAGCAGATTCCAGGCACACCAAAGCTGTAGCTCTCTTATTTGTCTTAAAATGTGCTGAATCAAAGGGAAGCAATCCCTTCTTAGCCCTCGGGTAGTAGCCCCAGCAAGCATGTCCTTTGCAGGATCTCTTAAGGGGGGACGTGGCTTTCGGTACCAACTTTCTTATTTCTTCATGGATTTTGATGAAAATTGGCACACTTATTTGAAATGTTGTTTTAATGCTACTGTAGAAATTTCATGAATATATCTTTACAACTTTTTGATTTACAATATATTTCACCTTCTGCTCTTGTTCCGAGTCTGACTCGCTTAAAAAATGCGATAGGAAACTCGTTCAAAGTGCTATGCATTCTAAGATGTCTGATTGCAGGCGTGACATTCTTAGATTTTTTTATTTGCGACAAAATTTTTTTTAGTTTTCCTTTTTCATGAGGTGACTGCGCAACAGGCATCGAGGCTTTGTGCAACTCGTCAAATAGCTAATTATCAAAACGCCATACTGAAAAGCAAGAATGTCACGCCCTGAACTGTGCTTCAAGGAATATAGAACAAAAAACGGAACTGAAATAGACCCAGCGGTCAGTGAGAAATCAGCGGAACAAGCGAAGCAGGAAGCAAGAAAAGTCGTTTTGAGAAAACGGCTTTTAAAGTTGTACCAACGAAATTACTTCATCAAAAGGCACTGGAGTCGTAATCTTTTGAGTCCTTCATAATGTGCGCTTTCTTGAGTGCCCTGTCTTTAGTTTGAGGTGCCTTGCTTCTCTAAAACACAAGAAGATTGTGATCTTTAAGGTGTTTTATAAGGTTGGACCTCCTGCACATGTGGCCTTTCATCGGTTGTGCCTTTGTTTTCTTTCTTTTTTCTTAAAATCCTTTTCTGATATACAAAGAATAATAATAATAATATCTGGGGTTTTACGTCCCAAAACCACGATATGATTATGAGAGACGCCGTAGTGGAGGGCTCCGGAAATTTCGACCTTCTGGTGTTCTTTAACGTGCACCTAAATCTGATATACAAAGAACATGTAGCATGAATTTTAAACGAAGTTATGAAGTGGTGTAATAGACATGACAGAAAACAAGATATTGTAATTCAAGTAGGTCATGTACTATGATGATTTGCCAGCTTTCTTGTATTCATGCTCTCATTAACATAATTAACAGTCTTGATTGCAATTGATCATTGAATCATTTTTATAGGATACTAAAAGCGGCTCTCATCATGGCAACCTATCACTTCCTCCTAAATAACAGGCAGTTATGGCCAAGACATTGGTGGAATAGGAATTCCTTAGCAGTTTATTCAAGACGCGAACTGGGCAGATATGAATTTATCTCCCTGTTTAACTCGTCAAGCTAATTTGTAAACCTCGCCTGCGATGCGCTTCATCATTCACCCGGTCGCGGACACGGTTTTCTGCGAGGCTTTTATTTTTTCAGATGATTCATGAGCGCTTACGGCGATACCACGCACGGCTCCAAGCGCGCCTAAATTGCATCAACAGTGCTTTATTTCACCTCGAAGTGCTCGGCCGCATAGTCCGGGAAGTCAGCACGCGATGTGCTGGGTGGCGGCATTCGGTGACGATGCGCAATATGCCTAGGTGCGGCGACGAAAAATAGGCGCGCAACGTGTTTGGCCTCGCATTGCGGGACGCCGACGCGCGCCCGCTGCGCGACGAGCTTGGCCGTGGGGTCCGCTGCCGATGCGTAAAATGACCATCCGCTGTACCGAGAAGCCGGCGGGGGAAGCGCTTCGTTCCTTGCGAAGAAGCACACTGCCGCGAGTCCGCTAACGCGTTGCTCTTGCCCGCAAAGTTCGAGGTTCGTCTCGCGTGCCGACGCCGTGAGCGGAGTTAGGCCTAGTGACGACTCCGAGCAGTAGACGCGCCGGCCGCGGTGCCCGATGTTTCAAAGTTCGTAAGACGTGGTCGCGAGTACAAAGAGTCGTCCTGCGATCATCTTCGTCACGACGTCCGAAGTGCGCATAAGCAGAACCTCCAACCACGGATCCGACGAGTCAACGCTAGAAAGTCGGTCCGAGACGCGCGTTTGCGATGTTCGCTACGAGTGCGGCGCGCCATCGTAATCCCACCGAGCTTCCGCTAGTAGCTCCAAACTAAAACGTAGTTCTTGTTCAAAGTTATCGTCGAGCCGTGAACACAGGGCGATTGCGAACACGCAACGAAGTAGCGCGACTTTCGACAGCCGTGAGCTCGAGACGCACGAGCTGCAGACGACGATCTCCCGGAGCGAGCATCGGACCAATGGCGAGGCGCGCTGGGGCAACATGGCGGACGCGGCCAATCGGAGGGCTCGAAACGACCTTCGAACATTTGCTTTTTGTGCGCTTGTTTTCGAAGGGAGGAGCCAGCTGCGGCGGGGAATTTGAAGACGGAGAAATGCGCTTTCCGATGAGCCCAAGATATCGGCGCCCGGTGGCGTCGTTGCGGAGCTATGATTTTTTGAAAATCAGTGTTTTTTTGCGATTTCCCCAATATTTTTCGCCACCTCGGCAGGCGCAACAATTTTTTTATAGCACTTCTACGCGGTTTTCGGTGAAGATATTTTGGAATCGGATATAAAAAGGGCTACAGAAACTGAAAATGTGATTTTCAAAAAATCGATTTTTTTGCCATTTTTCGCGATACGAAAGCCGCGTCCCCCCTTAAGGTCTAAAAACCGTAAAACCGAACGTTCTCGAAGTTCATGGGTAAAATGCAACCCAAGTACTTGTGAGCTAAAAACATGAAACTTCACCTACTGTACAGGGGTAGGTGAAGTTGGTAGTTGCTGCACGAGTACAGAGCACCAACTCATCTGAGAGAGTTGCTATGCAGTTGCCACCTACTACGTAATTGCATGTACAGTTTCCATGTAGCACCACTCTGTATGACAGGTGTTGTAAAGAAACAATTGTGTTGAATAAGCGATAGATAAATAAGATTTGTTTGATTTTTTTTATATAAATGCAGTGTGCCTGAAATTTTAAACCAGGTGTTAGTATAGGAATTCTAACAGAATGTTGTCCATTGTCACAGGGATCTCTTGGAGGCAGATAAAGTTATGCAAACATAATAGCAGTCCTATATGCACTCTTGCTTTATGAATTACTTTGGTAAATAAATATGCTTTCTGTGTATACCTGTATGTACTTCCAGGAGCTGCTGCACTGTGTGCCATTTATTCAAGCCTGTGTTGAGTACTAGCATTGAGAAGTGAATGTTTGCGCACACTTAGACACCATTGTGTGTTTCAATGGTTACATGTCTATGCATCTATAGAGTCAGTGTTTCTACAACTAGTATATCAATAAATGGACAAGTTCAGTTGCCCGCAAAGTAAGCGCATTGCAGACCATTTTGCCACATGCCTTGTGGAAAGTTATCAAGTCTCACAGAGCGGATTATTACGGTTACCTACTTAGCGTTATGTTTTTATTTTATCTGCTGCGCGGCCTTTGCTGCGGTTCTGCATTCAATTTTGGCGGCTGCCGCCGATGATGATACTGACGATGCAACCAAAGAACTCTCCTTCGCAGGTTGCACGCGTCGTGATCCCATGCCGCAATAATGAATAAAGTTATAACGTAAAAAAGCCAAGGAGAAATAATGTAGAACTCAAGTGGTATGATTGTTCAGACTGCTGCAGTGCATTGCTCTGGCAGCGCTTTTGCAAAGCACCATCTACTTCCGTGGAAGGGAAAGCGTCATGGCGGCTTCCTGTTTCGTCGCGCAAGGTTTTTCAATACGGACTCTCAACAAACTTTCGCGATTCTTATACGTCGAACGCATCCTCCCTCGTGAAAAATCTTGACTGAAGTGACCGCATTGATGAAGACAAACATCTATAGCTCGGAACTGTGCCTCGTTTCGCCCATGGGTAAGTTGTGAACCATTCAGCTGATGCCGGCGTTTCTGCAGCTTACGACGCATGCACAGCGGTTTGAAATGCTAACGCAAAGGCTTGTGTACGCTATTCTAAAACTGCCTATTTTATTAGCTCGGTACGCTTTGTTGCTGTTGTGCTACATATCCTCACGCGATCTAATTGTTAACGGTTTTCTAACGATATGATGTCTGGCTAGTCGCGAGTGACTGCTTTCGTGACTGATTTACAACGGCAGTATCTCTCGCAAGCGAACGTTGGTAGCGCAAAAAATTAAGCAAAATACGTCGCATCCAAACTACTTTTTCGCCGTTATACCAGACAGGACAAAGAATGGAGCAAACCACCGAAAAAATTGCAGGTGCGTGTCGCCGTAAAAAGAAAGAAAAAGGAAAACTTTTGGCTGGGACTGAACGCTATGCTCATTTGCCAGCGTTCGTGCATCTGGTAAAGTCCGCTGTTCATGGAAAAGCGCAGGCTGTTAATAAAAATGGAGAGGCGGAGATAAGTGTCTCAGAGCTGTGTCTTCGTAATAAATTAAATGGACCCCAGTTTCCTTTTTTACACCGTTTATTCACAGTAACTTATCTTGTACATACTGCAGTCGGTGAAAGTAGCAGGAAGGGCAAAATTAAAACAAAAGGACATGTATTGGCAAATGAATAAAGCAAGCACAATTTGTACGTTTTTTAGTTAGCCAAGTACACACAAAAGTATGCCACTATTAACAAGACTACCATGTTCTGGAAAGGCACAAAAAGCAGTGCTTTCTGTTCACTGTTGAAAGTGAATAAAACAGGAGACCACCGTTTTAAGATTAATAAAATGGTGCTTTAGACAGGAGGAAGTGAAGATGACGAACGTTCTTGTACTTCGTCTTAAGCACCATGTTATTCTCTTTCATAATGCTCCAAACAATCCAATAAGCATACTGGCGACACTCACTGGTGGTGTCATGATTGCGATGGGCATTATTTGAATAATATTGGCCCCTTTTGGACCATTTTTAGCCTATAGCTATGTTTCCTGAAATACGTGTCCTCACACTGTGCATGCAATAGAGCTGCTGTACAGTGCTTACAGATTGAAATCCAGCATGAAAACTGTTAGTATTGCAATTGGTGTGCACAATACTTCACAATAACTACATCATGCAGTTACAGGTCTGGCTGCTGAAGGTTACATCGGCTGTGATGTTAGTGTTCTAGTCAAAATTACGCCGATGTGACACAAAATCGAGACAATGGAAACAAAATTATATGATTTTTTAGCCCTAAATTGTCGAATTTCAATTCATGAGAACTTTACTGCGTAAATTCAGGAAAATGCGATATATCATACCACCATCTGAAAGCTATTTCGGTTATTCACAGGATGTGGTGTGTTCTGTAAATAACCAAAATTATCTGCAATCTCATGTATGTGCTATTACAGCATTGAAATTTTAATTCTTGAATGCTAGCTCATACTTCATGCAAATTATTCACACACAAAATATTAGGAAGAACGAGAATTATGATTGTTACCAGCATTTACAGAGTGTTTGCCATGACACAGATGTCTGTTACAATCAAGGCTTCTTTTGCCGCAGGTTGCAAAGGAAAAAGGGTGTAAAAGGTGGCAATGAATCCGCACATGAAGCTGGCTCACAAGCTAAGCCTCCCCTAAAGAGGTCCACTAAGCAAGCATTTTAAATATTGCTAATAAAACATTTTGTTCTGTCTTCACCTACCTAACATTTGGTCATGTTTGGTGTTCCTTTAATTTTCCTTTAGGAGATTGATATGGCTCCAGCCAAGTTTAAGAGAGCCCGACGTTTCGGGACCGACTCGGTCCCTTCCTCAGGGGTTGACTGGTTTGGTCAAGGAAGCTTCTCCCCGACTTGTTCCACCGCGGCTTGTTCCTCAGCGTCCGGATTTCCCTTTCCCTCACGTCTCGAAGGCCGTGAACGTAAACCGAGGGCATTGTTCCCAGGGACCGGTTCACATTTGCTGGCGTGTTTTGAATGTGCCACGACTCGAGCAAGAGCCTCCTTCCCAGATTCCTTTCTGTTTCCAGAACAGAAGCGCCGTCGAAGTGGATCTTATGGTCGTGCTTTTCACAGTGCTCTGCAAGAGCGCTGCGTTGCATAAAAGTGCAGCAGGCCATGGACAGAATTCAGATCATCTCCCTAAAGCATTGCATTGTGATAGCCGCTGCATAACTCTGCACTTATTTTTCATGCTCGCAAGTAGAATAGCTTGTGAAACTAATGAATGACACTACTGTATACAGTCATGGACAAAACCATGCAAGACCTTTGGTAGGCACTACTGGTCTGCTGACTTAAAGACTCACTTTCTTCAGCAATTATGCCAAGCAGTTTCCAGCTGTTATTTTCTCATTTGTTTAGATTTATTCTGTAATCTTTAATAGACCTGCATAGCTACACATGGCGGAGGTTTACTGGGAGTCACAAAATCTAGAGGTTTGCAGGCATGGAATGGAACCAGCTCATGCACTATGTGGCAAATTGGATGTGGTGAATGACGTAGCAGGCAGCTCCTGAATTATTTTTGAGTTCCTCGTGTTTCATAACCTCCTACAAATGCATGGTGCTCGTGCAGTTATGCATTTCAACCCCATCATAATGGAGCGGCTGTGTGTGGTCAGTGCCATACCCAGCAATTTTTTTTCGGGGTGGTTTTGTCTAGAGCGGCTAACTTTGGCAAATGGTGATCATCGCTATAAAGGCGTGTGGATATTTTAGTATCACCTGAAAATTAAAGCACGAGAATATTGGGGTGGGGGTGGAATCTGAACGACCTCAACCTACTTCACTAGTTGCAGCCCTAGCTGAGGCCACCATTCAATCAGTTGTCCTCGTGTATAAGAGCACAACACCACAGCCTTTTAAGGTAGATCACCACCATGGGTCGGTAAAAATACTGGAACTCGCTCGGACTCACTCAAGAAAAAATTTTGTACCGAGAACTCACTCGGACTCACCAACAATTGCTCAGCCGGACTCGCTCAGCCTCACGGCTTGATGGGAGTCTCAGTGAGCCGACTCATGAGTCCACTGGCATAAAATTAGCTTTTCCGATCATAGTGTGAATGCTCTTTAATGCCAATTTAATAGAACTAACAGACCAGAAACCCAAGGAAAGTATAGGGGATGTTATTTGTAGTATATATAGTGTAAAATCTGAAGAAAGGGAATTGAAGTGTCTAACAAAGAAAAAACGAACCCTTGAAATTCTCCTTCTTTCGTTCTTTAATGCCAATATCACACATAATAGGTGTTCTACGATACGCCTCTTGATCCTGTGCCATCACATATGAGTTATGAGTGGTTCCAATCCAGGTAAGGACGTTTTTATGAAATATGCGACTCACACGAGATATTTCTAACATTTCTATCGAAAAGTCCCAGAAAAAGTTCGCGCGAGGAAGTCTTGGCACCCCCCTCCCCTAACTCGTGCCTCGGATCAAGAAACATTGAGATGGCGCATGAATGCTAGTGCATTGAGATATGTGTGAATAGATCTGAATGTAAACGTAAGCTGATATAAGGCTGATAATAATGCATATAAGTGAGTGGATAGGACCTGAGGTCAGCAATTAAAGGTGGAACTCACTCAAGAAATATATTTTGCGCTGAGGACTCACTAGGACTCAGACAAGCCAAAATATTACTCAGCTAGACTTACTCAAACTTGCGACTCGATCTGAGTGAGTCTACTCATGAGTAAGTTTGCCGACGTATGATAACCATCTTCAAAAACACATTTTAAAAAATAATTTAGGGGAGGTCACGGGATCGAATCCCGGCCGCAGCGGCTGCATTTTCGAAGGAGGCGAAAATGCCGAGGCCCGTGTACTTAGATTTAGGTGCACATTAAAGAACCTCAGGTGGTCGAAAGTTCCGGAGCCCTCCACTACAGCGTCCCTCATAATCATAAGGTCATTTTGGGATGTCAAACCCCAGATAAAATAAAAATAATAATTTGGGGGGGGGGGGGGATGTTGCATTTGCACGCTCCCTGTCTATTCAAGAATATTTTAGCAAAAAAAATTATATTATTTAAGCTGTTAGAAAAGTTATGATCAACTTTTGAACCCCTCCTAGGCAGCACATCGGAAACTGAAACTGAAAGTTACGGTTTCTTGCAGGGTGCTGCGGCACTGTGTTGTTTACGTTGTTTGCAGTTGTGTGTTTTTTCGTACACCATTTAGAGTTCTCAAATACATTGAATGACTTTAAGGAGAAACCTATAGTGCTGCATAAAATATCCCGAAGTATAGGATGAATATGAAGAGTCAACACAAGTTCAGGAATGAATGCACCAAGCGTGGATTTGCTGAAGAGCTCATAAACATGAGTCAGCTGGAGATGCAGATTTTGCAAGAAAAAAAATGCACACATCAGCTTGCTCAAAAGGAGATTGTACCACTTCAAAGAAGGGCTCAAGCTATGATCCCTGGCAAACAGGACGCCGGACATTGATTTAGGAATTCTTACAAACGTTCATTAGAGTCCACATGAGCCCAGACCTTGAAAATGGCTGCTTCTTCCCGGTGGACGGAGCTCATGAGCTAACTGCCATGCAAATTTTCTTGTTGTTGTAGAATAAGTGTGGGAAATTCAACATATTCCCGGACGTGCAATGGTGTCACGGCCGCAGTTCTAGCGGGTACAGTCTTTGTATGACCCTTGCTGTCGCAAAGCCATCTTGTCATTTTATCTTGTACAAGCAAACGTGAACATCATCTCCTTCGTAAACTTAAATCACCCTTGAGAGTAGCCACACTTGATGTGGAAAGTTTTGCAGCATGGACAAGTACATCGCCCTCAAATTTCTTCATACACCCTTTGTAGAAGAAGTGCGCTGATCTCACTAGGAGTAAGTACTCTTCGGTCATGATTTATAAGTTTTCTTTCGGGCACCTTCTGTACTGATATCTCCGGATGGTCCCCTTATGCTATGTCTCAGTTTCATCGATGCTGCCTTGTGGTATCACTGTGCACCTTCGGCCAATAACAGATCAGCCAGTGTTGAAGTGCATGGTTCGCCGTCTTCTGCGTCAATGAATGCCAATCAAGTTATCAAAGTGACAACAGCTTCAACTTTTGTGATCACAATCATAAGTTCTTCATAATCAAGGCAGCCTCTTCGGAGAATTCTGCAAAGTGGTGTCTTCACCGTTCTTACCAGCCAATCCCACCATGGAGCGTTTCGCACATAAACTTCCATTTGATGCCTTTACTAGGTTTGTGCAAATATTCGAGCACTTTGAAAATTACAGTAACGAATTCGCTTCGTTTTGAATATAAATTAGTGGAAATTTAAAAGTATCCGAAATGAACGAATAGGTGTATAATGATTAGGGACGGGATTTTAGGCAAATGCCTGTTTTGTTCCTTGTGCCCTATCATGCCACTTTGACCATGAATTAGAGATTAAGGAGTGCTTTTATAGTCTTTTTATAGTGTTTTTATAGTGCCTATAAATGCCTTTTTTTTCCAAATGCGCGCTTTTATGAACACGATTTAAGCTCAAGTTTCACTTTCGAAGGCAGTTTGAGACTGTTATTCATGATATCGGCCACATTGACAGTTCGGAACTCTATGGGATTCAACAGAGATTTCTAGTTCAACCAACTTCTGGAAAGCAACCGCTAGCAGCAGTAAAATACGATGCGCCAGCCAGCATACGCCGCTTTGTCATCGATGCTTGTTCCCGAACAATTTTTTTTTTTATGTGGCATGTAATAAACCCTTGGCAAATTTTGAGGTGGGCTCTATCTACTACTTCCGCAGGGCCGACTTGTAGATGGCCGTGAATCACGGTGTCGTACGTCTGCGGAAGACCCTTTTTGCTAGACAAGTGGCTCGAAGGTTTCTTTTGTCTGGTAGTGGCAGTTTCCTTGCTATCACAGAGTTCAGACCCAGTTTTTCAGGGCAATAACACTTTGCATCCGCCTTCCAGTAGTTCTATTGTTTCCTTGAAGTGTTGCATAGTTGAGCAGCAGTATCAGATATGGCTCCACCTTCCTGTTGCCAAGATGATCGATTAACTCTTCATCAACCTCTACTTGAATTAACATGCATACCATGGCTCCAAAGTCAACAGCCTTTGATGACGAGTGTATGGTGTTCCCTTGGAATGTCCATCTAAACTTTAGAGATCATGGCAGCGAGTTTTTCCTCGCTTTTTATATGTGTAAATTTCACTTGTTCATCATTTCCCACATCTGGTCCCAGCCAGTCAGCACACTTATTCAGCTTTCTTTCTCAATCAATGCATGGAGCAGCTCATCAGCAATGTTGTGTCCAGTTTTTTTAATGCCGCGATGAACGCTGAAGTCATCATGTTGGCCAAAAAAATCTTGGCAAATGTGGGGAATCTCGATGGCTCTCAGTGCGACTTCAACGCTAGAAAGTTGATGTCAGAGGTGAAGCGCGACAATGCGTAGTCTTTTTGGTGTGCAACTGCTGACATTCGCATAAGTGATGATTGCTACAATTACAGAGCTGAGACATTTCAACTTCAAACACCCTGAAAGAGCTTCAGTAACGAATGCATGTTTGCTTCTTCCATTGAACACGCCTCTGATTAAACGGCACAAATAGTCTGTCACTGCCCATGCATGCAAATTCTGTAGAGGCACACACGTGAAAGTGTTGCCTCTTGCATTGATCTTGGTTGTAGCTGTATATAGTCGTACTACTGCCATTGACATCTTCATATGCTCTTTGGCTTAGCTTATCTGGGTCGCGCATACTGGACGCATGCATGATGACCTCTGCAACCCAAGCATGAAATTCTACACCAGCAATCCCTTACACAGAAACCTAAATTTACTGGTGCATCGAAAGCACGGTATTATGGGCGGTAACAGCGCACACACTCACGGGACGGATAGAAGGGAACACAAACAAGCCAATTGCGCAGCGCTTGTTTGTGTTCCCTTCTATCCGTCCCGTGAGTGTGTGCGCTGTTACTGCCCATAATGTATCACCAACTAGCCCAACTTTCAGTCTTGCTTCAGCACGGTATGTTGGTGGAGAGAAGCTTCTTTGATAGAGGTACGTATCTATAGCACAACTCTGTCAAAGTGTGGAAGGCTGGGCCAGTTGGTATGGATCGATGTAAATTAGCAGCGCGGAAAGCAAGACGACGCACACAGGGAGAAGACATCAGACAGACCACATCTATTTTGTACAAACACAGAAGCCAGAAAGCACGTAAACTTGTTGAGGCCGCACACATTTCTAATCTGTCACAAGCATGTGTCAGTCAGGCGTCAGTGACACTACATGATAAGGAAATTTCATATCTTGGGATAGCATGTGCCATGTGTGCTTTAGGTTTTGAGCGAGAGAAGAGCAAATTTTGTTTGCGCATGCACCGTTTGGTGGTGGGATGCATATATGTTTTACTTCCGATTAAAGAAGCTTAGTTGAAAGTACAGCGCTTGTTCTTGTTTCTTCTCCTTGTGTGCGTCGTCTCGTTTTCCGCGCTGCTAATTTCCATGAACTCTGTCAAATGCTGTGGAAACTTGCTAAAGGTGCAGCCTGTAATAGGAGGGGTTTTTAAAGCTTGCTTATGAAGCACTGATGACGTTGGGATTGAGTTGTTGGCGCGACTACTCTTGTCTCTAGAATGAGCCACATCGTTGCATCGTTTCCGTTTCACCCAAAGTCATTATTTTCGAAGCCGGAATCCCTCTGGTTCCACAGAGACAAAGTGAAGGAGATGCTCTAGTTCTGTGACATGCTGAACGTTGCACGTGAAACTTTCAAGTTGTGTTGCGCGAGATCTGTGATAAGCTGCAACAGTGTCGTGTGGCAATGCCCTCAACAAAACGTCGCATAGCATATTGATAAGAAAGATGACTTGCTAATGCCTAGCACCTTGACACCCTTCGTGGGAATTGGCACTTGGTCGTACAACCTGCAGTGTTTTGCCACTTTGTTAGATGAACGTACTGGAGTAAATTCAACAGGCTGGTGAATTTGACTTATTGAATGTTTCTTTATTACACGGACAGTCTGTTAAAATCCTTAAAGCTGTTTTTCTCAAAACATTTTTTTGCATCCTACGGTTTAGGCAAGCAGTGATAATTTACTTTCAAGTATTTTCACATAAAACTTTCCATGCTATTCCTTCATATATGAATTTGTACATTCAAACAGATTGACCAAAAACGATCGATAATTTTTTTGTACTAAGGGCAATTGTGTGCAAAATAAAACTACTAGGTATCAACTTTATCAGTCTTTAATAACACAGCTTAGCTGAGAGATGTGGTGATTTAGATGTACTGGATATTGTGCTCATTACGTACTTGGCAAGTCGAATTTCACCTACACATCCTTTGATGCATTTTGGTTTATATAAAATTATTTTTTACATTTTTTTGCAAGTTTTTAAATATGCTAAAGTATACAACAGAAAAATGTGCAAATGTGACCATTGGCATTTTATCCCACTATCAACAAGTAAGAAATGCAAAAATGTTGGACTGGTCAATCCTAGTGTGGCTCATTCTGTTTTTAGCAAGAGTTCACAAACATTGCATTTGGGAGCATGACCTATTAATGCTTCAGAATCTAGCACAGGACCCAACACTAAGGCAGACTAAAATAACACGATTGCCACAGTCTTGCTCAGTGTTTGTATTGCATCCTGCACTAGATGCTGCAATGGCACCTCCTTATTCAGACCTCCACAGTGGTTAAACCAACAGAATGCCCAGACACACAAAAATGGATAGATATGGTTAGTCTGGGTATATGTGTAAGTAGAACATCGATGCTAAATACTGTAAATATTGCACTTAGATGAGTTATAACCACTACGGAAGGCTCCAGCACACGGTAAAAGAGAACACCAGCACATTTCAATAAAATTATCTATTTGTAAATAACTTGCTTTGAAGCACCGTAAACGAAGTACTAGTACTGCGCCGCAATAATTTAGGGCTTTTAGGCAAGCATTAATGTTGCTGGTCAAAGTTGCAATATTCCAGAGCAAGAAGATAGAAGTGCCAAGGCCGTGCAACTGCCTCGGTCCTTTTACTAATTCAACCTTTGAGAAAAAAAAACTGCAATGGTTAACTGTGACAACGCAAGAAGCCTTAGCTGAGATTTCACACCCGACAAGATGTACTGTCAGAGTATGCAAACAAGATGTGCTGAAGAAGTACGGTGCGCACATGCAACCATGAGCGCAGGATATCCTCACGTTTGCTATTTCATGAACGGCGCAAACATCCACTCCTAGTGCAATGCTCACCGGCGTACACACACAACACTGCTGTACCCGAGCGCTCCTCACGCCGCCAGCGATTCAAAAGTGCTCGTGTGACACCTGTCCCTGCTGCACCGTCCAAAGTAATCCGTAACAAATACCGCCACTCAAATTGCAACCATACTGCAATCAGTCCTGATCGCACTTAAAAGCGACCACACAGCAGCAAGTACCCGTCGTCAGTGCGCATTCAACACTACCACTTGCACGAAACAGCCAACACTCACGTATCATCACATTCGCAGGCGGCGCTAATATTACAAAAATACAAACTGGCGCACAACTACGGCGCAGAACACTGTACAGCGCAGAGCCATGGCGTTTACAATCGCTCCCCGCTCCAGCCACTGCTAGGGACTAAAATAGCTAGGGACGTTCGCGCATTTTAGTGCCTAGGCCACGCGCGGTCGTCAAAAAAACCCCTAGCTCTTGCGCTGTTCATAATAGTTCGTGCCGTGACGCGCCGCGGCGTTGCAGTCGCCGGCTGGAGTTGGTCGGGATTGTAAAAGCGCGTCGCCGTCCACGCGCGCAACAGGAGAGCGGGCGGGCGGGGCGGGTCCACGAGTTCTGCGGGAGAGGGGAGGCCGGGTGACGTGCGCGGGTGGGTCCACGAGTTTCAGTGGAAGGGGAGGCAGGCAGACGCGCACCCTCGCGCGTGTTGGCAGGCGGCTCCTCGGGCGCGCGAGGCGCGAGTTTTGAATTACCGCATCCGTGATGGGACGTAAACCGTCGCGTGCTATAAGACATTGACTTGCCGGCTACCAAAATGGTCAGTAAATGCTCGGTGGGGAAAAAAAGGTTCGTTATATCCATTGCGAGGAAATTTTAGCTTCGTTAAAACGAGGTTTTAAATACATGGGTGTCTACGGGAATTTCAAGGGGAATTACGATTGCTTCGTTATATCCATTAGTTCGTTATATCCCGCTTCGTTATAACGAGCTTCTACTGTACATGATTGTAAGCTGACACCCCATAACACCCATACAAAAATTTAAAAAAAGAGGAATAAAAAGAGCACATTGCACAATGGAAATTCATTAATGTAGTCACTATGCTGACTAGTACTCGTCCCAACTAGAGTCACTGTCCAGCCAGACCTCTTTATAAGCTTCGATGCCCACACACCTTGAACTGAGAGCTCAGGGTTCCCATATTTAGAAACACCAGATCCTTGCGCGACCATTCGGCATATTGCCAGTAGAGACTGATTGCATAGTTGTCACTTGTGCCGCAAGCTCCACAAAGCGTCCAGACTTTAGCCCGCGAAAACCTGTGTGCGTGGCATCACATGTGAAAATTTGGTCACTAGGGTGCAGAAACTAGGGCCACCGCACGGGGCATGTGCAGAGACAGTCAAAGATGAGAAAGTGCAGGATGTTGCGAGGAGGGGACTTCCGATCCTGTGCTTGCTAGTCAACTCCAATGGCCCTACAGAAATGTGGCGGAGATACCGAGGCGAAATAACGCAGCAGTCAAAAAATAAAAAGAGATCGGGAAGAATAAACAAGAGGCTCTTCATTTGTTTCAACATTACTGGCGATAAGTTTCAGTTTAAACCCCCCACCTTTGGATTTTGCATTTATGTATAAAATAGGTTTACTACTAACAATTGTCTAAAAACAGCACTGTTGACAAAGAAAGTTAATGCATGCCATTTTGCTGTCTTTGAGCTTTTTAGCAAATTTTAGCAATGAGTGCAGGACACAGAAGAATGAGATTTTCAGCTTTTCAATCCATTTTTTGCAGCAGGTTCACTCTGCTCTGTAAAAGTAGCCATCTTGGGACACGCCCAAGCACTCCAGCAAATTCCAGTCAGCAAGATCTGTCCAAATCGGGCTCTTGAGCAATGCATCCTTATGGAGGCTGTCAGTTTTGTAGAGTGTTTGCGTCAATCCAACAATACATTCACTGCCTGTGTAGTAAGGCCACACATGCGAAGGGCCAAGAGTGACTGAGTTTCCAGCCTGAGCACATTTTTGGCGAGTCAGTCAGCAGCTGGGTTTTTCGAAACATTACGCTGAGCACCTCGGGTAGTACAGCCACATGCTGTGGGAAGTGGTGTTCCAGCTCGCCTTTATGGCAGCACACTGGGGGCAATGATCCACCAGCTCAAATCAAACCACTGTTTACCCAATTACTGGCCAAAAAACCATGGCTTGCGGTAAATTTTCAAGTATTCTGGATCTTATACAACCAAAAATGTGTTAGTAAGGCTTGCATCACTTTAAAAAAGAAAAAGCATTCTGTGACTGGTCATCATTTGTATGTGTTACCTTCAGCATACCAAACCAGCAGACTGTGTGTTCATATTTGCTCCTACTGTGTATGTCATGTGGAGTTTAAATAAAGCTTCTCGGTTGCCAAACAGCTCTTTCACACACAGCAAGTGCATTGTACTAGTAGTAACTGTCATGGAACACAGCATGAGGAAGACCCACATGACAGCATGCACCATTTCCTTGCAGTCTTAACGCTCGTGTGCACTGACCTCTATCTTCTGCCCTATGAGAGATGGCTTGAAGTTGGACTTGAGCACCACCTTGACCTCCATCTTGGTGCGGCCCACCTCTCGCACCAGCGGGATAATGCGGAACGGGAAGCTGATGTCCTTGGTGATACGGTACCTGCCACGAGAAGCATCCGCTAAATGCTTGCACAACATAAAACAATATCTGGGATTTTACGTGCCAAAACCGCAACATGATTATGAGGCCCACCGCAGTGCAGGGCTCCGGAAATTTCGACCATCTGGTGTTCTTTAACGTGCACTGACATCGCACAGTACACGGGCCTCTAGCCTTTCGCCTCAATTGAAATGTGACCTCCACCAAGGTTACTAGAATAAACTCAGTTTCAAAGCGGAGAGGCAGCCCGCGTGGAGATCGCAAGAACTAGTGGCACTGCAGTCAAGTCTTGCTCCCGCGACCAGCACTTGTTGCGATTGGCACCGGCGATTTGGGTTACAGCGACTGGCACACTTTGTTCGCTAGTCATTTTTGGGGCTGTTTTTGACCACGCGTAGTGTCTTGAACTAAGACACGTGCGCAGTGTACGAAGCGTAGCGAGGAGGAAACAGCTGACACAAGAAATCCTGGCGGCTTTGGATATGGCTAAGCTGGGCAGCACGTGCATGAGCAGGCGTTCAATTGCCTTGTCAGGCAAAGAAATTGATTATCTCTCAAATGGTTGTATGCTGATGCCTATAAGTAGTTTGTTTATCATTTCTATGTTCCTCCTCTCTTCGTTTTGGACTGTGCAAGTACATACTGTGTGGTGTTGACAAATAAACCTTTGTTGTAAGTCAGTGTTGTTTGTGTCTTCCTTTTTCTGGTGCTCCGGATTCCTGCACCGTTTTCTTTCCGCTAGGAACAGATTCATTTACGGTGTGGTATGCCGACATGCTTCAAGAGCGGTGTGATAAGTGAAGTGCGTGTTCTGTGAAATGCGCGAGTGCAACTAGTGTGCGGTTTGAAAAGTGCGCGAGTGCACCGGTGCAAGAAAGACGACGACCGATTGTATGCACGCGTGCTTTCGCTGTGCATTCGGCGAGGAAGACGAAGGGCAGACTGGGCACGTGAAGTTCCGACCAATGAGAGGCCCCCACGCTTATTAGGAAGAAGCCCGAACGAAGAACGGGGCAGATGTGGCCGAGACGTGGCGAAGGCAAGCAGGCTACTGGGGCGCGGGGGTGGCAGCCGAGTTCCTGAGGCAAGGCCGCTGCGGGCTCCCGCCTGGCCGTGGACCCGAGTGTCATCTGTCTGGCGTTGGCCAGGCTCATGCCGTCTCCGGTTCCATGTCCCAGCGTCGGAGGATGAATACTGAAAGGGCGTTGACCTTGGTTCACCCGATGCTACCTTCAATCCGAGCGACGCTTGGACCTGAGGTCTACCTTGCCTACGTCTCGCCACATCAACCCTCGCCGTCTGCACAAGTGCCGCTACTGAACGGTGACAGTCGCTTCTTCCCTATGCTGAACTTGTGCACCCTTAGCTTTTCACAG
The DNA here is from genome assembly GCF_013339695.2 of Rhipicephalus sanguineus. NCBI lineage: Eukaryota > Metazoa > Arthropoda > Arachnida > Ixodida > Ixodidae > Rhipicephalus > Rhipicephalus sanguineus. The sequence goes on from NC_051179.1 coordinate 198,741,751, forward strand.
TCATTTTGCTAGTCTGGTTACTTTCTACTCGCACTTGCATGCTTTGCTTTTCTTGCTATCTCTTTCTCTTTATCTCGTTTATTAAAATATGTTGTTTTTTTTTCTTTTTCTTCTGTGCACAAACGGTCTCGTGTTCCCTTTCTCGATGTCAGTTTTGTCATCGGTTTGCACTCACACGAACCTGCACGAGAGCTTATTGGTTGACTAGCCTCGTGACAACTGGCGTCCGCTATGACAGGACGAAACCATTTATGCAATGTAGTGTTTTGCACAAGGAGCGAAAATGACTACGTCAGATCTAACGGCGCTAGCAGTACGCATGGGGCTAGAGGGCGATGAGTTGAAGTCATGGCTTGATGACCGTGAGGCAAGAGCTCGCGAAGATAGGGCCGCCGAGCGAGAGGCAAGAAAGGAGAGGATGGAACAGAAACTTGAGGCTGAATGCCAGAAGACGATTCAACTTGCTCAGGTGGAAGGTGCCAGGGGAGCCGCGGCGTCGTCGGACCATGGTTGACAGGTGCGAGAACAGTTAACCCGCACAATTTCATAGCAGGATTTAATGAAAACCGGGATGACCTTGATGCCTATCTAAAGAGATTCGAGAATGTCACCACCGGTCAGGAATGGCCTAAGGATAAGTGGGCAACGGCACTGAGCCTGTGTCTGAGCAGAGAAGCTCTCAAAGTATTTGGTCTCCAGAAGAGGCACTTGACTACGAGAAAGCCACATTAGCATTACTGCGGCGTTTTCGTTTCATGGCGGAGGGCTACCGGGAGAAGTTCCGGCATAGCAAACCTCAAGATGGAGAAACAGGCAAGCAGTATGCAACGAGGTTGACAAGTTTTTTCGACAGATGGGAGGAGATGTCCAAGACGGCAAAAGAGTATTCGTCTGTTCGAGATCTCATAGTGGCTAAGCAGTTTATCAATCAATGCCATAACCGCGTGGTGCTTTTCCTACGGAAGAAAAATTGTCCGAAGCTAGGTGAAATGGCCGAGGCTGCAGACAATTTTTTTAGAGCCCCAACGACAGTCAAATTTGTTGGTTTTTCGCGACAAAATGGAGAGCGGCTCCGCAGGAAAATGCGGAAGTGCAGCTGGGAAGTCTCCCACCCGATGTTTTGTCTGTGATAAAACGGGTCACAGAGCAGCAGATTGTCGTGCTCGGACGAGACAACCGCACTGTGACTACTGTCGCAAAACGGAGCATGATATTAATGTATGTACCAGAAAGCAGAACGTCACGAAGAGGACTTTTTGTATCTTGTTGCCAGAGGAAAAGGCAGAAGAAGTTAATGATGTACCTGCGGACAAGCAGGAAGAGAATATGGCCAGTGCGGTAAATACACAGCCAAAGTCAGAAAAACAACCGATGCCAGTGCTGCAGGGCATTATATTCGGCCAAGCTGCTTCCGTCCTACGGGATACAGGAAGTAATACAATGGTGGTACGGCATTCTTTGGTGCCAGATGAAGCACTGACAGGAACCACGACGGCTTTATTCTTAGCAGACGGGAGTCTGATCACTGCACCCGAGGCAAAAGTGGAGATTTTTTCGCCATATTTTTCGGGCACGTGTATCGTGAAATGCATGTCCTCCCCGCTATATGACATCATCGTTGGCAATGTGCCAGGATCTCGTGCTGCTGATGACCCTGACGAGAAATGGAAAGAAAAACTGGCTGAAGGAAACTTCGAATTCGAACGGCGTAGCCGAGACCTTGTATAAGAAAGGAGACCCTCGGTTAAAGTCATCACTCGGTAGTACGAAGAGCACAAGGGCCCGGCCGGATTCAGCTGCAATCAGCGTCAGCAGTTTGAAGATGAACGAGAGAGAGCTGGAGATGGCCCAAGCAGAAGACAAGACCCTGGAGGCATGCAAGAACAAAGTCGGGCAAGTTTTTTATGGTAGAGGATCGACCCAGTGTTCTTTTGTCATGGAGAAGCCTTTGTTGTATCGCGATTACCGACTATCCTCTGGCAAAGTGATACAGCAGGTGGTAGTTCCTCTCAAGCTGCGAAGCCAAGCGTTGAAGATGGCCCATGAGAGTTTGATGTCCGGGCCATAGAGTTTCCTAAAATGACCTAGAGGGAACTCTGGCGCTGCGATCGTTCAGCCACCATGGGAATGATGGGTAGTACACGGATTTGCCTAGGCTTCGTGCTTGTGGGCTTCGAACGCACTTGTGGCTTTGTTTATTGCTATGTCTTGGTTTTCTTTCGGAGAAAAGAATGGATCGTTGTGAACTTCGTGACCAGATTTGAATCGGTGAGCCTAAAGAAGTTAAAGTGGTGAAGTGAAACTGCTGCTTTTTGCTGGACTTCGTTTTGCGACAAAGCGGGTGCAGGCGACGCGGAGCCAAACGGAGCCAAAAGAACGAAGTTTAGACAAATCCGTGTACTACCCATGATTCCCATGCTGGCTGAAGCGCGATGCATTGCAGCTCCCATAGACACTAGCGCCAGAGTTCCCTCTAGTAAGTATTGTAGGAAACTCTATGGTCCGGGCATCAAGGAGTAACAAGAACGATTGATCAGGTGTTAGGTTCATCCTATTGGCCAGGAGTCCAGGAAGATACGTGCGGTCCTGTGACGCGTGCCAAAGAATGTATCCAAAGCACAAAGTAGGAAAGGCACCTCTTGGGAAAATGCCCCTGATTGACATTCCTTTTGAGCGCGTGGCCGTGGACATTATTGGACCTTTAAAGCCAGCCTCCAATAGGGGTAACAGATATATACTCACCGTGGTCGATTTCGCTACGCGCTATCCCGACGCCGTTGCTTTGCCGGCGATTGACTCTGCAAATGTGACAGACGGGTTGGTAGAAATGTTTTCCCGCGTTGGATTTCCCCGCGAAATCTTGTGCGATCAGTCCTCGTGTTTCACGTCGGACCTGATGAGAGAAGTAAAGGATCTGCTGGTGATCAAACATCCGAGTTCGACGCCCTATCATCCCATGTGCAATGGGTTGGTAGAGCGATTTAATGGGACTTTGAAACAAATGCTGCACAAGCTATGCCAAGAGGATCCAAAATCATGGGATTGATTGCTCGCACCACTTATATTTGCATATAGAGAAGTTCCTCAGGCCAGCATGGGGTTTTCTTCTTTCGAACTCATTTACGGGAGATATGTCCGAGGACTACTCAACTTGCTAAAAGAGCTGTGGACTGGAGAAAAGATCGAAGAGGAGGTGAAAACGACCTATGGATATGTCCTCGATCTCCGGGATCGTCTGGAGAGGACGCTACAATTAGCCGATGAGAACCTGATGCGAGCGAAAAGGACTAAAAATATCACTATGATCGGAAGAGCAAGAGCAGTCAGCTGGAAGTTGGAGACCGAGCTCTTATTTTCCTTCCTACAACAGCGAATAAGTCGTTGATGCAGTGGAAAAGGCCGTTTCCGGTCATCGGGAAAAAGGGTGAATACGACTATTGGCTGGACTTGAGGCGTGACGCCAAACTTTTCCATATTAATATGTTAAAACACTATGAAGACCGGCAACCAGACCCAATTCCACAAACAGCATCCTATGTGGTTATGAAAGAGGAGGAGACCCCTCTACCAGCTTGCACAGTGACTGTGGGTGTAGAAGCGATTCCGATCCGCAGTGGTTTAGAAGAAGGCAAACACACAGAACTTCGGAAGATTCTAACCACCTACCAAGATGTATTCTCTGAAATACCGGGAAAGACGAATCTGTTGGAATGCCGACTTCAATTGACCACTTCTGAACCGATCAACACACCGCAGTATCCTTGGCTGTTGGCCATGAAGGAAGTGGTAGAGCAAGAAGTTCAGGACACGTTAAAAGTGGGTGTGATTGAGCGATCCAATTTGCCCTACAATTCGCCCTTGGTACTTATTAAGAATCCGGATAACACTTATCACACATGCTTCGACTTCCGTCACATCAACGAGATACAGTAAAAGCTCGCTAATTCGGATTTTGAGGGACCGGGAAAAAATGTCTGAATTAACCGAATGTCCAAATTATCGAATGGTCGAAATAAGCACAATAAATGCAAGAGTTTTTTCAACATACCTTTACAAGGTAATCGCGGATGCTTCTCTGCTTTTGAGCACAAATTCGCGCAGACAATTTTTCTGAGCCCTTCAAGGTGCTCAGCAGCTCGCATGCTGTCTGCAGTGCCAAAACAAAATTCTTCAAAAACGACGCGGGCCTCTGCACCTTCCTTCACAGTACGAGGGGGCCTGTGTGGCTGCTCCTCTTCAGGCTCTTCGTTCTCGGATTCGTCGCCATGCATCACTTCCTTGACGATTTGCTCATCAGTCAGAGCTTATTCAGAGTGGCAATGCCATCATCAATGCCAATATAATCGTTGAGTGTCACTGCATCAGGCATAACACTTCCGAAATCCTGCCCGTCATCGGCACTGTCATCCGGTGACACTTCGGCCACTACGGCATCGCTGGAGCCTGGTACAACAAAGCCGCTGTGCCTGAAACAGTTGGCAATGGCGTGCGCAGGCGTGTTCTGCCACACATTCGCAAGAATGCTAACTGCACTCAGGAGACTCGCATTGTATTGTTTGCCGACGTCAAGGCACAAGAGCTACTTCTTGTCGACAGCGCCCATTTTTCAGGGTACGCAAAATTTCTACTTTGGTGGTGAAGTCCTTGGCCTCGTACTTGGGCCGCTTCGCCGGCATTGCCATCGACGGAGAGTGCGTTCAAACGAGAAGTCAGCACAAAAGCACCAGCAACGATCAAGCTAAAGGAGCCGTACTGAATCGTTCCTCGATAAAACCGTGTTCAACGATGCAGCACACCAAGCAACACAAAGCAACAAAATGACACCGTGCCAAACCCACACGCACCAGACTAAAAAGCCACCAAAACATCGCCCAATGTTAGCGGTGTAAGCACATTTCATGGTGGCTACCCTGTGCCACCGAGCAAAACTAGTGTCGTGTACCCAGAAATTCCCTAGGGAAGTCTCCAAGTGAAGTGAAACTTGAGGCACTCGAGAACGTGCGTTGCGTTAAAATTTCTGTGTATGTTCTGCTTTGTTACATCGCGAGTGTTCGCTTGAATTGATACAGATTGTTAAGACTATCAGCAGTGCTAAGAAATCCATCATCTGCTCATTTATTATTTGACCTGAAATGTAGCAGCTGGCGTTTGAAGTATACACATTCGTAGTGGCTTGTCGCAATTCAAGTTCACTATGCGATCACGCTTCAGGCCACCTGATTCATTGGTATATTGTAATAATCTCTGTTGGCATAATTAAGTTTCTCCATGACACTATTCCAAGAAGTGGCTTGGTCTGTTTTCTAATGAAGAGGGTTGCTGCTAATTCGTTTGCGTGGCAGGTAGAAGAATTGAAGAAACCTCTGCTGTGCACTTGCATATTTATTAGACACTTGGGTGCTCGTACGGTGACTGGAGACAGCGTGGGCACCTATTTTGTGATTAAAGAAGACAAAGCATCAGGTAACGTATGTGGCAGTTATGATTTCCCCTGCTGGTGGGCTTCGCTGCACTGCGAATCGTCGATACCGTAATGCATGCTTTGTGGAATAACACAGCTGCAATGCCATAAAGCTGACTATAGTGAATCTGTCATCCTGTAGCACATACATATACTGTAAATATATAGTGCATTGAATCCAAGGGGCAGTGCAAGCATGGCGTAAACAAGCAGGGTACGAGTCAAAATATGGGCGGCGTGCGCAGCACAGATTTCTTTGTGCTCCACAGTGAAGGAATTGCTTTGTAAGTTTTACCGCTACACAGGGGTGTAATGCGACGAAAACTAAATGCCACGCTGTGAAGCTTGCTGTGAAGCTGTGTAAATGCTGTGAAGCTTGCTACCTGTGGCTGCAAATAGTTGCCGGAAAGAGTATCGCCAGGTTGCTTCAGTGGCACAAAGTGTTCTCTGGTCCAATACGTACACATTTCACACGACCAGGTTGATGAAAAATAAGTAATCGGAAAACTTTAACGGCTTCACAGCAGCTTCAGAACAAACAATTGTCTCGAGGGACAGTCCGAGACGCCCATCAACGAATCCTTCTAGAATGAATATTTAAGCTTCAGACAGGAATTTTATGCATTTTTAATTACGGGTATGTCGAACTATTTAGCGATGCCCTTTGATTCAGATGTATGCGAGTTTTACTGTATATACACTTAGCCGACAGTGTGCATTCGTAACATATTGGTCAGTTCAGCGAAGCATTATGTGGTGAGGAGCATTGATTTTCCGGGGGTAAACAAGTACTTTTTTTCTTAGATATTTAGGAGATGTTGGTGCTTCTGTATAGCACAGACTACTCCTTTTCACTGATGATAGGATGTGTCAAAAGCACAGCAATGAAAAAAAAAATATTTCATGAAGAACAGCTAGGCAGAGTTCATATAAGTCCGTATACAAAAGTCAGCGAATATACACACGCCGGCTAAATTCTCTGCCTTTCAATAAAGAGCTCTCTCTCTCCGTACACAACAGAAAAAGTTATTCACAATGGTGTTTCATATATCTGCTTGATACTGCACGCATGCGATGGGAGCCGTATGTATGCATATGCGACATATACCGGTTGAGGATGGCCTAGATCCATCACCTCGATGTGTTCGGTAGGCACCGGGAACTCCACTGATCTGATGAGAAAATAAGCAATCTGCATCGCTGTGCGCCTTACACACATACTGTGCTCCAAGGATACGGTGGCCGGCTTCGGCGTGACGCTCAATCGCCACAAGCATTTGTTTAATACAAGCAATAGTATTGATTATTCGGTGACTATCCCGGAATATTGGAGCTAAACGTTTTCCCAAACAGCAGCTCATATGAATCAATATGATCATGTCTCAAACTTCGTCGTCCAAAAAGAATCAGCTTTGTAAACTTATGCGCTTGATACGCCAGCAACGTTAACACAAAAATGAAACCTAATGCACTGTGCGGCTATGCCTGCGCAGTCATCCCATTGAGCTGAAACAAAACTGATTCCCCCTCCTTGCGAACTGCGTGACCCTTAGTCGAAAAGTGGCCCTTCCCAAAGAAAGCAGCAAGCATGCACCTTAATTCGTGCGTCCATGAATTCAAGCCACCTGCATTTCATGGTTAAATCGCATCATCAACGTCTCGCACGCACGTAGAGCCACGGGACTAGGCTAGGTACATCTCGCTTGGAATTTCCTAGGGACAGCACCAAAAAGTGGTCTGGCAACGCGGGCACGTTTTGGTGGCTTTTTAGCCGCTCCCAACCCGCACGCTAAGAAAAGGCGTTCAACCAGTATCAAGTCAAGCCAAGCCGATAATTGATGTCCATGGCGATGCTGCGTTTGAGCTTCACTTTTGTTCTGAATTGTTCTTTTTTCGTTTCCGAGCCTCGCCAGCGGCCCGAAAGTCGCCGAATTATCCGATTTGCGGTCAAATCTGCCCGAAATAACAAGCGCCCAGTCTCATAGAGTGACGCATATATTTACAGGGACCAGATGACGTGTCCGAATTAACAGATTTTCCGAATTAACGAGAGTCGAAGTGACGAGCTTTTACAGTACTGGTTTCCGACGCTGAACCCATACCTAGGACCGACATAATGTTTACAGAGGTGGGCACAAAGCGATATTGGCAAGTCCCACTTGACCGGACCTCGAGGCCAATATAACGGCATTCTCAAAGCAATCAGGTCATTTGCAGTTTATATACATGCAGTTTGGCATAAAGACAGATTCTGCGGTGTTTAATGAGAACACTCCTACAGGGCCTTGAAAATGTAGTCCCCTCCGTCGATGACGTTCTCATAGCCACGAACACCTGGGAAGAGCACGCAGACAATTTGCAACGCTTTTTGCAGAAAGTACGGGAGTCTGGCTTAACCATCAAGCCTCAGAAGTGCGAAATTGCTGTGGAGTCTATAGTCTTCTTGGGCCATCGTCTAGGAGGCGCGACTATTCAACCTGTGGAAACTACGGTTTTGAAGATAGCCAGTGCGTCTCTGCCTGACACCAAGAAGCAGCTGCGATCTTTTCTGGGACTAGCTGGGCATTACCGAGATTTAATACCTCGCTATGCAGAGAAGGCACAGCCTTTAACTCAGCTAACCAGAAAAATGGAGAAAGACAAGATTCATTGGACTCCTGAAACAGAAGAAGCATTTCAGACGCTGAAGCAAGCCCTTGCTTCTGGGCCGGTCGTGAAGGCACCAGACCCAAAACGTGTGTTCGTACTCCGTACAGACACATCCGACACATGTATCGGTGCAGTCCTCATGCAAGAACACGAGGGGGTGTTACACCCAGTGTCGTATGCCAGCTGCCAGCTGTTGCCTCGCGAGCAGAATTACTCCACTATCGAACGAGAATGCTTAGCACTAGTATGGGCGGTAGAAAAATTTCATATTTTTTTTGTACGGAGTACAGTTTTTAGTGTAGACAGATCATCAACCGCTGCAATACTTAGCGAAGGAAAAACACATGAACAGTAGGGTGCTAAGGTGGAGTCTAGTACTTCAAGAGTACACTTTTCATATTCAGCATATCAAAGGTTCTGAAAATGCAGGTGCCGACTTCACGAGCAGGTTACAGCCACAGATAGAAAGTCAGGTGTTGCTAGAGATGGCAGGCAAAGCATTTCAACTAACCATCCGAATATTGTTTACCATATGTGGATTTTTTTTTGCTGTATGTGTGCTCATTAAGACTCGTTACAGTGATACAAGTGTACATGTGTTCGTGCAGACTCAAAGAACGTATCCTGCGTGGTGAAACACGCATCCTGCAGTTTTTCCGTTGGAAAAAAACTTTTTGAAAAAGGGGCATGTTGTGATAAGTGAAGTGCGTGTTCTGTGAAGTGCGCGAGTGCAACTAGTGTGCGGTTTGAAAAGTGTGCGAGTGCACCGGCGCAACAAAGACGACGACGACCGATTGTGTGGACACGCGCTTTCGCGGTGTATTTGGCGAGGAAGACGAAGGGCAGACGGGGAGCGTGAAGTTCCGACCAATAAGAGGCCCCCACGCTTATTGGGAAGAAGCCCGAAGGAAGAACGGGGCAGACGTGGCCGAGACGTGGCGGAGGCAAGCCGGCTACCAGGGCGCGGGGGTGGCGGCCGAGTTCCTGAGGCAAGGCTGCTGCGGGCTCCCACCTGGCCGAGTCACCACCCGAGTCATCCGTCGTCTGGCGTTGGCCAGGCTCGTCCTGTCTCCGGTTCCACATCCCAGCGTCTGAGGACAAATGCTGAAAGGGCGTTGACCTTGGTTCACCCGACGCTACCTTCGATCCGAGCGACACTTGGACCTGAGGTCTACCTTGCCTATGTCTCGGCGCTGTTATGATCGGACTTCACGGCTTGGCGCCGCTGGATCGTCAGAATGGAACGTTCCCCGAAACGCACCAGATGCGGCGACAACACTGCACTTGTGTCCTGAGCCCTTCAAGGCTGGCAGTTCCCTCTTCAATCGCCTTAGACACGCTTGGCTGACTTTGATGCTTTTATGGCCTGGGGATGAACTATTTGCAGTCCAGGCTGCTCGGAGGAGGCAGTCACTTGTGCACTGCTTTGTTCAGGCTTCTGCGAGATGAACCGAACGATTAGCCTAGCGCCGGAGATTCTTCATCGGGCACCTGTCCCACACTAGGCGGTGTCTGCGACTTCGTGGCCCGGCCGGCAGCTGGCCGTCACCTGCACCGGCGGTGCATCGAGGCAGGGAAAGACCTGCAACCGTCAACACACCTGACATCGTGGCCAGTCTTCAGGAATGTGTGCAGCAGTAATCCGTTCATTGTGTGTATGGTTCCTTTGTGGCATAGTGACCCGACTAGGAGCTGGCCGTCCGCTGCGCCGACGGCGCTCCGAGGCAAGGAACGACTGCACCTGACAGCACACCTGACGTCACGGCCAATTTTCAGGAATGTGCATCCCCTTTTCTGTGTGTCTTGTTCGCCTCCCGGGACCGCCTGTCGTCCAGGTGCACCGCTTCTCTCTTTCCAGGAGTGCGAAGGAGGTGGTGCTGCTTACTCAGTGGGTGGAGATGAGTTTGATTGGACTGTCTTGGACTTGACTGTTTCCTCCAGCAGGGAATCCTGGGAAGGCCCAGGCTTTATAACGCGAGCGTCGGGATGCTCCAAGCACGCTACCAAAATGACATGTAAAATAAACGTTCCTGTTATCAGCTCCTGAACTCGACTTCTCCCTGAGGCCAGGCTGCTCCCCGGTCCTATGGGCAGACCCCGATCACATCACCGCATCAACCCTCGCCGTCTGCACGAGTGCCGCTACTGAACGGTGACAGTCGCTTCTTGCCTATGCTGAACTTGTGCACCCTTAGCTTTTCGCAGTCATCTTGCTAGTCCGGTTACTTTCTCCTCGCACTTGCAGGCTTTGTTTTTCTTCCTATCTCTTTCTCTTTATCTCGTTTATTAAAATATATTCTGTTGCTTTCTTTTTCTTTTTCTTCTGTGCACAAACGGTCTCGTGTTCCCTTTCTCAATGTCAGTTTTGTCATCGGTTTGCACTCGCATGAACCTACACGAGAGCTTATTGGTTGACTAGCCTCGTGACAAGCGGCTCCGCCTTGCGCCACTTCGGACGAGACCCTGGTGGAGGCTGGTGTCATGAAGCTTCAAGACTGTTCAGGTACAGAAGCCTTCGCAAAAATTATGAACAATGAGTTCGATGCACTGAATGCGAAACATCCAAAGAGGCTCTCCAAAGACCTAGGCATTGTTAGATTTTCTCCATATTATCAAGGTCACAGTCACTGTGCTTTCATGTTCCCAAATTGCATACAGTAAACGTCCGATTTTTCCGACTCCCTAGGGATCGTGAAATCGTCCGAAAAAACGAATTCATGCTTTATTCCGCTTACGTGGTCAAATCGCCACAGCCACGTCCGATATAGCTTTAGTGCCTCCCAGTACACTTATCAGGCATTTTAATGCACGCCCAGGCACTTGCAAATACATTTGGTACCTGCCGCGAACCCCACTTAACTATGTGCCAACCCCGACTTGCTTACTTGAGTCTCATGATGAGCACTGCTGATACCAGCAAAGCACGGAATAGATTACGGCTCTCGCCTGGAACGTTTGGAGCCGATGACGCGAAGACAAAGACTGTGGCGGAAGAGCGGACGACTCGTTTGGCTTTCCTCAATGTGTGTTCACACGTAAACGATGCGCACACACATCGCCGAATCTCCACCAATACGCAGCATTTCCTGCCGTGTGGAGCCGATCATTTCTAGTTGTGTACAGCACATCAACCAAGCTGACGCCATCACTGTACTGTTGCTGTACTGTACGCACGCATTTGTCATGACAGGGTTCGTGATGCCCACTGGATCCGTTCCTGACTGCTCACGGGCGCGGCAATGGCAAGCTGGTTTTGTTTGCAAAAGGCAACGCGTCTGCGTGGCGCACTTAGCGATCTCGCACAAAGAGGCAGCATGAATGGCGGCGCAGCGCGTTTGGGTTCTTGCCAATTAAATGTATGCAGTATGCATGCAAGTGCGCCAGGCCGCATGCACTGCCAAGTAGTTAACTGAAGATGCTTATCGTAAGGGTCATCAGCGATTACGCCTCCATCCATTTCCGCTGCTTGTCCGTAATGACATCGCGACACGGCGCCGTGATAGCGGCAAAGCTGACTTTCAGACTGCTACTGTCGCAAACAAATCGACTTGCGAAAGCGCTGGTTCGTACCTACGAGATGACAGACGCGGCAGAGGTGGGGCTTCAATTAATGCCTTTCAGACCTGCAATTTGGGCAGAAAGTCCGAAACTTCAGATGTTTTATATATACATTGACGTCTATGGGGCCCGACGGTGCCACGAAAGCGTCCGAATTTTCGAGCACGTCCGGAAAATCTGGCGTCCAAAAAATCGGCAGTTGACTGCATTTGTCATAGTACAAGCCATCAAGGACTTCCTGCACATGTTCAATGAGGTGGAGCAACACCACTGTGAGAATAAAAACACTATCCTCTTTGCCTCACGAAAAAGACTATGGAATGCCGGCATGTAACACTGCTCTCCATGCTGGACACCAGTGAAGAGCTTCTTGCAGCAACCAAGGTTCCCTCGAGGTAATTAATGCTATGTAATTAATGAGGTAATTAATTGAGGTAATTAATGCTTACTAGTCTGTTGCCTGTTTTTTGCGCTGAACTACGTTATGAATGCTTTTATTACTCTACCGAGTTATTGTCGTGACCTCTATTTGCAGCGTTTTTTTTTTGGCATCGTCCGCTGCTTCAAAGGGGACGAAGATCACCCCAGCATCACCCAGTTATAAAGACTTCTGTCACCGTACACGCTGCTGAAGACTGCTATCAAGGGCAACTGCACTGGTCCCTTCGAGCCTAGTCCACAGACTAGGCTCGAAGGCAAAAGCGGCAGCTGAGCTCAAGGCCACCAGTGAGTCCAAACTGCACAAGAAGCTTCAGTGTATTATTTCTTTTCCCGATGATACGCAAGGCTTGTCCAAATGCAGTGTTCAGGACATGGCAGTGCTGTGTGTGTACGTTCATGGAAAAATAGGAAAAGTAACGACGCGCAAAGGCATCCCTGACAAGTACCCCTGAGGAGTATGCAGCTGCGCCCAAACCACTCAGATGAGGTTTTTCGAAGAAGGCTGCCTATGTCATCCCTCACGAGGCCTTTTTTCTACAGTAAAGACTATTGAGACAGCTGTCCAAGAGGCCTTTGACGAAACCCCACAGTTGGTGACCTTTTTTGGATTGTGCTCGAAGAGTTGCAGTGGTTGCAGCAGCCTTTAGGCTGCACTGCTCATGACCAGGATGTGATGGCTAGAATAGTTCAGTTTTACATTGTGATGAGAATGTTCTTTTGCAAGAAAAGCAATCAGGAACTACAACTTTCTAAAAAGGTGAAAAATGCCAGAAAGAAGGCGAAGTTGCTGTAACATTTTGCATTCTGCTCTCAATTGTTAGCAGTCGAAAACTTGCCTGGTAAACAGTGTGAAGCATCAGCACAGTTTTTTGAGAACGTCTTTCCTGTATGTAGTAGGAAACATGAGTATTGTTTTTCTAGAACATTTTTGCATATCTAGTAAGTGAACTTGTTGTCCCATATAAAGGCTTTTACAAACATGTTGGGTCGTTTCTGGTCTAGATAAGACTGCAGTGGCTAAAATTATGGCGGCAGTTATAAAAACTATGCTGAAAATGCCCACTTGCTCAGGAAACCTCCGTACCTAAACGCAATGTAGACACTCAAATCAAATATAGGCCAAACATCGATTCTTAGCCAACCAACAAGAAACACATGCGGGCCAAAGCGTACAGATGACTTTATGCACATCCACTTGAGGAGTCCACAAATGTGATGCGGGGACGTCGAATGGAAGGATGACAAATGTTATAAGTTTGGCAATAGTACAACTATAAAGCCGCCACGTTACGCTGCCGTAGCAGACGACATGCAGAGAGTAGCGCTAGACTTGACTGCAGCACCGCTAGTTCTTGCGACCGCCGTTCTGACCACCCTCCTCCACTGGTGGAGATACGGAGCTTTGAAACAGAGTTTCTTCAAATAACGATTGCCACGGCCGGCATCAAACGTGCCTCCTTCGAATCGGCAGCCAAGCACCGTAACCACTACACCACCGTGGCAGACTAGGTATTTTATGGTAGGCAGTACTACTAGTATTACCTCGATGTTCACACCCACCTCATGAGTTCGAACTCGCCGTCCGGAGGAATGAAGCTGATGCTGTGTTCGCTTTCAAATTTGCTCAGTTTCACACACTGGTGGAACTGGCAGTCGTCTATCGCTATGGATGTCTTCCCCGTGCTGCAAAACAGAAGAATGCACACAGTGAATGCACTGCACATGTATGCCACATTGGGCCATCCATTAAAATCACTATAGATCACGGTGGTTCATAAAATTAGACATGCTGCACTTTTGCTAGAATACATCACCATCGATGAAAGAAATAAGCGACAAAAATGGACAGCAAAGAACTGCACGGGACAAATGGTCCAGTCTTGTTCTTTGGGTTTCTTTCATCAATGATTATAAACAAACTTGCTCAAGAAACATTACTGGAATATGAAGTCACATCTGTGTAATTATCTGGCAAATTCCAAGCTGAATGAAGAGATACAAGGCGCACACTGTCAAAATGTGCCCCGAACCAACTTTGACAGTCATATGCCAAATCTACGAACCCCCTAAGCCAGTTGTTACAGTCTTTCGTACACTGATATACATGGCAAACAGCAATTTATTACAAGGCATTTTGCACACACTGCTAAAGACTAGTGGCACATCTAGTTTTCCGTCAGCCCTGCATTTGTGACACCACACGTGTCACTCCAATCCGATCCGATTGGCTTGTCAGTGTTTACATGCAGGCCAGGTTCGTGCCACACCTGGTGGGGCAGAGTGCGGTCTCTGCGATCTCCCGTTTGCCAGTGAATGCCCCAAACGCTCAGCGAAGGAGTTCAAGAGGAAAAATACAGCTCAAGAACTTTCGGGGATTCTCAAACCTTTTGACCACAATTGTGGAAACCCAACTGCTTTTCCAGAGTGCCACAGAACCAATAACTTTTTCATGTACTTTTAGCATGAGACAAATCAGAATGAGCAAAGGGAGGTGATGACTCTTCTCAATGCGCGCGACCGCAGCATTAACGCCGCAGCATTGGCCTGTTATCTTTGATCTCGGAAGGTCATCGCTGTTGATATGGAACTCGAGATAATACAGACAGGCTAGCGATTCCACCCCCCCCGCTTGTGCCGTGAGTCGTGTCAAGCATACAGTGCATGCTTCCGGCACCATAAGCAATGTGTTCACGCAAATGAAGCACCAGACGTACAAAAGCCTGTTTTACCTTTTGCCTAACAAAAACAGAAAGCATGCCAGTCGCACTTAAAACAGCCATCAATACATCGGTCATAAGGCTAGGCCTGAATGCTTGTGTAGCCCACAGCTGGCACAAAGCGATGCCTTTTGTGCGTATTGAAGCGCTCGTTGGGAGTTGATTTAAAAGAGCTTAGGATTTAAAGCTCCCTATACTCTACGCTATCAAAGGCAGTACACTCCCGTTAAGGCCAACTCCAAGAGACTAAAAATTTGCCGCTGTTGTATGACGGCAATGACAACGCATCTGCTGCTAGTGCCTCAAATGTGGCCGTGGTTTCGTACGCACACGCAATTTTCGTCTCTGCTTTCGTTTTGCTTTTCCCGCTCCTCTTGCGTCTGCAATGGCCCTGTAGCTCTTGTGCTCCTCTGTGCTCCAGCCGGGAGACTCACTAGCTTGGGGTTCCCAACTCGCTTTCTTTCTCTGCTTTCTTTTGCCGATAAGGCCGGCCCATGCCACACCTGCGAGCTGCCAGCCTTATCCATGGACCTTTCTTTTCCAGCAAAGTCGTCTATAGCTAGCCTGAACGGCATTCGCAGAAAACTCAAAGCAGGTATGTGCCTCAAAAATTGGGCAAGCCCCACTACTCACCACTGGTTCACTCAAGACCAATGAGGTTATAATTATTAATTGTTGCGGGTCCAAAACCACGGCATGATTGTGACAGACGCCGTAGTGGAGTGCTCCGGAAATTTTGACCACCTGGGGTTCTTTAACGTGCACCTAAATCTAAGTACAAGGGCCTCTAGCATTTTTGACCTCACTGAAAATGCGGCCGGGATTCGATCCCACGACCTGCGGGTCGGTAGTCGAGCACCTTAAAGGCCAATTCCGGTGATTTTTTGACCACGTCAAAGTAATGGTGCTTTTATGTTCTTGAGACTCTCCCGTCACTGGTCCGATAGCAGAAATACTCGGCAAATTAGACAATTTTAAATAAGCAAAGAAGCGGAACACCGAAACCCAACCGAGCAGTGCTGCCTTCGCGTGACGTATAAGTCGGCAAAAACCGGAAATCGTGCAAGGCATCCCGGTCCTGCCAGCGCAGAGTATGAAAGCTGCGAAGAGCAGACGCTCGGGGGAAAGGTGACCCAGTCGCAACAGCCGTACCATGTCTGTGACTGATCGTGCCACGTGCACAAGCTCCTCAGAGCTGTCGAAAACGACAGCTGCGATTCGGACACATTCGGAGGCCAACTAATATCTCCATTCCTCTTCGAAGATGTAGATGTATAGTTTTGTGCTTGCCTGGTTGCGCATTTCACTTCCAGATGGCACCACCTGTCCAGGCAGCTCAAGTTTGTGGGACCGCGACTGGGTAAAATGCTATCGCTAAGAAGTCTGTGGACTAACTAAAGCTTCTTAATATTGCTATGGGATGAATACATAAGTTTGGCAATATAGTGGCGTTCAGCATCGCGTTGGTAGGGCAGAAGGAATTTAATACAAGCCAAGTACGAGCCACCTTTTGCACGACGCAGCTCACCGTATACCCATAGGCCCGGTCACGGTGCACCCTGTATACGTTACGGAAAGTGTCTCCGTATGGTAATGTTCATGCATGTGCACTCTTCAGCCGGTACGGTATTACCGTACTTTCCGTGCGGTAAACCGGCCCTGCTAGCTAAAACACTCAAATATAAAGACGCGGTGTAATTGTTGGGTGCGAGTGTTTCGTGACTGTCAAGGTGATTATACCGGGAATCATGTGCAGCCCACTATGCAACACCACTTGCCAGCCATCGCACGCACGCCCACAAGTAACAAATTTGCACGCCCAGCCAACGAAGCACTGGCCAAATGCACAGAATTGTTGCCTTGTGGATAGCAGAAACTGTAGTGGCACCTCAGTTCTGCCACTTCCGCTTTGCCAAAAGTGACATCAAGCACACAATGGGCCTGTTCGATTTTCCACTTCTGGCTACATCTGGCTATCCGCGGGCTGCCAGAGACAGCCAGAACGCATTCGTTTTTTCTCGGGTTGCTCCACCCACCGCGCGCGCACTTCCGGTGGGCATTCGTTTTTCGCTCTCTGGCTGCATCTGCCGACCCGCGGGTCGCCAGAACTCGCCAGGACGATTTTGGTCTGGCGGCTCTCAGGCCGTTTTCTGGCTAGCAGATGCCAAAAGGGACGATGAGTGCTCGCGACCATCTTTGCGTGGACTCCGCGGAATGCAAAGGCCTTGGGATCCTCGGCGGCTCTCGGCCAGTGCGACAAGAAGAGTCTTTTCGGCCGAAATCTTCGGTCGTCCTCGCAGGCCTTCAGGATAAAATGCCGAAGCTTCATGCTCCTTAACCAGGGCTGCACAAGTAATTCTAGACAGTCGGAATAACTTTTTAAATTCAAAGTCCATATACGCTGGCACGACGTCCTCAACACACATCGGAACTCTATGCCGTTCTCGTTGCAGTCTCCTTATCAGCAGACACACGAAATATTTGACATTTTCATCCTCGCACACAACGGTTTGGTGACGCCTGCGAGCGCGCAGCAAGGCCCAGCGATCGTCGCTAACAAAATTTGTACTAGCATGTCGGAGCAGACGACACAGAGTTGAGCCGCCCAGCCGCGAGCCCAAAATTCGATTTTACTTCTCCCGACCACTTTCTGGTTGCCAGAAGTTTTTAGGCCACATGATGTAACGTCATTTCCTGTCAGAACCGGAACCCGCTGGCTCGTTTCTGGCAGCCCACTGGCTGCCAGAAAATGAAAAATCGAAGAGCCCCAATGTGGTCAGTAATTCTGGGAAGCAAGGTGGAGAGAGTCTGGGCAATCAATAAAATTCATTTGTAATGAATCTATTTCTCCAGCCTGTAATTTGGCATAAATGACGGGAACATGACAAAGAATGTACCCAGCGAATTTTATTGAAATCCATTGCCCTCGAAAAATTGCTGGAGTCTGCCTTTAACACTAGACCACCGTGGCGGGTGAACCAATGAGCGTTTAATGCCAAAAGGCACCTCTTGGTTAATATTGGCACCAATGCACTCTTCTTGATGGTGGCTATGCGAAGCCTGTGAGGACAGGCAATCGAAGCTTGACGTAAAAGGGCCGCTAATTGCAACACGTGCAACACAAACATCACACAGCTTCGCTGAGCGACAGTCTTCACAGAGTGCAAGGGCTGATTTCTTTTTCCCTTCGTGGCACGATGCGCCAGGAAGTGGTTTCCCTCGATGCCACGAATTCCCCAACAAGGCTGCAATGTTTGCTGTGCAGAATCATCGGCGTCTGCAATAACTGCGAAAGTTTCTTCACAGAAGAGCACCTGTTGGGCAGCTTGTCTTAAGCCAATTTTGTTTTATTGAGTTTATGGGGAACCAAACAAACACTCCCATGTTGTTCAGCATAAGCAAGAATTCATCTTAACTGGGTTCATCTTAACGGGACTTCTCTGCACGAGGCAAATAAGTTAAAGCATTTAGACACATACATCATACCTCTCTTAGCCAACGTTAAAAGTGATTCATAATAGAAAGAAAAACAGCGCTATCTGACAGGATAATAGAAAAAGCACAGACACTTTGCAGGTATTTTCAAGTTCTCTGTTTAAGCTAAACTGAATAATATAAGCGCAAACATTTGCAAATGCTTAGCACCCAAATTTATATTGTCTTTCCAAGTGGCACCATTCCTTTTGCAATTATGGGCAACTCCAGTAGAGCTGCTGACCAGCACTGCTTTCTCAATTCTGAACCGCATTCAAAGCATAGCCAGAGGTGTCCATACCTGCGTGTGGGGTCGTCCAGAGTGGACACCTTGCCCTTGCTCTCCATGGTGATCTTGTCGTTGATGCCGAATTTGCACTCGGGCATGCCCGAGAGGTAAGACTTCATTACGACCTTCCCGGCCACATGTGCGCTCAGCACCTGGCCTTGGGGAGACATAAGAAGGTTTACGTACTCCAGGACATCCAGAAACAGCTCGTTGCGGCGATACTTGATGCCTTCGCGCCTCCAGCCGATCTGGCCCGTTACCTGCACGCACGGGCAGAAAACACAGCCAAAGGATGGTTTTCTTTTGTTTTACACAGCTTGAAGAGAATCTGTTTCTATGTTTGATATTTTTCAGAAGGAAGTCCACATGAATTTCAAGCAAAGCTTGCGAGCCGACAAAAATTCTGTCCCCAACCCTGGACAGAGTTTGCATCAAATAGAAAAGTTTTCTCTCAGGAAAATCCATATGGATTTCCTGGTAGCTTTGTACAACAAACCAATGGATGCCAACTTTCTTCCTGCACAGCACATGTGAATGGGTGCAGGAGGTTTGCACCAGGCACTACAAGAAATTGCAGCGCGCACTAGCTTCCAAAAATGAAAGCTGCTCGGTATTCTCACATATGTTGATACGAGAAAAATTGAAGCGAAGCATATTTTCCGTGCTGCGGAGCGTCCGGGAACAAAGAGGAGAGTGCGGCACACTGCCAATGTCGTCGCTCGATGCTTCAATGGCGACTGCACCCCACCTTGCTCTTTCTCGGGCATTCCGGAGCAGGCTGGTAGGGATGCGCAGCCACAGTCGCCATCTATGGCAACGTTCAAACTGACATATACGTGCATCCAACACTCACCGAGTCAAAACAACGCTGTTTGCTGCAACTGATGCAGACAAAACCATGGTAGACGTGATCATAGACTGCAACGATGCAGCCCTGAAGGCACGCACATCAGCAGCACACATGGATTCAAAACGGAAACACAGTTTGCCGTGACAGCTGCACAGGAAACCATGGTCACTATAGTCGCGATAGCAACTAAGCTCCGAAGGTACATGGCTAACGCTGCACGAGATTGAAGGTCTTAAAATGGCACAAAGCGTTTTGGCTTTCCGGTTGTTCACTTATGACTATGGTAGTGTGGACTTCGGCACTTAGTTTTTGGTTGGCCTTTAGTGAAACTAACGCGTTCGAGGCACTACGTGCTCGGTGCAAGGCGAGGGTAACCCGAATGCAGTTATTTTCTTGTGTACAACCCATCACTGCGTGTAACCCGCACCTCCCACAACAAGGACTGCAGGAAAAAAAATTAAGTACGAGATCCGAGTGTAGTGATGTGAAGCCGCCTTCCCTGCATTACCGTGAAGCCTGTGGGGCCTAGAGAGCTGCTCATGGAACAAACAGATGCAGTACTACCGTAGTGCACCCAACACTCTATGGGCCCTTGGGAGACGATGTGACTGTGGCCTGCTAGCTCAGAGTTTGAGACTCTGGTCTTATAGGTTCAGCGTCTATGCCATGCTGGACTAGACTAGATTGCTCAGCAGGACAGTGTCCTGTGCTTAAATAACTTTTCATCTCCCCAGAATCTCTGCTGGCAAAGGAGGGACCTCGATATGTGTCCAATCACACATACTTTCCAAACTACAGTAGACTCTCGTTAAACGGAACCTGAAGGGACCAGGAAAATCTGTTCCGTTTAACAGGAGTTCCGTTTACTGAGAGGTGAACAGGGGTGCAGAAGTCAAGTCTGAAACCAATCATATTAGAGAAAGTTGTTCCATTTAAGCAGCAGTTCCGTTTAACAGATTTCCGTTTACTGAGAGTCTACTGTACATCCTAAAATATATTTGCTGCACCCCTCTTGACCGAGACGAGAGTGACGGCAGAGTTCCTCATGTCACCGGCGTCTATGGAGATTGCAACAGGTTCACTCCGACTTAACGCACCAATTATTAACAAGGTTATATCCAAGTTCCGCCACCAATGCAGGCAGCATTCTCCGTATACAATGGCAGCAAATAAGCGGAGACCGACCAGTGTCACATACGTCCTTGTAAACATAGGGGGCCGTGGTTGTTGCAAGCCGACGGGTCAAACCTCCATGTGATTTTGTTAACTGTTGTGTTAAGTTGGAGTAAACCTTTTACAATCATGAATTCACCCGGCTTTTGCAACATTTTTGCGTCTAAAGAGATCTTGTATGCATCCTGCACCTGTGATTTCCTTATGGGAACGGAGCAATGTCTCTGTTCCCTGCCGCAGATGGTCATTTCATCGTTTTATTACTCCTGACACACAGGGACATCTTCTGGAAAGGGGTTCACGTGCAGTGACACACGACAAAGACATATCTCCCTACCGGCAATGTTCCTTTTCGGGAAAGCAGATCCTGCAACGACTTTTCAAACGTAAAGGGTGCTCTCGCACACAGCATGCACAACTCAACAATGCAGCCTTTCAATGATGGCTCCACAGGTGCCGCCTAATCCCCTCTGATGTTGTAAATGTATGTGACACTCAAAAGTGCACTGCCGAGGCCGTTACGTCACCCTTTGTATGCCCAGATCAAGTTGTTAGCGCCACCATGTTGAATTCCAGCACTGTCATTTGCTTTGTAAGTAGCGTGGTGCATTGTAGTCTGCACAGTGGCCGCCGTCAACAAAAGCCCCCACTATAACAGTGTGGTTTCGTAAAATGAAAGCACGTACACGCTTGGGCATGTCCAATTCGTGTTCACTTTTTTTGGCATGCGAAGTGAACAAGATCGGAAAAGAACAATGCGCACACAGCGATAAAATGCTCTCTGATCTAACTATGTGCGCCTCTTTCCCCTCACATGAGAAACCCAAGGTAATCGCGGAGGCCATGAACCACCTAAAGAACTTAGTGCGGTGCCACGTGCCACCAGCACAACTTTCTGCAAGGCGTCCTTCAGAGCAATGAAATGGGCTTACTGCAAAATACTGTACTTCTGCCGTGTGTCAAGGGTATTGGGCAAAAAAGACGGCAGTTTCTGTCAAAAGTGACTCCTCACTGTCCAAGGAGGTGCAAGAGAACGAAACATCCCTGGCCAGCAGTCAAAGATGACCACCCCGCTATTGGGCCCCTCGCAAGCAAGACATAATCCTTTCATATTCAAGACGCCCCCGTCGCAACGGTCTATTCACAGTACAGTCTCTATAGCTTAACCCCGAATGTTTGGCTAGTCAATAGTTACTGCTTCGCAGAAGCATGGCCCAGTGTGGGAAAGCGAGCGCAGCCCACTATAATCAGCATGTCGCTGTGTCGCAAAATGGCAATCCGTGGCACTACGCCTCTGTGTGCAAGGTACTTTCGGACAGTCTTGCACTGCGCAGCAAGATACAGAGAAGCCATGGGCGTAATGAGGACAGCCGGGCCAAATCAGCAATGTTCGCACCAAAGTGTCTTTTCGACTGTGGGAAGGAGTTTAGCAAACAAATCGAGAATGAAAGCAGGTGGCTGTTTTGGTCAGGGTACACGACAGTAAGAAAACATATTTTGGAGGCTGCCCCCAACTAGCTACGTCCCTGGTGAAAAATATCCTGGAACTATGGAGTGTGAAAAATCTCAAATTGAAATTGACTCTTTTCACTTCTCTTAGTTATTCAAAGTTAGCTGTAATCTATGCATTGCTCAATTTTGTTGCTTGTTACATATGACACTTAAGTACCCGACACCAGTGGAGTCTTAGTGAACTGGTCCTACTTCTTATATTGAAATTTGTTATTTATACTTTTATGTCTACATTCTGTGCACGTAATGAACTGTACCCACTTGTCATATACTAGAACTAAAATGAACTGTTTTATCTAACAGTGCAATACATTACTTGACAATGTTTCATTTGTTATGTATTATCTCAAAAATGTAACTTTTGCGCTACTTTTGCACTTTTTGCTGTTGCCAAAAATTTTTTACAGAGCATCACGCCTCCACGCCTTTTGTTCTTGCTGCCGTTTCTGTGTATAAGTAAATGCCGTTTCCAAGGTGTATAAGTAAATCCTCAAATTTCACCCAATGGCATTTCAATGTACATCACTACAAACACTTGGCTAAATTTGTGAAAGCGGTTGGACTGGACTGCAATCGGGCGGTTCTTTCTACATGAACGTTGTTGCTAGAGAAACGTAGGTGTGCTTCAGAAGGAACTAGGACTGGTCATTACTTACTAATGTGATAAGAAACTGCACCTCCACAAGAACATGAAACCATACAAAAATCAGCAGCATAATTCACCCACAAAGCTCCTTCTCCTGGGGCAAGAGGTCGCAGAAGGGACAGCAGGATTGGGCGTGTTGGTACAACATGACAGAGGGTGCTTAACAGCGCAAACGACAGGAGGGGAGACAGAGCGCTGAACTGCCAACTTATTTCTTGCAAAAGCCTTCGCTTTTGTACAGTCACCAGTTCCACCCGCCATGCGCGAAACAACGATATTGCACAAGTACATCACAACGCCAAGCAAAGGAACAACTTTTCTTTATCGGCGAGCACGACAGAAGGGGTGCTAACGCAATCATCTTTTAATGAAAAAATCTTTTCTGCCTCGATGATTTGGCATGTGGTGCGATCCCTGCATTTTGCGACAATGGCGCAATCTGAAAACTTTGGCCTGCACCCACACGTGCTGCAATGAGCAGACAGCCACCCTTGTTTATACCGATCCACATTGTACAGATGTTCCTTCAGCCTCTTGTTTAAACAACGACCTGTTTGGCCGACGTAGTATCTTCCACGCGACAACGGTAGCTGATAAACTACATTACAAATGCAATCTCTAAATTTATTTCCGTGTTTGGTAGTGCACCTGAGGGTGGGTCTGAACGCCCGAACGGACAGTTTGCACAGGCAACTCACTTTTTGAGGGGCCGTAACGACCACGTTCACATTCACTCGCTGCGCCACTTTCTTAAAATTGTGCGCTCTCTTGTGCATATACGGAACTACGGCGAAAGCTTGTCTGGCCGTGACAGGTTGAACTACGTTAGCGTTCTCTTTGGACCGAAGCTCACGCAGCAGGCCTTCGGCCACGGAAACTTGCACATGGTCGGGGTAACCAGCCCCGATTTTTTGGCCATGTCAAAGTAATGGTGCTTTTATGTTCCCGAGACGATCCTGTCACGGGCCCGATAGCAGAAACACTCGGCAAATTGGAGAATAATTTTAAATAAGCAAAAAAGCGCAACACTGAAACCAAAACCAAACCGAGCATACTGTCTTCGTGTGACGTATAAGTGGGGACAAAACCGAAAATCATGCAAGGCATGCCGGTCCCACCAGTGCGTAGTATGAAAGCTGCGAAAGCGGTGAAGAGCAGACGCTCAGTTGAAAGGTGACTCCGTCGGAAATCTTGTGTGCGACTGACCGTGTCACGTGCACAAGCTGAGCTGTCGGAAACTGACAGCTGCGATTCCGACACATTTGGAGGCCAACTATTATGGCCATTCCTCTTCGATGAAGTGGAACACACCTGTTTAGCTGTTTGCTTGCCTGGTTGCGCATTCCACCGCCAGATGGCACCACCTGTCCAGGGAGCTCAAGTTTGTGGGGCCGTGATCGGGTAAAATGCTATCGCTGAGAAGTTCGCGGACTAACTAAAGCTTCTTAATATTGCTATGGGAAGAGTGCGTAAGTTTGGTAATAGCGGCGTTCAACATCGCGTTGGTACGGCCGAAGGAACTTAATATAAGCCAAGTATGAGCCACCTTTTGCACCAACGTTACCAGATTAGGTTACGTTGTTTTGCACGATGTGCAGCTCACCGTATACCGATAGGCCCGGTCACGGTGCAGCCTGCATATGTTACGGAAAGTTTTTCGGTGATGTTCACGCATGTGCATTCTTTAGCTGGTACGGTATTACCGTACTTTCCGTGCGGTAAACCGGCATTGCTAGCTAAAACACTAATATAGAGACGCAGGGTAATCGTTAGGTGCGAGTGTTTCGTGACTGCGAACGGGGAATCGTGTGCAGCCCACAACGCGACACCACTTGCCACCCATTGCACGCATTACAAGGAACTTAAATTCACACGCCCAGCCAACGAAGCACTCGCCAAACACTCGCGATTGTTGCTTTGTGGATAGCAGACGCTCTAGGGGCCCCTCGGTTCAGTCACTTCCGCTTTAACAAAAATGACGTCACGCACACAATGTTGCCAATAATTCTGGGAAGTGAGGTGGGGAGAGTTGGGGCAATCAATAAAATTCATTTGCAATGAGTCTGCGTATGTCTGCAGCTTGTAATTTGGCATAAATGACGGGAACGTGAAAAGAACGTACCCAGCGAATTTTATTGAGATCCATGGACCTCGAAAAATCACCGGAGTTGGCCTTTAAGGGTGGACATGGCACTTGAAAAAAAGTATTTCTTGATCGATTTTGATGAAAGTTCCTGAGTTTATGTATATCTGTGTGCCAATTTCAAATATGCAGTTATTTTTCTAGTGTGAGGTGTAGTTCTTAATATACAAAATATTTCATGTGCCTTTTGGGGAGCAAGATTTTTTCTAAACTGAGTTACTTAGAAAGAATCAGCACATCACAATAATCTGCAATCAGAACAGTGTGCAGTGCAACAAAAATAAATGTTCTAAACCCATTAGAACAAAGGTTATGGTATGTTGAACATTCATGAGTGAAATTGACTCACTCGCGAATTTTCAACACATCACAACTTTTGTTCAAATGGGTTTAGAACACCCATTTCTTGTTGCACTGCACAAAGTTCCGATTGCAGATTGTGATATGCTGATTTAGTTTGTAACGCAGTCAGCTTACAATAATCGTGCTCCCCAAAAGGCACATGAAATATTTTGTATTTTAAAAACTACACAATATACTAGAAAAGTAATTGAATATTTGAAATCAGTACACAAATATACATATATTTGCCAAGTTTCATCAAAATCAATCAAGAAATAAAGAAAATTTTTAAGAGCAGTGTCCCCCCTTAAACACAGGACTAGGTATGTGCAATGCTCGCAGGAAGTTGTCTATAGGGTTCCCCTTTCCTGTGGTGCATGTTATGTCAGACAGACCGGAAGGCGTCTAAACAACCAACTAAGGGAACACGCTAACAACGTTAAAAACAGGAAAGATTGCTTTCTTGCACAGCATTGTAGTACTGCGTGAACTGTGCGCCTCTTTTCGAGGACACAGTGACGCTGTATAAACACAAGGATGACCACACCCGAATCATCGTCGAGGCTGCGCAGATGGCACGTGAGCAAGCCTTCCTTGTCTCTCTTCGAGAAGAAATTAAGGTTTCTGGAAAGCGCACACAACTATTGATAGTTTTTCTGGTTTTCCTTGATGTTCCTTAGGTTTCTTTTTTGGTATGTGTTGGCTTTTTGCCTTGCTCATCTTTTGTCACGTGGTTTGTGTCACCTATATATTTTCATGTTCTGCACAATAAACCTAGTTGGAAGTTAGTGCTCGTCTTCGTGTACCTTTTGTCCTTGTCCCGAGTTCGTGCTATAACAATTGTCATTGTTTTATAGGAACTTGGAAATGCGCAGGGTGGATGAAGATCGGTGCGCTGCACTGTGATGCAGTGAGGGCACAGATTACTCTCCACTACCGCTTCAGCGATGTCGTATGCACGGACGGCTACCTTCGCGAGTGTGCTGTCAAAGGTACAGAAGCTGTCCAATGCGAAGTATGTCTGACGTGGAAGAAATTTTTTTTTTTGGTAGGGGACGCGATTGTGGCCTTTCGGCAAAGTGCTGAGCGTCATACGACGAAGTTACAGGTGAGAAAATTCTGCAAGCTAAGCTTGATGCGGTATGCTTGTCATGTGTCCGCTTTGAAATAAAATTGGTGTCTCTGGCAGCAGTGAGGTAACATTCAGCCCAGAGTTTTCAGCCAGCACATCACCTTTACGTAATCGGTAGCTCTCTTACTATGTTACTGAAGCTCTTTCACTACACGCTTTTTTTTTAAGTGTTTTCAACAGCTAGTGTGAATCCTCTAAATGCTCGCATAACAGTCCTTAAAAAAGCTTTTGAAGCTGACCGTGAAGCGCAAAATAAATGTCAAAGGCAGCCTGTACACGAAAGGTCGATGTAGAGTGGAGATTCGTGGTGTTAGTGGAAAAGCAAACATGTCGCAGCAGTCGTGCTTATAACGACGACGAGCCGCTGTCGTCTGCAGACCGTTTGCAAACTTGAGATCAGCCGGTAAAAAGAGCGCCTTTGAGGAACCTAGTGGTAATTGACTTAGGAACCTGGTTCCATGTTTGACATGCAGCATGTGATCAGCAATTGCACATGAGTAGACAGCAGCTGTTTTGTAATCGGTCTAGAACTGTCTACGTGACCACAAGTTATATGTGTAATGTCTGGCATGAATTTTACACAACCTAAGCTGTCACATGCTTGCTTTAACTTTTTCAAGTCAAGCATTAAATAAAAGACTCCATGTTTTCCAGGGTGCCAACCCATGTGCATCGGCGGAAGCGAGCCTGAAGCGAGTCGGCTACGATCTGGATCATTTTTTTCGGATATTAAAAACCTTTTTTATTGAGGCATTTGTAAAGAATACTGCCGGTCTCAAAGCTTTTTCCTCGTTTGATCATCAGGCACAGCAGCACGGTTCCCATTAGTAAACACTTGTATTTGTATGCCCAAGTGTTTCCAGCTGTGCCCAACAGAGCTTCATGTCTGCGAAAACTCCAGTGCTGGTTACCCATAGTAGTTACAGCGCAGAAAAAATGAGGATGGAAGAGAGGAAACGACAGACAAAGAGGTGTTTTGGAATGCAAGGGCAGCTTATAGACAAACAGCTAAGAGCAATACACGTCCCAGCTAGCCGTGTTGTTGCTAATGCAGTCCACACACGAGAAAGGAGAGCCCACCTGTGAAGTGATCTGGCTCTGCTCCTCCTTGGTCTGAGACTTGACCCCCTGCTGGGTGATGAAGGTCTTGAGAATGCCCGTGTCGGTGTTCTGGGGGTAGCCAAAGTCAAGCAGCTCGTCCAGCAGCTCGTAGATGAGCACAAAGTTGTTCTTGACGTTCTCCTCGCTGATCTTGCCAAAGTACGACTGCATCACCTCGCACATCTTGAGCAGGAACTCAAACACCATGGCCGCATTGACGTTCTGCCGCGTCACCGCGGCCAGCCAGATGTTGGCCCGCTTCATGTGGAAGAACGAGGTGCGCGCTATGTTCGTCACTGGGCTGCGCACCTGCTGGCGTGCGTGGATCACGTTCACCCGAAACGCATCCACTGCATTGCGCCTGCACACACGGTCTGGTGGTCACCTGCCTGGCCATGCCTAACAGGCCGCCCATGCAAGCTACCTCCACAATTAGAGCACAGCAATTGCTTTTCTTGAAACCAGAACCACTTCTGCAACAAACTTTCGTGCAACACACGGCTCACTAAATTCACGCGCGAGATCTTAAAAGGGGTACTGACAAAAATTTGGCCCCTCATTTTTCTTTGCTGCAACATGTTGCTGGGAGCCTGTTAGTCATAACACGGCACATCGTTCGCTGCAGAGCACGACATAATTACAGGCTCCTCATTACCAACCAGTGTCAGTTTCAATTTCAAAAACGACAAGCCTCCGGGTGCAACTATCACCACCTAGCGGGTGCAGCGCTCGATCACGTCGGCACACAGAAGTGACGCACTTCCGTGCAGTTCAGCTGCCTAGAAGTAGGCTGCTGGAGCAAATGCGGCTAAAAAAATGGGGGCTATGACGTCATCATAACTTGTTGCAGCGTGGTCATGTGAGGGAAGTAGGAAGTCACCTTTGAGCGTGTCAATAGCCCGAGGGTGTCGATTGCTCACGCAAACTGCAAAATTCATTTAAAATACTTTCCAAGCTTTATTCGCTGTTGATATTTTGCAGATGATATACGCATGTTCACGGGAATCGATCTCGCAGGCTATCTCGGCCGCGAAATTTTGTCTCGGTACCCCTTCAACAACATGTCATGGATGAACAACAAAACAACTGATTCCACCAAAAGATTTCCAACAGATTGTATATTTATAGACTTTCGAAAAGCAATCGCGTGGCACATTGCAGGTTGATAGCTAATGTGTCACCTCCGAGTTCAGATTCGTTTTGAATTAGAAACTGTTTTCCTAAGCAGTGCGTTGTAATCATCTTCCCCTCTCGCAGAAGGTGTCATCTGTGCCATTGGCCCTTATTTTTAATTTTTATAAATGACATTTCATCAGAAATCATGTCACCTATTCACTTTTTTCAAGACGACTACATAACCTACTGCAAAATCACTTCGCCATCAGATAATAGTTTGGGGCCCCAAAGGCCACTGTGCATGCGCGACACTATTTCACAAATTTAGCGGGAGCCCCAAAGCCTGCCCCAAAAGCTTTGGGTCAAACAAACATGACGGCACCAACTAAAGCGACGGCTCTTGGCCAAGATAGAATAGGGGGAGCGTCCAAATCGCCACAGACTATTCAAAAACTCCTAGCTCCTGCTTGACCCAAAGCGAGCACACGCAAGGGCTTTGGTGCCCCCATTTGAGAACTCCCTAATAACGCTACGCAGCGTGACAGCATGGTGCTCAGGCTGGCTGATGGCAATGAATGTTGGTAAGTGCAACCAAATGACTCTCACCCGAAACCGATCAGTCTACATTTCAAAGGAAATATTTTCTTGATGGTGACCCTAAGACCAACTAGGCATCCACCTCTCAACCAACCTTTCTTGGCCTACAAATGTTAGGGACTTTTAGCTTGTACGTACACTTTTTAACGTTACCGAAATACCAGATTGTGTTTACCGTGTCACCGGAACACATGTTTTAGAGAAGTTTTAGCTCGCCATACGTAAAAATTTACGTATGTACCTAAACGTATACTACCTTTATGTTTGCGCAAACCACTAAATGGTGATAACTGCATTCAAACTACATTTAATATAGATCATAGTGAATTACCACTGCGGCAAAATCATAAGAGGTTTTTAGCGTGTGCAGTATCCCGGTATACGCAAAGGGGTGTAGCAATACCGGGTTACCGGACGATGGTGTCGACATCTCGTGACGCTTCATGCAACCACAGTGACGGACACGTTTGTTTTCACTTAGTGTTTTCGAGGGAAAAAATCATTAAAAAGGCAACTCATTCGTAATTATGCCACTGCAAGGCATTTTTAAGCAATAACAATTTTGCGCTTGCCTGTATTCTACGTCACTCTAGCCTCGGTAATCCGGCTGAAACAAGGTGATCGTAAGTGGCGCTCGCACTTGGGCTTATTTCGACTCGGCAGCCGGAGTCTCCACAAAGCGGATATCGCAAGTAGCCACGAACAAAGGTGGATTTGAGAGATAGGGCCATAAACGCAAAGCCTATCCGGAGAGTAGTTTACGTTCCGTAAACCTTTACCTTCCATAACGGTTTGGGCAAGTGCAGATTCCATCCGGTGACACGGTAACGTAATGAAGTGTACTACGTACAAGCGCCCTCTTAACATACTTGTCTCATTTGCTTGGTTACCTGAAGCACAATCCTCGGGATGCCCTGCCTTCCACATTTGTGTGCCCTAAAATCAAATATGCTTCTATGTGGTCCCCCAAACAAGCCTGTCCAATCTAATCTCGGGAATCACCACTGACTACAGCAGCAGCGCATAACTAGAATCAATCACGCAGAAACATTTCACTTCTCGGTCTGTGGCACCAACAGCAAGCACCCTTTTTCTTTGCCGCTTTTTAGACCTTATCGATGTTGCCATTTGCCCAATAACTTTAGTTTTCAGCATCTCGCACCATCGCATTTAACTCGTCTGTATTACCATGTGCAGTCACATTGTGGAGGAATCTTCCAGATAGAGCAGACAAAGTCCGAGATACGAAGATCGTTAAGAAGCTGCTCGAAGCACTGCCTCTTCAAGACCACAGTTGTGTGCCTTTTTTATGTAATGCGGTTTTTACTTATCCTTAATCTGTATACATCGTCGAAAACATTGTGTAACAATTTATTTGTTAACTTCTTGGCTTTCTCCCAAGAGAGAGTTCATCAGCCATATTTTACACCTAGGCATTACCGTTAGCATTGTGCAAGTTTCATTTCTGTTTAGATTTTGTACTTTTCTACAACCAAGACTTTGCAATGTATAAGACTTTTTTTTTTACTTCTGCCTTGACCGCTCTTCGAAAAACAAAAAATGTGTACCCTTTTCACACAATGTTCCCCCGTGGAACCCGTGGGGAACCTGTATAAATAAGTAGTGCACGTAGAGCCTGTTCCCATTATGAACCACTGCAAATTTATGCAGGGTGTCCTGGCTGTCCCTGCAGTTCCAACTATTCGTTAGGTGCCCCGTTACAGAATGTCAGGCAATATCTATGCACCGGTATCCCAATCGTTGATTCCTTTCACGAGCACTCTTAATAGCCTCCAAGGTGCCAGCAGCCGTTTATAAGACCGTCGAGTAACAAACGAGATCCTCCAGTGCATTAATTAAACTGAGAACCTTGAGCATGCCTGCTTCCAGAAGCAGCATCCGCCACATGCTGCAATAATTCAACGTAGCTTGGACAGACATAACCCCAGGCAGCATTTTCAGAATTTAGAAATGACTAAGCAGGGATTTCTGGGAAGCCTAGCCAGAACTGTGACTGCTCACCCCCAGGCTGTATGCCCTACCCAGTGATGGGGCCGAATGTCCTAAAGCTTTGACCAAGTGCAATGCACACGAGCATTTTGCCCTCATTCAATTACAGGCCAGGAATTCCACCTGAGGCCTTGTGCAAGACACAGATGCTCTCAGCTTTCACAGCAACATTATTTGCAGGAACACTCACCCTATGTCATCTCTGTAGACACGGGAGATGAGAACCTCTCCCTTGTGGTTATAAATGAACAGGCCCCCAATCATCTCGGAACACCTGAGAGAGAGAGAGGAACCTTTATTGAAGCAGGTGATGCCCCTTATCCCCCCCGGGCTGGTCGACATCCCCAGTCCGGGACGTCATTAGTCGAAGCCGCCGCCCGAGCCCGCTGGACCAGAGTTCGCTGTTCCTCTAGTCCTGAGCAATTGAGCAGGGTCGCCTCCCAGACCTTTTTGGTGGGGTTGGGGATTGGGGTTAATTTTGGGTTGAGTTGGCAGGCCCAGACCATATGTAAGTGTCGGCCACTGCACCACAGTACTGGCACTGCCCACTTATTTTTGGGTCGTAATGTTTTAGTACTGCCGGACATAGCAGCGGGACCACCTGAAAGAACACCACCTCGGCATATCTCAAACGGGAACACCGTGATACCAACCAACGAAGCAAGACAATGTTTCTTCTGGGATTTTTACAGAATGCAGTTCAGTTGGTTGCCGTCCCTTACTTAGAGATGGACGTACGGTAAGTTTTCACGTAAAACCATTACAGACAAAGAAACACCCAGCACCGACCAAAGGTGTTTTGGCTTCCACACGGGAGCCTTATTCGCAGTGTTCACCAATAAGCCTTTACGAATACATTTTTACGTCGGTCGGCGCTGCGAGTCTTCTTCCACGTTATTCCCCGACCGGAAGAGATTCCCTCCAACTCTTGAAAATCACCACAAGTTTTGTAGTGGGAGTTCAGTTCTACGTTAGGAGGGGTGCACGAATGTTTGACCACTGCACATAATTAACCGAACATTGATTCACTATTAAAGGGGCCCTGCAACACTTTTCCAAGCGATCATCGTACGAGTTTACTGCCTCGCAAGAATATTTTGAATCTCAAGTGGAGTTGCCCTTTCATCCCAATGACACGGGATGGCAGTTGCAGTAACTACGCAGCACAGGAAGGCTCACATCGGCCAATGTCCCTCCAACTACGACGTCCATCGTGGCATGTGCCAAGTGATTTCTAGCTGTCCCCGACACGTAAATCCCTTGCCACGTGCGGGGCTATAATTCGCTTAAATGTTCAAAGGAGCCTCGACTACCAATGTAGAGTTTGCTCACCGTGCTCTGAACGTGTTGCAGGGCCCATCTAATATTTTCATATGGTTTTTCAATATGTTGCATCGTCGGTTTTACACAATCAAAAATTATATTGCATCGGCAGTGTTGCCCAGGAAGCTGCACTTTCTTGGCCGAACAAAACCAGCAATAAGATGTTCGATACGAGCATTATTAGGGAGCCATTTAAACGCTTGAACCAGATTAAATGCAAAAACCATTCGTTACACAATAGCAGTGGTGGAAGCGACATTTTGATTTTCAGAGCAGATTCTGGAGCAGAAGCAGATGGCAAAATATTCCAAACGACTCTTGGAGTTTCGTTTAAGCATCTCATAAATATTAATATTTATTGCACATATATTTATCACTTCAAATTGCAAGAAAGAAATAATTAAGCAGATGGATGGTCATTGAACACAAATCAAGATGAGCAACGTATATTTAAAATACCAGTACTTGTGGCAGACATGATATAAGAGCGATAAAGCTGAGCAGCAAATTACAAAAGTAGCCACAATCACATGCAACTATCGCCAAAGCAGCACTTTATAATCGGTACGAGTTCAATATGTTATTTTCATATTTCGCCAAATAGCCAGCATTGAAAATTTTAAAAATAAAATAAGCTAAATGAGCTACACACTTGAAATGCCAGTTCTTGTGGCATAAATGAGGTCAAAGCTTATTAAGTACGAAATGTCATGCATCAAAGTCATCAAGGCAACAGTTAGCAATAGCTGTGACGAACTAATTCACCAAGAAAGTCTGCTTGTCGGGTACAAATATACAACTAAATCAGATATACAGGGTGTTTCAGGAACTGTGCCTGAAAATCTTCACCCCAAAGATGGAAAATGAGATATTTTCCCGCTGCCTCCGTAATTCTTTTTCTGTGGCAGCAGGTATCTTAATCTGAGTAGAGGCCTCAATTACGACAGGAATTAAAGAAATACAGTCAACTTTTTAATTAGAGGAGACGGGCGGTCGAGTCAAATGGGAAAATGGCAGCCTTTTCTGCGAAAAGCATGTTGCCACTTTCAGATTTCACAAAAGCAGCCGCTGGCAATTATTAGCGAGTAATGAAACACGACAAGTTTTGCCAGTGAAACCGAAACTGCGCAACAGCCATACTCTTCCCAGACGTCTCGAATGAGGAGCAAGTGTCGATGGACTTCGCTTTGTGTGGGTTTCTTTTGCGATTAGACCACCTAGGGCGCACGTATGTTAACACATGCAGAAGAACTAACGTGCCTGCAATCGCCGTCGTGAACAGTGACATTCTGGTCGTCTGCTAGTTGCACTCATCGGAGATTTGGTTCCGGTTTCACCAGTGAATTTGGCTGAATTTCATTGCTATACAATAATTACAGGAGGCTGATTACCGGAGGCTGACCGACCATCTGTCTCTGCTAATTAAAAAGTAATTTAATTTGTTTTATTAATGTCGTAATTACCGTCTGGTCATCTTAAGATGTCTCCCACCACAGAAAAAGTATGAAGGCAGTGAGCAAATATTCCATTTCCCTTATTTTTGATGATTTTCGGACACATTTCTTGAGAAACACTCTGTACATCGACAATACCAGTACAAGTAGTATTGTCAATGTGCTAGTGTACAGCTAGTATACAAGCTGCATACTAGGTGACGGTATACAGCTTATTTTTGTTTAGGCTCGCTGGATGGTCACGCGGTTAAAGCTCATTATTTTTAGTTTCCCAATGCCCTTTCGGAGCAGTTGCTAACAAATATTACACTTTGGAGCAGCACTTCCACCACTGCAACAGTGGCTTCATCTGCCACTACCACGCCATGAAGACAGCACTCCGCCAGAGACATTGCCGACCAAGGGGGAGTACAAAAGAGCAATTAGCCAACAAAGCTGCTTTATAGGGGGTATGCACCTGACGTCATCCGCAAGGAGCGCTAGCGTCGTTCCAGGATGCCGCCATTTTGGCAGGTCTGGGTGGCTCGAGGCGCTCACGGTGGTACTGTGGAACTATCTGTTTTTTCGCTTTTCTTGGTGCATCTGTGGACTGCAATGGACTTAAGCGCATACGCACGTGGGTTAGATAAACCTGCGCGTCTGTGCGGCGGCGCAGACCCACTTGAACTCGAAGACGCTGAACTTCAACCCGATGTCGCACCGCATGCTGCCGCGGGTCGACTTCACCGACATAAAGGACTACCTTGTTCACGAGACAAGTTTTGTGTCGCGTGAGCAACTGAACGCTTATAAATCCATGCACGGTCACAACTATCTCATGAGCGGATGGGTGCAGCAGCCGGGTGTCAAGGTTCTCCAAGACAGCACGATAGTTGTAGTTGGAAAGGTAAACAGACTTCCCTCGTCCACTTGTAATCGCGTTTATTGTGCCGTGCGAGCGCTCTGCCGATACTGTAAACCCAGTAACGGGATGTAATGGCAGGGAAGAGATCACAGCAATTGCTGCAGTGCTGTTTTCAAATGGTTTTTGCTTCTCAACAACCGCTGCGTGCGGTGCTAATGTGTAGCCGATTTATCGCAGCTTTTTAGGGCAGGCGTCGAAGTTCTGCCGTGCAGCACAATCGCTGTTGTCAGAAAAGTAAGCAGACTTCCCCGTTTATTTCTAATCGCGTTTGTTCTATCGTGCTAGCACCGTGTGAAACCCGTAAACATGGTAACGGGACGACGGCAGGAAGGGACTACAGCACTTGCCAGTGGCTGTTTCTAAATTGTTTTCGCATTTCAATAACCGCTGATTGCCTTGCTCGTGTGTAGCTGAGTTATCGCAAGCGTTAAGCGACAGTTCTAGCTAGGGCGACGCGCAGCTTCCTGAAGGATTAAGTATGATCTAACTCCATTCCGCGTTAAACGCGATCGCCAGAATTTAAGAATCCGCGTTGCGTCAATCACTTACGTCGTGCAAATCAGCGTTGACGTTGCTTTATTCAGACATTTCTTAGTGTTCCAACTTTGCAGCTACGATAGCTTTCTAATTTATTTCAAATGTTTAGGTCACATCACTGAGGTTGTCTGTTTGTACTCCCAGGTTCGTCATTCACAGTCATTTAATGAAAAGCTCATTACGCCTTGGCTTCTCATCAAAGAAGACGGTGAGGCACAAGCTGCTCATTGCACCTGCAAAGCTGGCCTTTGGTATGAAAAAGAAACCAACAGAGGCAGCATTTTGATCCACAGGCTTCTTTTTCGCGTGGTTGTTACAACCAAACACGGCGCAGTTCACCATTGTCGCAGCTGGCTGACGTGCAACCACGCCACGTACCGTCTCTCCGCACGTGCAAATAAATTCGTTCAAAGATTTTCACGTAATAAATACCCACCGCGCACGAGACACTGCTGTGCGTGGGCTAAGCAGAACGCATACAGAACGTAGCCCGATACTGCCGGTACTTCTACCTGCTACTGCGCTCACGAACGGCCAGACCGCCAAAATGGCGTCGATGCCCGGCGATGCTATCGCCACTTCGCGGATCAAGGTACAGTGCATACCCCCTATATATATATGCAAACAAGCTGCAGTTCTGTATTAATGGTGAAATGAACACCATTACAATACTCTTCAAAATTGGCTAGCGCAAAAATCGACAAGGACTAAGAAGGAACACTGATGTACAGGACAGGCGCTACTCGCAACTAAACTTTATTCAGAAACGTCTTCCTACATATATACACAGCCGAGTGGTGCGCGCAGGCGCAATGCACATAACAGTCGGCATGCTAATCAGGACCGGGATACCAAAACATATCCGCATTATAACCAAGTGTCTAAGAACAGTCTTTCCTTACTGCGCAGAACAACAGAAGTGTCACTGATACATTCACGGTCTTTCTTTTTAATATGATAAGCCTCCATTAGTTCTCTGGCCAGCGCATTCCCACTTCTGCCCAGAATTCGAATGCTAGACAGCACTGGCTCACAGGCACAGGTCCTACAATGCGTAGGCAGATGAAAAGTCAAATTATTCTTAACAGAGCGCTCGTGTTCCCGTGCTCGATCGTCGATCGTGTACGAAATCCCACTCACTTGTGGCAAGGTTTATATCGGACAAACTGGTCGTTGCGTCAACGATCGAGCACGGGAACACGAGCGCTCTGTTAAGAATAATTTGACTTTTCATCTGCCTACGCATTGTAGGACCTGTGCCTGTGAGCCAGTGCTGTCTAGCATTCGAATTCTGGGCAGAAGTGGGAATGCGCTGGCCAGAGAACTAATGGAGGCTTATCATATTAAAAAGAAAGACCGTGAATGTATCAGTGACACTTCTGTTGTTCTGCGCAGTAAGGAAAGACTGTTCTTAGACACTTGGTTATAATGCGGATATGTTGTGGTATCCCGGTCCTGATTAGCATGCCGACTGTCATGTGCATTGCGCCTGCGCGCACCACTCGGCTGTGTATATATGTAGGAAGACGTTTCTGAATAAAGTTTAGTTGCGAGTAGCGCCTGTCCTGTACATCAGTGTTCCTTCTTAGTCCTTGTCGATTTTCGCGCTAGCCAATTTTGAAGATTATGAACCAACTAGCCCAACAACGTATACTCTTAAACCATTACAATAGAATGCTCTACATTTGCAAACTATTAAAAAAATGTTATTCCATTAAATTCATGCTTTATTTGGTTCGATTTTAAACACTGCTATTTGCACAGCCATACGAGAAGTTGTCAAGCACTGCCCAGGGGCATCACACAAAGGGACACTAAGGGAAATTTGCAAGGCTATTTTTACAACAGTGGCCTATTCGGGGGCATTGAATAAACTCGCTCATCCGCACATGGAAGTTAAACAGACTGGGCGTGAGAACACCAAGGAGACTTCTCTCTCGCGTCTTTTTAACACCTACCAACTAGCTGAGCTCCCTCATTCTAAACATGGAAGTGTTTGCAATGACAAACCCCGATAAGGCAGCCATGCCCTACATTGTGAAAAAGAAAACCGGAAACCAGTTCCAGCCACAGGCGTGCGCAGGGTTCCCTTTCAGTGGGGGTCAATGTAGCCCCGCTTATGGTTTCGCCACATATATATGTTACTGTATTTTCTGCTACAATACGTCTGCGCTACCTAGTAAGTGATGCCAAGTGCCACAGGGTTACGTATAATGCACTAAACAGCGACACCTAGGTACATTAGCGCTGCTGTTTTCAAAAGACAAAGCTTAAAACAGAATGCGGATCGTGTACCTGGTTTAGCTGCAAGTAATGGGTTGGAGAACAGTTTCGCGAGTACACATATCAGTTGCAGCTTGCACGCATTCCAAAGCTGCACAGCAAGTTTCGACATGTGGAGGTGGGGTCAGAGTAAAGTGCTCTCGGCCAGCATAACCACAGTGCACGCACACTGTTCCTGCAGCGCCCAGTCGACCTGTCGTTCACATAGCGGGCCCTTTTCACGAGACCTCACAAGTGGGAAAGCGAAACCGCGTATCCTAAAGCGAACTCGTTCTCGGCCTCCCGTGTTTTCGTTTCAGAGGTGTCTTTTTTTTTTTTCGAAGCACAAAGCAGCACGCGAGTGCGTGGCCAGGCGGTCACAAGTGCAGAGAATGCCGTGCCCGTACACACGTTCTGTACGTGCCTTCATTCGCCAGCGAAGTGTAAACCGCGGCACAAATGCCGTTCGCACGTGAGCCCTGGCTCAACTAGGCCGGTGGGCGGCACCGGCTCGTATGCTGAGACGCCCCCCTCCGCAGCATGCACCGAGGTTTCTTTAGCGGTTTCCAGGCGAGCACTTGATCGACTAGCTTCGCCCGATGAAGGGGGGCGCGCTTTGAGTGAGTAAATCGCGAAGAAACGAGGACCCAGAGCCAAGGAAGAAGCCTCCGGGCGAGCGCCATCGATTGAACCGCCGCCGCCATAGTTTCTTCGGCCGCCGGTTTTTTGCATCAGGCACCGCCTAGCCACGATCAGCCAGTGGCGGTGTTTCACGCGCTCGCATTCGAGCAAAGTTTGAGCAGCACTTGCCTGTCAACACGGCTACCCAGAACTGGCGATTTCGGCCAGCATTCCTCGTCCGACGACTGCCGCGATGCACAGCTCGCCCCACTAATAACTGCTTCTCGACATTTACCGAGTCCACAGTGGTCGCATAAGGCCAGCAACATCACCAGAAAAAGGGCGGAGGCGCTGTAAACATCATACTATTTTGTCTACATTTATTTAGTTGTAGTTAGACACAAACAATTATTTGCAAACGACTTTAACAAGTATTTGTAAACAAAAGAGTGAAGAATATTTATTATATTTTAATTAGTGATATTACGGGCGAGTACCACGTGAGTAGTACGTTGTCGCGAGTGGCATTCCCGTCCGGCAGCCTTTCTCAGCGTGCTCACCAACGGAGATGGCCGTGGTAAGTAAGGGTTCGCCTCAAAATCGGGCACTTTTTGCGCTGTATTTGCTCGATGCGTGCCTCTGTTCGTCTTATGCGCGAGCATTTTGTGTCCTCTGCGCGATATTCGAGGCAGGCATAGCCGAGCAACGTGATCCGCCGAGAGGCGTGTGTCGGACCACGTTGTCCTCCACGCTAGTCCTAATCATCACGCGATCGCTCCTCGCAGACCCAGCCGGCGAAGAACGTCAAGCGGCCCGCCAAGGCCAAGTCCAAAGGCAAGAAGAAGAAAGTGCAGACCAAGTTCGTCATCGACTGCACGCATCCCGTCGAAGATGGCATAATGAAAGTGGCAGAATTCGTAAGTCTCGATTGATTTCGCCTCTGCGGTATTGAGTATAGCAAGTGCGATCGCTGGCGCATATGTGCGCTCGTCGAGAAGCGCCCATAAACCTCAGTGTAGAACTGGTCCTGCAGGCAGCACTGCGCGACAGGTGTACAGCCGCATTTTACAGCCCTAACTCCCACTGCAGAGTTGTTCTTCGGGAAGCGGGTGGAGAGATCACCGTAGCTCAGGCTTACAGCTCTCACGTACGGGCGCTTTTGATTGTGATGATCAAGAATGCTACAAACTAATCCGTGTCGAGTTTGTCGCAGACCTGGTCACAGTGGTGCTGCATTTTCGACACCCTTCCAAGTGACCCTGCTTGTTTCACACGTTGGGTTCAGGTGTAGGTTGCACAGCCAGTGCAACCTGCAAAACCTTTTTGATTGCGACTCGTGTGGCGAACTACACTCACGAGCACGAATTGCCCGGTACAGCATCGCTAAGGAATGACGAGACTTGCGACGTGGATTCAGTGATTAAGCTACAATGCAGTGCCACGTTGCTGAGTTGCATAACTTCATGGCAGGTAGAGATTGGCATTAGTTCTGAGCAACCGGCGAAAGAAGGGGAATTCTTTTTTTTTTTTTCGGGGGCTTGTTTCTTTGTTAGACACAACCAAACGAGTCCAGAGACAATTGGTCGAAGAAAAGCATGGGGGGACATAAATTGTCTGTAACGACGTAACTTGAAATTGACTAAAGTGTATGCAAAATGTCATTACAGGATGACTCGCACTATACATAACTTGCAACTACGTCACACCGCACAACTTTGGGATACGATTTTGCGACATGCGCCGCCATTACCGAGCACATGGCAGCAGACGACACACTCGGGTTGTGCGGTTCTCGTAATTCCCGTCAACGCTGCACATCGCAACGGCGATTTGTGCGATATTTGGCTTTTGCACGAGAAGTGTAAATCAATAATAAAAAAAGACCAGAAGCAGGGACTTACTGTTTGCCAAACGCGATTACAAACCCGTGCGACCGCACGAAAGAGCTGTCCAAGAAGTGGAGCACATGGCTTATGCGCGCATAAACAGAAAGGACCCCAGACGCTGCACAACGTTTATGTGTGCGGGTGTCACTTCATAACAGGCAAGTTATGCTTCCGAATCTCCTCACCTTTTCGCCGAGTGTATCACCATGGAGTTATGCGCAAGGTCAATTTTTGTCAAAACGTGAAGCACCGAATTGAACACAGCGATCGCGCCTTGGTTTTCGGGAGGCACTCTTAGCTCTTCGATGAAACGAACCCCGACTGGGCCCCAAACATGTTATTGGGCCATGGTGTTATGCAGCAATCAGCGACGAAATCTGTGCAGTTTGAGCGCGCCGCAAAATGCAGGCGGCGAAGAGCGCCGCTGTAGGTGAAGTTGTTTCAATCTTTACGTGCGACACCACTGACGACACTGCAGGCTGCATAATGTCCTGAACGATTCTCGTTCGTCATAAGCGCAAGGCAAACGATCCAAACACTCGCACTACGCCAACCGATGCGCCCACGAACGTAAACACAGCACGGTCACTGAGACGTATGTGCTCGGTGATGGCGGGCGGAAGACAGGAACTGACGTCACTTGCAAGTTATGTATACAGTTGCTAATTCTTGGGCCACACGCTCCGCTGTTCGTGTTTTTTGACACCGACAGTACAGCTGGGTGAAAAGGAGTCTCCCTCTTCTTGGGACGATTATCGCTATTCTTTACCACGCTGTAACAAGATTGATTATTACAGCGAAAGCTGTTATGAGATCATTTCACCGGCCGTTTTTGGCGCCGTAGTTGTCCGCCGCCGGTGTCCGTAACCAGTATCGCTCGAAATAAGAAAAAAATTCCAGGATGGAACGAGGTTCGAACCTGGGCCCTCTGCGTGGGAGCCCAGTATTCAACCTCTGAGCCATGCCGGTGCTTGAAACTGCTTTGCAAAAAGGTCCTATGCAGGCTTCATGTCGGGAAGGAACCACATTAGCATATGCAATATAGCGTAGTATAAGAGTAAAATAAGCACCAAGTGTCGCACAACGCGAATTCTGTAACCAGGCGTCACGCAATGCGAATTGCGCAACGAGTAGGTTGTTGAATGCTTCCAACCCATTACAAAAGGCTCTGCCATAATTCTTCATCGTCATCAGGCACAGCATCAACGAAGTGCGCTGAATCAGGCACAGCATCAACAATTAGGCTGAATCACGAGATCGTGCACCTTACAGGCCAGCTTGTGAATGGCATTTTAAAATGATGTGCTGCGTCATTGGCATATTTGGAGTCCATAGATCAGACTGGTCGTTGCCTGAGCGATGGCATCATTTAGCAGCTAGACGAGTGAGTGTGTGTTCAACTGATATGCTGATGGAGGCCCTAATTTGTGCAGGACAGCTATTTGCGTGAACGCATCAAGTACAATGGCAAGACCAACAATCTCTCCGGGGTGATCACAGTGGACAAGGACAAGAACAAGGTCACTGTCACCGCTGAGGTTCCCTTCTCCAAAAGGTGAGTCTGCACAGCATAGACCGCAGCTGCAATAGTCCCTCAACGCTGAAGGGCCCAACAACGTTGGCCAAATTAGTGGGGACACCAAAGAAAAAAAGGGTTGCATTATTGAAATACACAGCTATCCTTTCACATGTACAGCCTAATGGGCCCTGCAGCACTTGGCTAAGCAAGCAATCAGCAAATGACCTCACAATTGGAATTTATTGCCTCACAAATAGGCTGCAAAATTTTCAAACCCGTCAAGTATGAGCTGAGTTACAGGGATTTGTCCAAAGGCAAGACAACTGCGCATATTGCACATTTTTTATACGATTACGTTGTCCTGCGCCAAGCTGCTCCTAAAGCATAAAAATTGCATAAATTGTGCCGAACTCCTTAAAAAGAACCTCAAAAGTAAGAATTTTGATGCTCACGTGAGCTTCAGCGTGGCACCAGGGACACTAAGAAAATGAGACGTTCTTAGAACACATAGACGTGCCCAAGCGTGTTTCTTCTATGCACCTTTCTGATTAATGCTGTTGCCATAATCTCCTCTGGGTTTTTGTAAATACAGTAATACCTCGTTAACGCAGAAGTAGTAAAAACCAGATGAAATTTTGAGATAAGCAAAGTTGCACAAATTCCATTGAGCAGTCGAGTTCTATCTGAAAACGTTATCACTACAGACCAGTTTCTTAACAGGAGTGCCTAACTGGCTCT
The DNA here is from genome assembly GCF_013339695.2 of Rhipicephalus sanguineus. Classification (NCBI taxonomy): domain Eukaryota; kingdom Metazoa; phylum Arthropoda; class Arachnida; order Ixodida; family Ixodidae; genus Rhipicephalus; species Rhipicephalus sanguineus. Next base: position 198,784,206 of record NC_051179.1, read on the forward strand.
TTCTAAAGGTTTTAAAGAAAAATAATGACATACTAAAGCTATTAACCAGCTGTCTTTTTCGGCAATGCCTTTTTATTTAATGCAGAAAGACTAAGGCTGGGCTGCCTCTCAGTAACACTTGTACCCAGCAAAGCTTTCTCGCGTTGCTTAAAACATCGCATGTGGCGATCGTACACACCACTGCACCCAACTTTATTTTGTATCAAGCGAAGCATGTTTCTTGTTTCGGCTGATGTCGTCACCCCTTGAGTAGCTGGGTCGACGCTGCCGCTATCGCTGTGCATGACGCCACGTTGTTTCGCTTAGAGGGGCCCTGCAACACTTTTCGAGCATGCTCAAAAAGCACTGCCGATCGGTAGTCGAGGCTCCCGAGAACACGCGAGCCAAATATTATAGCGATGCGCACGGCCTGGAATTTACAATAAATTCTCAAATTCAGCTGAAAATCGCTCCCTCTTCTCTCGACAAATGATGTATTAGTCCGCAAAATATGACGCGATTGTCGGCAGTTCCACCATTGGCTGATGTTATAATCACGGTAACACCCTCATTATTACTTTCTTTGTTAATTTTGAGTTCAATAAGTAGATAATATGTATGTTTATATTATGTTATCGCGTTAAAAACACCGAACAAACATTAATATTAGCACTTCCGGTCTCACCGACAGCTCGTCTGCTCGTAGTTGCGTGGTTCCGTTTTCTTCGCCATGCGCAGTGCCGAAAACGTGAATATTTCTGTGCTTTTGACCATCGCCGGTTGCCGTTCAGAGTGGCAGCCGTTCGAGTGTTGCCTCGTCAGCTGAGAACTGCATCGTCGGCACGTTCTCACGACCGACCGAGGCACGGGCGCAGCGTGTCTCCGATAACAATGCTGGCGTCCGGTAATGGCGGCGCTTCGGGGTCGTCTGCCAGTGTCGTCTTACGAGGCGGTGTATCGGAGTATGGGCCGAAACCGATCTCAGCTGTCATTCGTTCCAAACGAGCGCGCACGTTTGCTTCCATGGTTGGCAGAGCGATGAAAACACTACGGCGTTCGAGGTGCACACCCAACATTACCAAACCGACGCGCAGTTTTCAAGCACGCGCGATACACAGTGCGATCGACTCCGCTCGACGAGAACGGCGCAAGCTGACCGGAAGTGGCGGCACAGACCACGTGGTTGCGCCCAGACGTCAGAGAGAAAAAAATGAAGAAAAAAACTCCGCCGGCGCTCTTGGGCAGAGCCTCGCTCCTCTGCGCTCCCTCCGTCGACTCGCTGCCTAGCTTTCCGCACGCTCGCGGCGTTGAGTTGAGGGAGAAAGCTGCGGAACGTGATCTCTATAATTTGGTAACACCACTTAGACTTGACGGATTCGAAAAATTTTTGCGGCATATGACTCGTGAAGAGTCATACGTCAATAATGAGACTATTCCAATATAACTAAGAAAGGTGTTGCAGGGCCCCTTTAAGGGCAGGTCGAAAAGTCTCGGTTTTCTGGGAAAAAAAAAAACATTTTTTTTTTTTTTTTTAGCTGTATTGGCATTCTTGGCCTATAATCTTTTATTTTTGAAAATATCAAGCTGAAATTCGCACGAGAAGTTATCTAAAAAGGCTTCCAAGTGAGCAGCGGTGACGCGAGAAATGCGCAAAAGTCGCGAAAAATGGTGTTTGCGTCCTTCTGTTGCGAAAATGACGCGATGCCCGCCATTTGCAATCCTGCCCACATGCAGCGTAAGCTGTCTTCTCCACAATCTGTCAGGGTTTAGTCTCGTATCTTCACGCAGAATAAACAAAAAACGTGAAGAACAACGCGTACGTCGAGCGTTTTGAATTTCGCAGCCCGAGGCCGCCATTGGACGGCGACGGTCAAACGCTGCGGTCAAGCTGTTCTGCGTTTGTTCTGTATTTTCGTGCCATGGCAAGCCCTAAAAAGCGCAGTTCTGATGTTCGAAAGTTCAGGACTCGCCACAAGTATCGAGGGAAACTGCGTCGGACGCTTCCCAAAGCGACAGCGGTGGACGATGCTCCGATATCGGATAGGCCTAATGCCGACACCTAACCCCGCGACAGTGGTTGTGAAATTGACGCTGCTGTGGAATTTATCAGTGCATCCCAAAAGAAGATTGAATTCTTTGAGAGTGAGCCTAGACCGGTAGGTGCTCCTACAGTCAACACAATGCTTTGAGAAATTGGCGCGCTCACGGCACTTGTGGCGGGTTCGGCATGCCCAACGTGCCGCGAACGGAAGCTCAGCATCCGAGAGGCGGCTGGAAAGCGCAAAGGGCTTTTGGCATTCCTCGAACTGTGTTGTGAAAATTCCGATTGCCCCGAGTCTACGCTTTCGTCCACGCACACGTCGAGGCGGATTGTGGCCCAATTTGATGTAAATAGTGATTTTGCTGATAAATGCCAACTTCTCAAACTTTCAAACTTGTTTTTCTCATTTTTTTTTGCGACAATTTCACGTTTTGCGGGCAGCTTTTTATAAACTTATATTTATTGTATACAGTATAACCTCATTACAACAGACCTTCATAGTGAAGAGGATTTTGGTCTGTTGTAAAGGTAGTATGTAAAATCCAAGTACTGTTACAGCAGACTTTTATGTAAACGTTGAATGGGTCTGTTATAACCGGAGAGAATTAGGAGTCACAAACATGGTCTTGTTTTTAACTGGGGACAAAAAAATTCATTTTTTGGAAAATCGCATTTTCAGTTTCTGTAGCCTATTTTCTATCAGATTCCAAGATATCTTCACTGAATACTACGTAGAAGTGCTATAATTTTTTTTTTTTTTTTTGCATCTGCTAATTTGACGAAACTGGACGAATTTGACGAAAATTACGGAAATAGCAAAAAAAAAAGCGTTTTTCAAAGTTACAGATCGGCAACGGCACAACCGAGCGCCACCATTTCGGGCTCGTCGTAAACAGCATTTCTCCATGTTCAAGTTCTCTGTTTCAGCTAGCTCCTCCATTCAGTAACAAGCGTACAAAAAGCACGTTTGAAGTTTAAGGCCTCCGATTGGCTGCTTCTGCCGTGATGCTCGCTTCGGGATCGTCATCTGCTGCTTGTACGTCGCGAGGTCGTGGCTGTCGAAAATTGCGCTACTTAGTGACGCGTTCGCACTCATTCTGTGCTCACGGGTCGACGATAATTTAGAACGCTTTAGTTTGGCAGCTGCAAGCGGAAGCTCAATGATCAGATTACGATAGCGCGCCGCACTCATCGCGAAAATCGTGGCCGTGCGTAGAACATCGCAGACGTGCGACTGTAATAGCGTTGGCTCGTTGGACCCGCCGTTAGAGATTCTTCTTATCAGCACTTCGGAGCTAGACCACCGCGGGAAACTCTTTGTACTAGCAATCAAGCATGACTTACTTTGAAACATTGGGCACCGCGGCCACGCACATCGCAACCGCGCTTTCTACTCGATGTCGTGGCTAGGCCTAACTGTGCTCACGGTGCCGATGTACGAGACAAATCCGAACTTTGCGGGCAAGAACATCGCGCTAGCGGACATGCGACAGCGAAGAAGCCGCAATATTCTTCATCGCAAGCAACGAATCGCATCGCCCGCTGGCTCCTCAAAACCGCGGATGGGCGTCTTGCGCATCGGCAGCGGACCCCCTGGCCAAGCTCGCCGCACAGCGACCGCTCGGAGAAGCGGTGGCAGTGGCTAGCAATTTCGTGCATCAGCGTCCCAAAACGCAACACCGAGCACGCTGCGTGCCGATTTTTTGTCGCTACGGCTAGGCATAGTTGATCATTGACAGACCGGATGTCGGCGGCCTTCATTCTTAAAGGCCAACTCGGGCGATTTTTCGAGGTCCATGGATCTCAATAAAATTCGCTGGGTACGTTCCTTTTCACGTTCCCGTTATTTATGCCAAATTACAACCTGGAGACATACGCAGATTCATTGCAAATGAATTTTATTCATTGCCCCAACTCTCCCCACCTCGCTTCCTAAAATTATTGGCAACATTGGGTGCGTGACGTCATTTTTGTTAAGCGGAAGTGACGGAACCGAGGGGCCCCTAGAGCGTCTGCTATCCGCAAGGCAACAATCGGGAGTGTTCGGCGAGCACTTCGTTGGCTGGGCGTGTGAATTTCAATTCCTTGTGGTAGTGCGTGCGATGGGTGGCAAGTGGTGTCGCGTTGTGGGCTGCACACGATTCTCCGTTGGCAGTCACGAAACACTCGCACCTATCGATTACCCTGCGTCTCTATATTAGAGAGTTGTAGCTAGCAATGCCGGTTTACCGCCAGGAAAGTACGGTAATACCGTACCGGCTAAAGAATGCACGTGCGTGAACACCACGGAAACACTTTCCGTAGCATATATAGGGTGCACCGTGACCGGGCCTATCGGTATATATTGGCCTCGAGGCCCACCACTGGAAACGCCGGCGCCACCGTCGGCGTGACATGCTTGGCAGGATCACGTGGTCTCAGCGGCCGCGTCGGCTGCTTGTGGAGCACTGCCGCGTGCTTTGAAAACGAGTTTCAAGTCCCACATGCGCTGCGGTCTGTTCAAATTCGGAAGTTTTCTCTCATTTTCTGCTCAATTGAAACCATTGTAATAGAGTGGCTGCCTCCGAAGGCGACGAACATAGGGCTCTACCGCTCGGTGCCGCAGTGCCGTGCTTACGCAACGGAGCCCAGTGTCAGCCTGCACTGGTAACCGCGGGACAAGAAACTGCGTGAAGCATGGGTTGTAAAGCTAAGAACCGGCAAGTAGCCATCCGCTACGAGTCTTGTGTGCAACAAGCACTTCCGCGACGAAGACTTTTGCTACTGCGTCGGGCCTGCGATGTTCGGTGAGTAGCAGACAGCGCGCACTGAGACGATGGCTCGCGCGCGCTTCCCGCCGGCAAATGATGCTTATCTGCCACAGGATGGTAAAAGCGCTACCTTTTACCACGTGCGATGCCATCTCAGAACCCTCCAATGCGACCTCTTGATCTTCGGCCCCGTGCTCAGCGTCCACAAAATCGGCTGCAGATGCGCAAGTCATTGTTTAGATACGTTGAATAAAAAACGCGCAGGGTCCCTTATGCATTCGTTAAAGATGACTAGAAGGCGAAAGCCATCTTCTTCTTGTCAGTCGATGTACTGATTCTCCCGCGCCCCCCTCCAAAAGCGTTCTGCACCTAACGCGGTTTTGCACGGCCTCCGTGACCGATCACGGAGGCAATGCAAATCAACCATGACGTGTGAATACGTCATCATGTGACGTCACATTACGTGATGTCATAATGACGCTACATATTTTGGCGATCTGTGACGTCATGATGACGTCATATGGTGACATCATCACGTGATGATTATCTTTTGCATCACCGACGCGGGACGCCGACGGGCAACCTTCCCATTTGATTAGGCATGCATTGCTTCATAAGCTACATAAATTTTGCATTGCCTCCGTGATCGGCCCACCGGCTAACCCCATGTATTTTCTTGGAGCCTCATTTATTTACGTGGGAAAGATACCACCCTGTCGGCGTTAGACACGACACTGCTGCCAAAATTGCTGGGGTACACGCCAAATAATTACTATCCTGTTGTGCGGCTGCTGGTTGCTGCAATAGCCTCTATTTTATTCACCGCTATTTCAAGTTCATGTGGGTCCTAGTTCACAGCCGACGTTTGCAGAACAAGTCCGGCAGACGTTACTGTATTTTCTTTCTTTTCCTAGGCGTCGCATGCTACTACATGCTCGGTATCGTAGACTGGTTCTCCTTCCACCAGCAAACTCGAAGTGGTGAAGCTTTGGTCTATGAATTTGTTGATGACAGAGAGCGGCAAGTTCACTGGAATGCAAACGGAACGATAATTAAGGAGCATTAAAAAAAGGCGTCGCATTTGCTCACGTTTTGTGTGAGCACCAAACGAAACGAATGCGCTGAATAAAGAAACAGAAGCAGCGGCATTTGCCTGCTGAGAAGACCGATCAATACGCAGTGCGAGACAACTTGTCAAATGACATTGAAACGTACCCGAATTTAGACCAAAAAAGAAAAAAATACACTGAATCGTCGGGACGGCATATCACAAAGTTGCCATGCGCACCGAAGCCGCAGTTGTAAGGAAATTGTTTTTGAACTGCTCTGATAGCGTCCGCGCAACAGTAGTTGTTTGTGTACTCACAAATTCTAATATTTTGCGGCCTCAAGTTCACAGCGCGGTGCCAAAACGCGGTCGTAGCAAAAGCGAAACCATCAGTACGAACATACATGCAGACGCTCATACATGCAGAGGCACCGTCAGTCGTCGCGAACCCGTGCGATCGCTATCTTGAGGCTTCTTTCTGTTATGCTCCGTTTGGTTATACAGGCTGTCTACTCTAACGAGATATTTCACATAGTTTGCACTCAGCGAGTGACTACCTTTCACGCAAGAAGCCGGTTCAGGGGTCTCCAACGCGGTGACAGCGTGAAGCGGGTGCTCGGTTTTCTGCAAAGAGACAGCGGCTGTACACTATCTTGTGCTTTCAGTTCGTCGAAAATGATTATTTTGACAGTAAAGAACACAGTTCATTTCGAAAGTACTGACAGAAATGCCCTGGAGGGCTTCCGCGAGGTGTTTTTGTAGAGCGCCGGCAGCAAAACCTATGGGGAGCGCGCCGGCGGTACCCTGCTTAGCACGCAATCGAGGCGCGTCCGATAGAGGGCGACTCCGTAACTCCTCGAGGCCAATACGGTGAGCTGCGCATCGTGCGAAACAACGTAACCTAATGGTGCGAAAGGTGGCTCATACTTGGCTTATATTAAATTCCTTCGGCCGTACCAACGCGATGTTGAACACCACTATTGCCAAACTTATGCACTCTTCCCATAGCAATATTAAGATGCTTTAGTTAGTCCGCGAACTTCTCAGCGATAGCATTTTACCCGATCACGGCCCCACAAACTTGAGCTCCCTGGACAGGTGGTGCCATCTGGCGGTGGAATGTGCAACCAGGCAAGAAAAGAGCTAAACAGGTGTGTTCCACTTCATCGAAGAGGAATGGCCATTACAGTTGGCCTCCAAATGCGTTGGAATCGCAGCTGCCATTTTCCGACAGCTCAGCTTGTGCATGTGACACGGTCAGTCACACAAGATTTCCAACGGAGTCACCTTTCAACTGAGCGTCTGCTCTTCGCCGCTTTCGCAGCTTTCATACTACGCGCTGGCGGGACCGGCATGCCTTGCATGATTTCCGGTTTTGTAACCACTTATACGTCACGCGAAGACAGTATGCTCGGTTGGGTTTCGGTTTCGGTGTTGCGCTTTTTTGCTTATTTAAAATTATTCTCGAATTTGCTGAGTGTTTCTGCTATCGGACCCGTGACAGGAGCGCCTCAGGAATATAAAAGCACCATTACTTTGACATGGCCAAAAAATCTCCGGAGTTGGCCTTTAAGGGGGGAAGAGGCACTTTGACATAAAGCACCTTTTTTTTTTAAGTTAGGATGATGAAAACTTCGGTGATCATGAATTTACATGTGTAAATATCAAATATGAACTCAGTTTTTATGTAGCCGTTACGACTATTTTCTTAATTAATCATTAATTAAAATATTGTTTGATCACCTTTTTAATAAATTGGCTACTCGGATCCTGCTGAATTAAATGTCATTGCATTCTACAGTTATCAAAGAATGCAAAAGGCAAATTTTATGGTTCTAGCTTTCCTACAACAAAAGTTATGAAGCTTCAAAGTTCGCCATTCCATTACCGAGAAAATATATTTTTATTTTCTCTCTTGTAAAAATTTACGCTTTTCTATATTAACATATGACACTTTGTTGCACTCACTAAACATCCAGCTTTTCAGTAATACAATAATGATGAATAAGTGTACCAAAGCTGAGAAACACTCGTTAAAAGAATGAAAGGTGGCCAAAAAATTGAAACTGAGAAAAAAGCAAAAAACGAAACTCTGTATCTTCAAAGAGCGCTACACAAGTAAAAATGCTTTACTTTGCAAATAAATGCCTTAGAAGACACCAGGAGAGTAGTTTATCACAGTTTCCGATCGAAACGGTCCCGTAGTTAGCCGGCGATGGGTCAGAGCCCTCACACGCAGTTGCGAGCGTCCGCAGCTTGCGCTCGCTAGTGGAAGTTGCCGATAAGCTGGAGATCTTATCTTCAGTCTGCATCTGCTGTTGCGCACGATCGGCGCTAGGCAAGAACGTCGTGTCGATCCTTCTATCACGCTGCCTATCACTGACGTCGTCGAGGCGGCCGCCGACACAGGTGAAGTCGGCATTTCGACCGATGAATCACGTTCCGCCGCCATGCCGTCCTCCGCTGGATGCGCTTCTGATGCACCCGAGCCGTGATCTCGCTTTTCTTTTTTTTTAATTTATGAGTGCTGCGCAACTTTCGATATGGCTTCGCCACGATCAAAGTTACAAAACGCGGCCGAGAGCGTCGGCCTAATTCACTCCCGGCGGCTGCGGCGCACTCAGTCTAGCTTGCTTGGCGCCGTGCCAGTAAGCCGCCGCAACGTGCAGTCTTTGTTGAGGATGATCGAAAATGCCTGCTCCAATTTCTTGCCAGCTTGCGCGGGTTGGAACTTTACGGACGTAAATCGACGAGAACATCAACTTGCCGCTTTGCGTGCGCTGCAGCGGCTGCAGCAGACAGCGCGGGAGGCCCGATGAATCGGAAGGCGTTATTTAGTCACGTGGGCTCACGCGGAGTGACCTTTTTTTGGCACGGATTTTCTACGTGAATTCTGAGTGGACGGAAACAAGGGCAGCGGGATGTTCAAGAAAATGCGCGGCTCTTTCGAATGCGACCAAGATGGCTGCCGTAGGGAACGTAGAACAGCAACAGCGCGGCGCTGACTAAGCCCGTTTTTTACGCGTTCATCGCTAAAAATTTAGCTCGCTGATGGCACATGAAATGCTGTCACGGCTAAAATACTGATCTAAGACGCATGAAAATTGGCGAAGTTATGCATCAGTAGCTGCAGAATCCAAATAAGACATTTTCAAAAATTCGATTTTTTTTCTGATTTTCGGTCTCAAAGACCCGCTTCCCCCCTTAAATCGGTACGTCAATATCCGCGGTGCGCTGTTCCCGTCCCGAAAGTATGCTAAGCGATGTTTGAAGTCGGAAGTTACTGAATTAGGTATGTCCGTGGTAGAAAAGTCCGCTCTAAAGGAGTCCTGACCACCTTGCTGGCCTGACATTAGTCAATTATATCCGAATGTTCGTTGTACCAGAATCCGTTGTAAACGAAGCTCAGTCAATGGAACAAATACAAAGGTCGGCATAACGCCACAAATTGGTATGTAATATCCGAATGTCTGTTGTAAATGGATCCGTTATAACGAGGTTATACTGTAGTAACGAAACTTGGCACACGTATTCTTCAAGGCATGTAGAATGCTAATATTTACTTGAAATTGCATTATCTATAAGCATTAGTTGTGAAAATATTCGGTTACGGTTTCAAAGGAGATTGAAAATAATCAGTTACAAAGTACAATTTTTTTTCTTAGTTCCATTATCTCTGTGGAATATATGGATAGATATTAGCACTTTACAGTCTACAAAGAGTCAAATAAAATTCAACACAATACTTTCACTGAAAGTTTATAGTACATAAGAGTTCCCGCAAAAAGTGTAACATTTTGCCATTGTGTATGGCATAACTCAACAACTGTAGCAGCTCCATGAAAAGTAATGACATATTTCAAATCTGCATGCAAAACTGTACATATAACAGAATTTTCAAGTCTATATTACAAGAAATAAAAAAAGTTGTTCGAGGAGCGTCTCCCCTTAAGAAAATGGCCATACCAGCCGTAGCCCACTGCTTAGTCCAGAGAATTGGCCTTCTCTGCCAATGTTGTGACTGGAAGGGGTTCCTCTCGCACAGTGCAACCACACAATCAGCGCCGTTTTGACATCCGGAAATTTTGAGCCTCGAATCCGCTTCTTTGATTAGGGCTACCTTTCTTTGCAGCATCAGTGACTTGCTTTGCTTTGGTGGCATTATCCTCGCCACATCACGCAGCCGATGAAAAAATCCGCGTGATGTGCCTTGCGTAATTAAAATACTGAAATCACATCTCTGACGGTAAACAAAACGACGTGTACGAACTGTATTTTGCAGGGCCTGCGTACTTGTGCAAGTCTATAGCGTCACATGATGTCACACAGGGTTGCTTGACAAAGATATGCCGCTAGGTTCCAACTTCACATTTGGGAACAGTGTTGGTTTTGTCATAAGCACGGCAGCCTTGCGCGAACCTTGTGAAACTTATGACATTTTGCCGCTAGCATTTCGTGAAGCGGTTTGGCGGTGAAGTTTTTGTTCCACTCTCAGTCAAGATTTTGAGATAACCGAAAGTGGGCACGGAAATACTTAGAGATAACGGGCAATAAATACATTACACCTATGAGAAATCGTTTGGTACCGCGGAAAATTTTGACCTAGCCTATTTTTCGAGATATGCGGGTTAGATTTAAGGGGGGACGCGGGTCTTAGAATAGTAAAAAATGGACAAAAACATCAGTTTAGAAAAAACGCATTTTAGGCATGTTTGCACCCCTAAGCAGCTGCCCTCGAAATATTATCGCTGATTTCTCCCGGGAAATGGGTTAAAACTTATTTTGGAAGACTCCACAGGGAGCCGCAAAATGCATCTCACCAGGCCAAATTTCCATATTTCACAGCGCAAGACGACAACACAGTAAGGAACACAAGACATACGGAGCGCTGCGTGTGTCTTGTGTTCCTTACTGTGTTGTCGTCTTGCGCTGTGAAATATGGAAGCTAGAAACCAACTCGCCCAACATATAACCTTGAGGCCAAATCTGTTCTAACTTCCCGCGGTCGCAGCAGCCGGCTGATCGCCGCCATCTTTGGCTTGTTTTGAAGCTCTTTTCTTTGTGTGCACTTTGCGGCGATTCAAAATGGGGTCGCTCTAACAGAACGGCCGCTATCGGCACTTTTCCGAGGGGTGGTTGCAGAACACTCATTGGCCAGAGCGTGCCCCTTCTCTCGAGCCTGCCATTGGCTGGGGTAGCGGCCATTTTGTTTGTTTATTTTTGTTCTGCGCTCCCAGTGTCCATGTGCTCGTGTGTTGTGACAAGTGTCATGTTCCTCTGCTTTCGCTCGGGTTCATGTTGCCCGGGAACGCACAGTTACCTTGTTTTGTGCTGGCATGTCGGGAGATTCTCTCGTGTAAAGACATGCAAAGTGTAGGAGAGAACCGAACGCCTCGATAGCGCGCGCACGGCTGAATATGGACGCGATGCCGAGACTACTTGTCGCGACTGGAGTGGCGAATTGTACGAGAAGCTGCAGCCATCGGATGATCAGTGGCATTGGAAACCGCATTGGTATGGCATACTATCGGGACTGCCGAGTGCACGGGAAATGCGGTGACGGGAGGAGCGCTTGGCATCGCAGCGAAGCAGCGGGAGTTCAGGCCGTTGGATGTTGGTGAACGGCGGCAAGGAAAATGGCACAGACTTTATCCGCGTGGACTTATCTGTGATAAAAACTTTCTTTGGCGGGGTTCGTACAGGTTTCCAAGAGAAAAACAAGATTGTAGTTAACAGTAAATTTTATTGCACAACACAAATGATGTTGGCTTCACTTATTGCACAGTTTCACTACATTAGAAGCTGTGAGGCTCAGGGCAGGTCTTTCAGTTTTTTTATTTGTGTCTTAATGCTGTCAAGTTCATCAGTCTTAACTTTTGCAGTATTTTGCAGGCTGTTAGATTTCACTACATGTCTGATGTCCCCGGTCGCTTCTGCCTTTTCGGCAAAGCCATCAGCAGAGGTTATCAAATCAGCGACAACTGCTTCCGGTTTCTTCCTCTTCAGCTGCATACATTCAAGTTCCTCCATAATCAAGAGTCTTTGTTTGATTAGCATTTTCTTGGCCCTTTTTCTTTTTTGATTCTAAGTGTGCACCATAGTGATCCCTCACTGCGGACACAGCCAATCTGAGCTCTTTTGTTACGGCGACATTTAAAATGCCACCTGCCCTCTCCACTGAGTCACATATGGCACGCTGTGAAGTATACGACAAGCCCTTCCAAGTTCTCTATGGAGAGGGGTTTCTTGAAGGGCCAGTTGGTACATGATGCTGAGGGGAACAGCGCAAAAAACGGGACGGAGAAAGATTGAGCACACGACACAAGCGCTGACGAACAACTGTGTGTAAATTTATTACACCTGGAAATATATGGCTGAAAACAGAAAACAAGAACCATCACGTGCACAACATAGTGAAAGGCAAAAACGAATCTGTCACGAGTCAAAAAGTACAAGTTAACTGCTCAAAAACATTATCTCTTTTTCCAGGAGGGCGAGTGAAGGCTCACTAACGCTCATGTCCCCTTTCGTCTTGATATGAAAAGCCTCGTTAATTTCGCGCTCTGTCTTGTTACGATATCTTGAGAGTATCTTGCATTCATGAAAGAGCGGGGCGCAGCCGCACAAGGAGCAATGGGCTGCCAAGGTGCTGCTCGTTGAAGTCCTGAGATTATTTGCGTGCTCTCTCAGGCGGTCGTTCAAACAGCGACCGGTTTGTCCAGTATAGGACAGACCACAGGACAATGGAGATTTGGCGGTTGCCACTATACCCCCGTTCAACACTTGCTTGTCCATGGCTAAGAACAAGGAGGAACTTGACTGTTTTCCATAGCTCTTTGTAGGAGGGATGGAAGCTCAAGAGTTGGCGAATGAACTCATCCAGCCTGCTAACGCTGCTCTCAAAGAGGCGAAGAAGCTCATGCTTTAACGCTTCCAGCAATTCGGTGTACTCTGCAAGTACACATTCCCGCCAGCTGTCGCTCAGTCTTCCTGCCATAGTCAAGGTGTCTAGCACCTTCCTTAGGCCCACCAGGCACTGATCCGGCTTTGAGCACATGAGCCGTGGGTCTAGAGAGGACAGGCTTCTAACTAAAGATGACTTCAGGGGACTTCGTTCCAGTAATTTCTTTTTCACAGCTGCCAAAAATTGTTTGCACTGCATTCTGAATTGAAATGCATCCTTTGCACTAGCTTTTGAATCCTTCAGTGCTTGTTCACATTTGGGACCAATATCCACTTTTTCAAGCGGAGTGTGGTTAATGGGGTTATCAACCTCCACCCTCAGCAGACCACCAACTCCTCCCAATGGCAACACTGAGGCTTTCATGAATTTTAAAAGGAGCTTCCGCACAATACTTTCAAGGTCTCTTCCAAGAAAGGAGATCATGGGTTTGTCGGACTGAAAGTCTTTCAAGAATGGCTGAATAATCCATGCGACACAGAGGGCGAAGTTCAGTTTTGCCAGTGTCAAGGAGTCTCGACAAAAGCTATTCACATTTTCAAAGGATGCACACTTCGGTAAGCTCACCTGCTTGCTTGCTGTGGACTCGTATATTTCTTCCTATCATTCCAAAGAAGCAAAGCTCTCTCAATCACAATTGTGTTTTCCACCCATCGATGGGACACAAACGGCAGAGGAAATCTGTTCTGGTTAGTCACGATTGAAAAATCATCCCTACGTGCAGGCGAGTCATGGAAGAGTGCACTCATGCTTGACACTAGAATGTCGATGCCCCACTTAGAGGCTGCAATGCCTGCTTTGTAGGCAATATGGACAGTATGGAAGCCAAGCGTCCCCAAGTCGACACATTGGACCTGATGGTTTTCCTGAAAATGAGCTTGCATATTCCTGAAAAAGTTTAGGTTCACGTTCGGCCCGTCCATAGAGATCTGAAGCATTTTGCCAAGTGGCAAAGGCTCCAAAGCTTTCAGAAGTACCTCCTGCATATCGTCTGCCATGGAGTGCCCCATGAAAGTGGAGGTGTAGTACCTAGTGACCACCTTGTGTGAGGAGTCCCAATACCACACATGCACGTCCATTCGCTTTTCTTGCAGGAAGTCGTTCATTGACTCGTCAAAAAGCGCGACGTAATATTCGGACTTCTGTCCCACTTCTTGCAAGCACGGCAAGAAAAAGTGGCCAAGTCCATGGCACGCAACATACGCACATTTTTTCTCGCTGCAAGAAAATTATTTGGCCACCTCGCTGTCACGAAACATCCGCTTGAACAAGTCGCCGGTTTGTGCCGACGATCTGTACGAGTAGTGGGAAGTAATAACTGTCATTGTCCACAGAATTTCCGCATCGGCAACCACCTCGTGCGACTTGCAGGCGCTGCTTATGTCGGTCACTTGAGATGGTGCCGACCTAGTGGGCCGCTCACTCGTGCTTGCTGTCAGGTAGGTCTGCATCGAGTTTCCAGCAGCCATTTTCATAATTCCACAGTGCTTTGTACTTTTTGCGGGGCTCTTGAGAGCAGATTCGCCCATAGAAGCGATGTCGAAGATCTTCTTGCACGATGTGCATTTTGCACGGTGGGGGTCAGATGTATCCGGCGCAATGCAACGCTTATAATCATCGTTGCTGTGCCAAGCGCTCTGGAAGTCACATTTCCCAGGCATGACTCCAAATTATGCCACCTGCATGCATGATCATGCGAAATCCAACGCGCGCCGCAACCGACACGTGCAAAACAAAACACCACCGGAGCACGAGCAAGCACTGACAAGCTACACAGCGCACAATGTGGCCAACAGGTGGCTGAGGCTAGTGAGAGTGTGTTGTATTTTTATTTTTTTAAGCTGGTTGCTGAGGGATACCACTAAAACCGAAGCCAAAAGAAAACATTTCAAACACTAGTAAAATCTACTCCAACAAGCGCATTCGTGCAACTTTTCTTTTTTTTCCGGAGAGCTCAAGATGCTGTAGCCTCACTGTGGCCATCAGCTTATGGCTTCTGGCCAACCGAAACCAAACCAAGCCAGATAATAAAAATGTCGCTGCGGGTGCGCGCATGCCTCAATCTTTCCAATCTAATACAGGCGTTTTGACCGTGTCTGACTTCGACTTCGCAACCGCGGTGTCGTGGAACGCGATAAGCAATGAAGTTTGCCCGGCACCACGCTCAACTGCCGTGAATTGCAAGTCGTGCAATCCGACCCTGACAAAATCCCCAGTACTCAAGGGTTTTCAAGGACCGGAACGAAATTCCAGGACTTTCAAAGCCTTGAAAACGAAATTTTCAATTTGAAGGACCTGTGAGCACCCTGTTTGGGCTTGTGCTTCGTACTGAGTTCGGCTCAAGAAGTGACATTTTTCAAGGCAGAGGGTATCAGCTGCTTTCAAAGCCTGTGATTTTATTATGATAGGTGCGACTCGTGCAAGAAGCGTTTCTCATTGAAGGTACCGTAAAAACCGGAATATAGGTCGAACCCCCCACTTCTAACTACTGAAAAACGAAAAAAAAAAGTACATGGAATAGCCCGAAAAGTACCCGTGAGGTAGGCCTAGCTCTCTAGACAGTCGCCGCGCTTCCACTTGGGCCATGTCGGTCGATACGGCGTGACCCCTGCTTCTCACATCTTCGATGAACTTCACTAGCTGCACCTCCAGCTCAGGTGCGCGGCTTGTAGGCTTTCTTCTTGCTCCACAGTCGCACACAGGACTCGTCCACATCGTGCAGTCTTCCCGTTTCGCGATTTCCGAATTCCTCTGCAACAGTGGTGATCTTGAGCTTTTGCTGTGCGGTAAAGGACTGCCGCCAGACGCTACTCATGGTGGCAGAACAGATCGACTTAGGCTTGGCCAACGGTCGAGATGTGGAGAACTAGCGGTATCAGTGAGGTAAAGAGCGCTCACACTCGGCGACAACTTTTCTTGACAGCACCGTGGAAGCAACAGAACTGAAATGCATGCCTGCTACTGCGTCAAAAAGTAGTACTTAAATTTACTGATATCTCATTTGCCTTGCTGAAATAAATGCTGCTTTATTTATTATGGAACTCAAACAGTTGCGGGAAGTTGTAGGCAAGATATAGGTATTGTTCAGTTTGCGAAAATGCCTTCCGTTTCTTTCTATTTCTTAGACAGCACCACCTTTTTGGCAAGCCCTTTTCCAAAGTAAACATGGCGTCCGTGACGTAGGGACATGTGGAGGGTGGTGGAGGGTCACTGTGCTGCCGCACACATCCAAAAAAATATAGTCGAACCTCGCTACAACGAAATTTCCGCCACAACGAACATTTTCCGATTCCCCGTCAGCTGCCCATAGAAAGTAATGCAAAAAAAATTATCTTCATAACGAATGCGTTTGATTCGGTATTTCCGCTTCAACGAACTTTTGGAGAACGAGACTTAGACTGAACTGAAAGTGAACAAACGAGTACTCAAATCAGAAGGCCCTTCCAAAGCTGTGACAGTCATTTTTTGCGGTTCAACGAAGTCTCCGCGAACGAAACTGGAACCGCACTATAGTGTACTAGAATATATTGGGTAGTGAGCTCAGGGAGTCCCCACGAGCGACGCTTGTCACGTTGACCGCACAGGATGGCGCCACCAGAGCATGAGCTGTAAGAAACTGGTGGTATGCGCTGCATCGTAGCTTGGAATCGTCGCTCTGTATTTCGGTGCATGCCCTGTAAATAGTTACCGCTGCCCACCATAATTTTATGGCATACGTAGATGTGGTAGCGGCTAGCAAAATTGCTCAGCATGCAACATAGCGCTCGTGGAAATGCGACTACTTCAGCTGCTTCGATCGCCATGCTGATATGCCCAAATTTAGCCCGGTGGCGTTTCGTCGTGTAAAGCGCGCACTACATTAAACAATCATTACCTTTCGCAGGAAACGTGGAGATTTCCGAGTGGTCAACAGGGAACAGTCGATTTTTTAATCTAGCCCAGTTTGGCCTTGCAGCTTCAGAAATTACAATTTATTGAAGTAAAAGTCACGGCGCTCCTATTTGTTTTATTTTTACGTCGTTCCGTAAGTGATTGTCAAAAACGCGACAGTTTATTTTAAAGCTTCAACTACGTGAATGATTGTTCGAAGATCTGCAATTTTGTCCATTCGTGAAGTCAAGAGTCATAAAATATAAAAAGAAAGTATTAAGTTAAGATACACCATTTGTCTTTTCGAATAAACTACTAACATGTTTCAATGTTCACTAAGGACAAACACCGGTCGATGCGACCTTGTATTGAGGTTCGCATTTGTTGGATGCATTGTGCTGTTGAGCAATTTTTCAACAGATCTTGCTGCCCACAGAAGAAATGAAAGCATTGGGCTGGAAAAAGCTGTCTGTGTGCTCTTAACATGACTAAATAAAAAAGAGCAACTTTTCCGGAGATACCAATAGTTTATTCCAAATTATGCAGATGTTTGCAGTTCTCAAATGTACAGCAATAAATTTTGTTTAGACAGCACTCCTTCAAATTTAGTCACGGGACATAGGCCGGAACTAGAACTACGAGCACTTAATAATTAAGCAAAACTGCTAGCTGGCCTAGTTGGAATGAATTCATTGTCCGTGTGTCTCCTTTCTTCGTCCCCATTTGTTCTCGCGCAAGTACTACTACGAGCACTTACTCAACATTGCATGAAAGTTCTTCCTGCATGCTTTCCGTGACTCATTAAAGCATTTCATATAAAAGTGATGCCTTGTGAGGACATAGAACTTGACAATGCTGGCTGTAAGCACTTCGGAGTGCTCACTGTATCCTACACCATATGAAATCTCAGGTTACCCAACAACATAACATCAACTATACTGTTGCTGCATAGCTTTTCCTGGCTGAAGAAAGTCGTGAACATGTTCTCTAACTTCCTTACTGTTAAGAAAAGCACACGTGATGGATAAATCAACCCTCCTTTGTCACAAATAGCTATGAACTCATCATCTTCAGACATATCACTTGGTCTTCGCAAAAGCAAGTCTTTGCATTGAACACAATAATTACGAGAGATAAATTTGCGCGCTACATACCCATTCATGTAATTAATTAGCCTGTCATCACTCTTTTCTACGACGTAACCACTCTGTTCTGGAGAAATGCGATGCAGTTTCTGTTCTGCTAAAGAAAGGTTACCCGACTCGATGAGTTTGTCAATGTCAGTTTCAGTAGTGTAAGCATCACAAGCATCGAGCAAGGAAATGAGGGCCTCTTTGGTGTCCACTGATATCCCATTTTACACCCAGGAGCGAAGCAATGGCGTTGACGCTTGCAGCCAGGCATTGCATCTCTCCTTTCTCAGTGAAGAAAGTGAAGGCACGGAGCACAACACAGCGATCCAAACAACACCAGTAACACTGCAAGAGCAGCCAAAGCAAGCTGCTGCTACTGTACCGCGAGTGCCAGGCATACAGCCCACGCTACCGCAGCGCC